>NW_024349800.1:21523740-21978134 GCF_902729225.1 Pteropus medius | reverse complement strand
TTTTTTGCCCTTCTGCCCTGGTCTTCCCTGCATCTCTATTTACCCTCTCTCTCCTTTTCCTTCTTTGGTTGCTGAAACAGCAGAGGGGAGTAGAGCTCCAGATTTCTGGCCAGGGCCTCTGCACTGCTCCCACCTGGAACCATATCCCTCCACACTGTTCAGATCGGATCAGCGCTGAAGCTGGTTGTTCCAAATCTCTACTCAGAATTCCTTTCCCCATCATGCGCATTCCTGGGTGTCACTCTTGTCTCCCTAGCTAGAACATATACTTGTTTAGGTCAACGATTAGTTTGTATTGCTGCGTACAAAGGCAGTAGGTAATTGTTTACTCAGTAGTATTGCTGGCTGGGGGATGGTTGAGAAAAGTGGGACAAATGCCCCTGTAGATAAGTAGCCCCTGGAGGACATACTCAAGTGGTGGCCCAAAGGGTCACAGGCTCAGGCTCCTGGCCTCTCTTTTGTAGAAAGAGTATAAGTTTGAGGTTTGGTCTCCAGGATGGGGAGGTGGGTGAAGTCCTGGTTGTCTGGGTGCCACGGGCTGAGGATATCCTTGTTCCCTACACTGAATTGGAGAATTTGGTTCATCTTCATGGTTTGCAGCATGTTAGACATGGTGGCTTCTGTGACAACTGAACAACATGGTATTGTGGTCCTGGGGGACTTTATTTTTGTGTGTAGCCTCTGGAAAACCCACCTCCTGGACCTCCATTCTGTGGCTAAGAAGGGTAGAAATTTAGGCAGTTGCTGAAAGGGGCCTAGATATATTCAGACAACAGTTAAGCACTATGTAGCTGGAACAGATGCCCGTGTGGTTCATTCATTCATGTATTCACTTGTCACTTCTCATATAAGTACGGTCCCCGCCCCCCGCCTCAATAATAGGCTCAGGGTCATATAGGGCATAACATTCCAGAAACTGTCATTATCCCTTTGAAACTTACTGTTCGCTGGGGAGAGAGAGACACATCATGAGTAATTACTAAACATGTATAACTATAATTATGGTAAGTGTCACGAAGGCAAACCATTGGACTAGTGACTGATGGGGAGACCTGACCATGTCTAGAGGGTCAGAGAAGGCTTCTCCCTCTAAATGATATTTAAGAAATCCAAAAGGTGAGCAGGGGAAGGGTATTTCAGACAGCCCTGATGCTAGCTAATATGACTGATGACTGTTTGGTAATTAGAAAAACCCACCTCTCCTTTAACACAGTTTAACTCTACACATCCATAATGCCAAAGAGGTGAACAGTGCTCCCTGGAGCCATGCAATATACCTTGGAACAGTGCAAGTGAGGCCCTGGTTTCAAAAAGAAGAGCAGCAAGTTTGAAGACCCTGAGGTGAGAGGGAGCTGAGTATAATAGAAACAACACTGTGCATTTGGATGCAGGCAAGCAGGGAAGAAGAGTGAGTGAGAATCAAGAGGTAGATGGCACTGGGATATGCAACCCACAGTCCACACTAAGGAGTTGAAGGAGCGTAAGCCATTGAAGAACTTTAAGCAAAGAAATGACCCAAAAAGCTCACTCTAGCTGCTGAGTTGCAGTAGAATGTTTCAGAGGGCTAAAGAGACTGTGGAAAGATCAGAGAGGAGATTTTTGCAGTCAAAGGTGGGGCTTGGATGAGGATAGTGACTATGGTGATGTGCAGAAGTACATAGATTAGAGAAGTATTTAGGAAGTGGACTGGATAGAATTTAGGGATAAATGATAGGTACATGGGAGGCATGGTAGGGAGGAGTCAAATTGTAAAGGTTGTGTCAAGGAGCAGGAACAAGCCGAGATGACTGAAGGACATATCCACAGAGCTGGGGGGGAAACCAAGAAAGGGCAGTGTTACAAAACTTCACGCATAAATTACACTTAATGGAGAAAGATGCATTCCATTTAAGACCAGGAACAAGACAAGGCTCTACATTATCACTTAATAGTGTTAGTACAATACTAGACTTTCTAGCCAACACTATAAATAAGGAAAAAGAACTAAGGGGCATGAATTAGAGAAGAAGGAATGAAACAGATCATCAAAATAGCAAAATAACAGATTCAACTAACTTAGAATTAAGCAAGGTTGATAATGCAAGAGCAGCTTACAAATATCAATAGAATTTTACAATATCAGTAAAAACAGATTCAAAAATATAATTAAAAAATAATATTCATGGCGGCAACCAACACTATGAAGTTTAGGGATTAACAACAACCAAAAAAGATAAGACCTCTTTGGAGAAATATTAGAATTCTTAAAAGCTACAAAAGGAACCATGGATAAATATGGTCAGAGTATTTTCTATCTATTTGAGTGGGATGACAATATAAAATTATGTTTATTCTCCCCAAATTAACTTGGAGGATGAAGATAAGGAATTTAACCTATCAGATATTAAGACATATTAACAGTCTTTTTATGGCAAGAACAAGGTAAATAAAATAATGTAACAGAAAAGAGAGCTCAGCGCCAGACCTATGTGTATAAAGGAAATTAAGAAATGTCTTACTCCTAAAATCGGATCCTGTGGCAGATTCTATTCCCAAAGATGATTGCAACATCATCTCCCCTCCCACATGTGCTTTTTACAATGTGACTTTGACACTTTTTGAATTTAGGAGTGGGGTGTATGTTCTCTCCCCTCGATTCTGGCCAGGTATGGACTATAGTGGAAGTAATGCTAAGTAATGGTTTCTTAAGCTAAGTTATATAAAGTGGTACAGCCTTTGCCTTTTCTCCCTCCACCACCCCCTTGGAACTCAGCCATCACAATGTGAGGAGGCCCAAATAGCCTGTGATGAGGTGCAAGTGAAAAGGAACTGTGGCCCCCCAACCCTCAGCCTTAGCTGGACTCCCAGCTGACAGCCAGTATGAACTTGCCAGCCATATAAGTGAAAGTGCATCCTTCAGCCCCAGAGCCATCTCGGCTGACATTCCATGGCACAAAGGAACCATCCTTACTGATCTCTACCAACAATGCAGGTATGTGAGCAAAATAAATATTTGTTTTAAGCCACTACATTTTGGCATGTTTTGTTATATAAGTTTTCTAAACAGCTCTCTGGCTCATATCATATACACATATTGACTCTAAATGTTAAAGGTAAAACAGTACAGTTGGTAGAACAGTATATAGGAGAATATCTTTGTAACATAAGAGTGGAGAAGAATTTTTAAAGCAAAACCCCAAATGTACAAATCATAACTGAAAAATTGATGAATTCAATTAGATAGAAATTAAATAATTCTGCCCAATGAAAAATTGGTAAAGTTAACAAACAGATAATAGTTTGGGAGATGTTCCTAAAGTATCAAACTCTATGGGACTAATATTTGGAATTCACAAGGAGCTGTTGCAAATCAATAAGAAAAGGGTAGGAACATCTATGAAAATGTGGGCAAAAGAATAGAAATTGGCAGTTCGCAAGAATACCCATACTACTAAAAAGCATATAAAGATGTTCAAACTCACTAGTGATGAGAGAAATAAAAATAAAGTATGAAGATATGTCATACCCATCAAATTGGCAGAACTTGAAAAGTCGAGTGTATTTGTTTCCTGGGGAGGCAGTAACAAAGAACTAGGTGGCTTAGAGAACAGAAATTTATTATCTTATAGTTTTGGAAGCTAGCTGTCCAAAGTCAAGGGGTCGGTAGGGTTGGTTCCCTTCGAGAGCTGTAAGGGAGAAATTGTTTCACCCTGTCTCCCAGCTCTGGTGGGTTGCAAGCAATCTTTGGCATTCCTTGGGTTATTGATGTATCACTCTAATCTTTGCTTTTATCTTCACACGGTGTTCTCCTTATATTGGTCACTTTACATTGTCTTCTCTCTGCGTATGTCCGTCTTTACGTCCAAATTTCCCCTCTTTATAAGGATACCAGTCATATTGGATTAGGAACCACCCTAATGACCTCATCTTAACTTGACTGTATCTGCAAAGATCCTATTTTCAAATATAGTAAATTCTGAGCTACTGGGGTTAGAACTTCAACATATCTTTTTGGGAGACACATTTCAATCTATAACACTAAATATTGCTCAGTGTTGCACAGGGCTCAGCAAACAATGCATGTAGACCAAATCCAGCTTGTGGCCTGTTCTAGCCCACAGGCTAAAAATGAATTTTACATTTTTAAAGACTGTTACTTAAAAACTCTAAGAAGATTATGTGACAGAGACTGTATGTAACCTGCAATGCCTAAAATATTTACTGTCTGATCCTTTACAGAACAAAATTTTCAACTCCGGAGACTAGCAGAAGATACTATGAAAAGATCCTGGGATTGATTCTACAGGCTGTAAGGAGCCATTTAGTACTGGTTAACACTACCTCGTTGACACTTAGCTAATATAATAGCTCTTATTATGTGCCAGGTACCATTCTAAGCATTTACATATGTTAACTCAGTCCATTTTCCTCTAAACCCTATGAGGTAGGTACTATTATTAGCCCCATTTAACAGGTGAAGAGATCAAGGCACAAAGCATTAAAGCACTAAAGTTGGGCTTGGCTAAGTTCTCTCAGTGGCTTTTCTTCAGGCGTGCTGAGAATTGGCAGAGTATGGTGGTTAAGAACAATGGGTTCTCATGCTATTCTGCCTGGTTTGACTCTTGGCTCCACGACTTAATCGAGTCTCTAGATATAAAGTGCTCAGCTTAGTGCCTAGTATAGCATGGGAGTTAGGTAAGTGTTCTTTGTTATTACGTGATTCTGCAGAAGACAAATACCTTCATGTTACTGTAATGGAATGGAGAATATTATTCACTAGAATTGGAGAAAAGCCATCATAGAGGGAGAACTACGCTTCTCAGGGTGCTGTGCATGTTGGGAACAGTCACAGTGAGTGTGGTGTGTAAGTAAAGATGGTATAGATTGAATGAGGAGCAGTATGGTACGTGGGGTGTGTGTGGTGTGTGTGCACATGTGTGCATATATGTGAGACTGTGTGTTTTCAGCCTTTAGCATAACTGTAAAACTTTGAAGGCAGGATGAAATGTCTCAGAAAGATTGATTGGGAAGATTTCTGGGTGAAGTGATTGCATAAAACATAGAGAAAATCCTCAAACTGATGTTTTTCAGAGCTTCTGAAATCATCTCTGTGTTTTCTTTGAATATCTATTTTGAGACTGGGTCGCATGGGGGCCAGACTTTATGAGGGTTATATTATATATCGACTGCACATAGTAACTAGTGCGGGCCTCGCCGCCCATGATCCTATATGAGTATATCTAAAAACTCAGGCACCCAGTGGTGGAACCAGCTTGCACCACCTTGCAAGAGCTAGTTGTGCATAGATATTCCCTGCTCTGCCTTTCAGTGATGTTACACTGGTAGCTTGAACTGGCCTTGGTGGAGGTTCGAAAATGCTACAAATCAGTTTTTTTCCTTACTTCAAGCTAATTGTTAAGTATCTACTAGTATACCACTGTGAGCATCAGACTTATCTTTCTTCTCAGCTCCAAATTTTTTTTGTTACCTAAGAGTATAAGGATCATGGTAACAAGCACAGAAATATGAGGAGAATAAACTTATTTCAATGGAGAAATTTTATTTTTAATAGATAGGCTGAATTGCTATTGGTTTTGTGGGCTTTTTAAAATGTTTCATGGTAATTTATCTAATTTAGATGTCAGAAATTCTAGGGAATCACAGTAGATGTAAAATGATTATTTTTTATGTTAATGGTGTGTGTCTGTGTGTGTATGTGATAAAAGACTTTTGGGTAGGAGGGAGCTGATGTGTAGTAGGGATAGTTATATAAAAAAACAATATATTTTGACCAATTAGTTCTCTGTTTCATTCAGGTTTATTATTTTCAATTTTTTAAAAAATTTTTGGTGGGAGTCTTTTTTATTGTACATTGACTTATTGTCTTTTCGCTAGCATATTACACGGAAAGAAGTGCATTTAAAAATATATATTTAATGCTAAACATTCCCTGAGAGGTTGAAAGATTACTGAGTTGTTGCCCAGGCAAGGTTGAGTATTATGTCAAGACTTTGGTTTTTCAACAACAGCTAATTTTCAATAAAGAGATTATCCTGTAAAATTGAAATAACTTTGGAAAGGAGTCAGAGTTTTGCAGTTATGTTGTAGAAATTTGCTATTTTCAATGGTGAGCTCTAATTAACACAAGAATGCGATTTCAGATGACATTGAAGAGGGGCGTAAGTGCCTTTGTTGTGTGACTCTTACTGTGTGTGGAAGAACCAACTCTTGTGGAAAATGTAGACTTTGCAGTCATTGGAATATAATTATGTGTGTTTTGTTTGTTTTTACAGAACAGATGCAAGACAAAGAACATAGTATGAGATATTGGAATGTAATTTTGGAACATATGTTTCCAAAATTATGGAAACAGTCTGGATGATAAATAAATCCTTTCAGCCTCAGAGGGTACAGGCTTGTAAGGCTGACGGAGAGCTGGGTGTTGGACAGGGAGGAACGTGGTTTAAGTAACGGGCTGAATAGTAAGCACATCAAAGCCATTAAAGCATAAACCCCCAGATTTAAAAATGTGAGAGGCAAAAGATTATGTAGCGTGGTCTGGCGGCTTTATAGAGCCCGTTTCAAATGAGGGATAGAACAAAAGAATGTGCGATTGAAGCTCTTGAAGAGATTTATTTCAGGAGAGAAGCAAACATTTTGCTCTGATACCAATTAACCAGGAAAAAGCACCACGTCATAAATGCCAATATTAAAAATGTAAATCCCACACCCGAGGATGTACTGAAGGCAGACAGGTCACAATGCTTTGAAGATAGAATGCATAAAGAGATAACAGGAAAAGAGCTCTCTAACCACCCAGCCTACCTGCTTAGTTCTTCTGTGTCCTGCCTGCTGGTAAGATTTTTAATGGGGAGGTAGCTTCCCATTTTGGGTAGTTCAGCCACTTGTGCTGTTATGATGTGAGATTTTGATCCTGTCCAACAGAATTTATCATGGGAATCCAGAAGAGCCCCTTTATCAGACTGTTTCATCTGTAATAGCCTGGAGATGCTTCGGAGTTTTTCTATATTATTTTGGCTAGCATAATTCACATTATGGATGTATAAAGGTCTTTACAAAATGCAGAGTGAAAACTATCAAGTCTATATACAGTACTTTTATGTCTTTTAAAGTATATTCACATCCATTAACTCAGTTATTCCTCACCAAAAGCCTGTGCCAAAAGAAAGGCACATAGAGTCTTCTTAGTCTTTAGAGCTTGGGATGGATTTAGGATGATTCAGCCCAGTCCTCTCATAGTACAAAAGAGACCCGGGGAGATTGAGAGATATTTATACCCATTAGCCTAGTAGGGAAACTGAGCAAGGGGAGATCTGAGCTTCTCAGGCACCAACAGCATTTTGTGTTGAATCTTGGGTTTCTTTTATTGACAATAAGGCACCCCAGTCTTCCAGGAAAGGAAATACACTAAAAAGTCAAATAAGAAGTGTTGTCTGGAATAGAGATGTCTGTTGTTACAAAACTATTCAACTCATCATTACTGAACGGAGATAATAAATCTCTTTACCTTTTGTATTTTGGTGCATTGAAACATTATCTTTTACGATCATAGGTGTTGCTTCATTATTTAAAGCATACTTGTTATTGCAGGAAAGACAAGCTCGTGTTTGATTTATAATGGAACGATTGTGCTTTGAGTTAAATGAAAGTTCAAAGGAAAATGAATTCTAAATAAGAATAATTGAAGAGATTCAAGGTTCATTTGAGTTTATATTCATCAAGGCAATTGTCTCCAGAAATCCTCTTATTTAAAGCAACAGGACAGATCGTAACTTATAAACTTTGCCATTATGACATCACTTTATTCTATATATCATAATCAGAAATGTTAAGCCTCAGCAGTAATTTATACAAAACGTATTGTTACAGAGTTATAAATGTCATTAAGTGGTAGACTTATGCCTCAGTGTCATGCAAGTTGAACCCTGGCTTTAAAAAAATTACCCATAATGCAAGTATTCTATAAAAATATTCTGTCTTTTCTCCTCCAGAGCAGCTTCATATTAAAGGTTCAGTTTCATTTTACACCTGTACTCTGCTCTGGGAAGTGCAACCTTTATTTCTCCTTCAAGTTTTTAAAGTCACCTTCTTAATTCTGGTAGAACATAACTCAAACAACTGAAAATGTTAGGAATGGATTTACAGTCCCTCTGGCTACTCTCTATCTGGGATGGAAAGGAAAGTGAAGCTGGAGATAACTTTTCCTGCCATCAAGGGACACCTAGAGAGAAGAGGTGATGAATTGTAATGTGCCAACTAGTTTTGATTATTCAGGGACTTGTGATGGAATTTGTGGATTCTTCAGGTCTCTGGTTTTTATTTTGATGAATTTTACTGCTCAGTGGTACCGCTTGGTGGCCAGGACCAACCATCCACCTATCGCAGGACCCCGAAGGGATAGTGGCAAGGAGACGGCCCCTTTCTGAGCATCTACGCAGGGTAGAATTTTCACAAATACATTGTATCATTAAATCTTCACAATAAACCTGTAAGGAAGGTACTATCATCCTGTTTTTTAGATGATAAAGCCTCAGTGTCATTCATTCATTTCTTGAATCTTTATTGAATATATTCTATGTTCTAGTCCCTGGGAAAAGATGGTGAATGAAAGACATGTGGTTTCTGCCCTCTCTGAGCTTAGAATGCAGCAGGAAAAAAGAAATTGGACAAATCATCCCACATGTAAATTATAAAATAACAAATGGTGATATGTGTTTTGGATAAAAATTATAAGGGATTATGAGATTCATAAACAGGGCATCTGATCTAGTTCGTAGGGTCTGAGAGGGCATCCCTGAGGGTGTAACCTTTGAGCTGACAACTAAAGGATGGAGCAGAAGTTGTCAAAGTTTGCACAGCTAGTCAGCAGCATAACTGGGATTCAAACTCAGGTCTGCCTGATGCCAGATTCTGTCCATATTGCACTATTAGCCGCTGTTGAAACTATGCACTCAAACCAGCCCTTTGACTCCAGCCACCAGCCAAAATCCACCAGCTTCTGCCTCCATGGACTTTGTGTCTATGGCAGTTGGTGGTGGCTTGGAGGCTGCGGTGGCTCCTATGGCTTCTCAGCCAGTAATACTGGCAACATAAATCAGCCCTTGCTCTCTGAGCATTCTTTCCATTTTCTTCATCGTTCTGTCCAGATTGGACTCGGGCACTGGTGTTAGGGGCGACTTCTGGCATTACTCCTGATGGAGAGAAGCCATCCGAATGCCAGAGGTGGGCCTGATTAATGACCAGCTCAAGCCAGAGTTCAGAAACATTGCTTGGGGCTTCTCATACTTTCCAGAGCCTGCCTCCTAGTCTAACTCCCTTTACTCCTCCCTATCTCCTTGTGTAAAGCCATCCTCGGGGTTGGCTACCTGCTGGAAAAACTCCCTGACCTGCGGAGGAGCTGTAGCAGGGAGTCCTGTTAGCAGCTGTGGGAGGGTGGTTGGAGTCCGACCAGAACATTCCTCACTCATGTTTCCACCCACTCCGTGTCTGCAGGGTGAGCTGCCCTGTTGGACATGGTGGCTGCCCCAGAGCCTCACCTTCCAGACAGGCACAGGAATGGGAGAAGCTGAGGATGGAGGTGAGAAGTCCGGGAAATGGCACATTTTTCTGGGTTCCCTGCTGATTTTTTCCCCCCTCTGCCAGATTATAGCAGGGGCAGCGATTTGTCAAAGAAATTGAGGCATTGGATGACTCTTCAAAAACACTCCTTCAAAACAAAACAAAACAAAACAAAACAAAAACAACAAACTCAAAAGAACCTAGGAAAAAAATCTTTCTCCTTAAGCTTAAATTTCCACCATTGGTGATTTATTCTTTGAGTTAAGCAGCATTGCCTTCTTGCTTCAGTGCTTTTGTTAAAATGCATACAGTCTCTGGGGAAGGAAAGTTTTTAGTCCCAGTCACTTTATTGTGAATGAGTTTATCATTTTTCTTTTCTATGCTTGCTGAAAGTGCAGCTGGAGGGCATCCACCTGGATATGTTGGGGTATAGGTTGCTAAAGTAGGGGGTCATGGGAGGAGACCACTTTCACGAGTCCCAGCTCAACAGTCTGCCTTTTGCAAAAAGCAACAATTTGTTATGATCACTAGAGGGCGGTAGTAGGCCAGCAACTGGCCCTAGTGCTTTTTACCAATTCTGCAAACCAAAGTTGGCAAATATGCATTATTGGTGCTCTCTTTTTCTTAGAAATCTGGAGTCTCTCCAAGATGGTATGAATGTGTAGGTTAGGACACCGCAGTGCAACTACCCAGAAAATAAAATCTCTGTATAGGTAAAACAGATAGCCAATAGATTCTACTGATGGACTTTGATACTTTTCTGCTACTGTTTTTATTATAAAAATATACTGAAAAATTCTCAGAGCCGAAGTTCAAATGAGAACATTTGAAGCCAAATTGGTTTGTCAAATGCATATCAGTGACCTCGATTTCATTAACGGATGAAAACTTACACACAGATCAGATCAGATATATTTATTTTTCTGATTGTAGAGAACAAACTCTCTTGAGGAATGGTGGAAAAAATCCCCCTCAGAGTCAGACATATATTGTACTTTTACGAATGGCTCTGTTCTTACTCAATAAATCTTGCTTAGCAACTTACCTCCAGAGTAAATAATAAATCACCACCGAAAACTCTAGGCATTTAGCTCTGTCTGTGTAGTAAAACCTTGCGATGGTCCTGACAGCATTTTGTAAAATCATAATTGCTTAGGGAAAGTGATTCTGGATGTTTTAAAATGTTTAGAATTAAAGAGTAGCTGTTCCTTTGAGGAAAATTATTCTAATGCAGTATGTGTGTGTGTGTGTGTGTGTGTGTGTGTGTGTGTGTGTGTTATCCTTTATATAAATTCTAGATTGTAATCTACAGACCTTCATCATTTCTATTAAGAATGTACAAGAATTTTACTAGAAGCACAGCCACATGCATCATACTCAGGTTTTATAGGAAACTTTGGGCAAAGATGCTTAGCTATCTATGCACAGTATACTATATGTAGGCCTATCTAATATACATGAGGGCTGAATTGTTTCCTCCTAAAATTTATATGTTGAAATCCACTCCCAGTACCTCAGAATGAGACTGTATTTGGAGTTAAGGTCTTTAAAGAGATAAATAAGGTCATATGGGTGGTTTCTAATGCAATATGACTGGTGTCCTTATAAGAAGAGGAAATGTGGAGACAGACATGCACAGAGGAAGACACAGAGAGAAAGCATCCACCTGCAGCCTGGTCTGCCCCCTGCACCAACCTTGCGGGGTGAGGGAGTAGTCAGGCCCCCATGCACTCCTGGAAGCCTTCAGAATGAGGTGTTGTTATCTTCTGTTCAATTCTCTGTGTTTCCTTCAGTAGGGTTTGAACTCTGTGGGCCAGGACCACATCTTATTCATTTTCGGTGACTCAGTGACTACTCTAGTGCTGGCACACAGTAGGTGCTCAGTAAATGCTTGTTTCATGAGTGAAAATCAGTAACGACCTCATACTGTGAATAAATGGTAGTCTGTTACTCATACACCATCAGTGACCAGCTTATGGGGGACCCGTTTTGGACACATTGTTGGCAGTTGGTTTAGCTTCCTCTTTTCAAACATGTACTTAATTTTAAATGAGCTGCGAGGCTAGCCAGGCACCTGACACCTGCTAGCACTCGGTGAAGCTGACATTTAAATCCAAGAGACTCTCCCGTTAGTAAGAATGCTTTAAAATGGCTGCTCCTGGGGAAACCACAACTGTTCTTGAAAATTAGCCTTTTCAAGCAAACAACATTTTCATTCTGATCAAAGATCCACTTTGAAGACTTTTAAATTGGGATTAAAGTGAAGTGAGGATTAAGGGACTAAGAACTGTGGGGAGCCCTCATCAGGACCTTCGGTTCTGTGTAAAGAATGGGGAGGCCACCCTAGCCCAGAACTGGCTCTTCTCTCTTTTTTTTTCCTAGGTGAAGGAGATGGGTGACCCTTACGCCAGAACTACAATGGCTAGAGACCCTCTATTCAACATTGGATTCTAAGAGACACGTTTAGACCTGTATCTGTTCTTTCATGGCTCTGTTTATAAGAGCCTAGAGCATCATGCCAAAGAGGGTTGGGGGGACTCAAAGGTCAAGGCTTGACCCAGACCTCCTTGGAAGGCTTCCTTACTCTCTGCCATGGAACAGATTTTTGACTTCTTCCTACCCTGGCCCCATGAATTTCTCTTTTACCATATTTAGACTCAGAAAAGTATCTTTTATTTTTAATGAAACAATGTCTTGTATTTCAAAGTTCTTAACCCTTTGATGCATTTTTCGATCTTTGATCTCACTTGGCCCTCATAGGAGACAATAGAATAGTTTTCATTTTAGACATGTGGGATTAAGGTGCAGAGAGAGGAAGGAGGAAACTAGCCCAGGGTCATACAGTGAGGCAGAGCTGAGGTTGGGATTCAGGGCTTCTGACTCAGTACAGAGCTCTTTGTTTCCTGCTTCCTGATTTTATGACATGATTTTTGCATATGAATAACACGTGCCATGTTTCAAATACACAATCTCTTTTAATTCTCACTTCTCTGAGAGATAGAGACTCTGTCTCCCTCTATCTATATCCAGATGGACAGCCTCTTCTCAGTCAGGCAAATTTCTGCAAGATGCAGCTCGAATGTAATGCCAAGGAGACTTTCCTCTGATTTCGCTGGCAGCTCTGGGTGCTCTCTCTTCACTCTTCTCTTGAACTTGTCTGTCTTTTCCCTCCATGACATCCATCCTATGGGATGGTAATCATTGGTCCTATGTGTAGTTTGAGGTTATCTTTTCTTTTTTTTTGACAGGATTCAGCACTGGGTAATAATATTATTTCTCTTTCCTTTGCAATTTCATCTAAAGTTTTGTTTCTTTGGTGTCCTCTATAGTAAAAGAAAGTGTATTATACATCAGGGCACATTTGACAGATGCAAGTGATTGTACTAACAGTGGGATTATTTCCCTACATGTCTAATGTATTCGGGCTTCTTTCAAATGAAATGAATTTAAAACTCATCCTTAAAATGAAATGAAGTTTTTTTTCTTATCTACTTCCTTCTTTTCTATGGATTTTAAAGCCTTTTTGTTTTGAATATGAGGAGGATATCGTGTTGCCTGTAATTTACTTTAAAATACTTTGACATAGCTTGATTTTATCTTTATATATATATATATATATATATATATATATATATATATGTAGATATACACATGTGTATGTACCTGTACACACATATACACTTGTGTATATAAATATATACATATATATGCACATACATCTATATCATCTATCATCTATCATCTCTTGCTTGTGTGTGTACATGCACACACAAATGTACTGTCATGTTGGTATATGTGATGTGTACGTATTTGTGTGTAAATTTATTTTGACCTATATCCTGGTGGACAATCTGTTATCCTAAGAGGAAGAATACACATCCGGGGTAGATAGTGTTTTGAAAGCTTCTAATCAGAAGCCCACATGGCAGAGGCCAACCTCAGCTGTCTTTATGTCTAACCAATACCAGAGGCCTTCTTATTTTTCACAGTTAAAGTAAGTAGGGTTCAAGATCTATGGACTGGCGAAATATATTGCAGAGGCCCTCTATACTTGCATAAATGGGGCATAGGAATTTATTCCTGAAGTCTATACCTTTCAAAATGATGCCAGAGGCTTCATTCTGAAATGGTCCTGTACCCAGCAACTGATCGGAGGATTCTGGTCTCATGAATCTAATTATAAGGTCAGCTGAAACCTGCCACAAAATCATTGTCATGTTTGCCTTTGGTGAACCTAACAGTTTCTCCAAGGGCAGAAAGCTGGAACTTCTTCAGGCTTACAGACTAGGTTGTACTGAGTGTTGTGGGGCTTGCGTGCTAAATGAATGAATATATATGTGGCAGAATTTGGTTTGAGACAATTTCATTATAATCGAATGTGAGGGGAGAGAGAGCCTCCACTCACATCTAATTATTGGATGCTGCCCATGTTTACTAGAAAGAGACTAATAATTGTGAACAACCAAAGTAGGTAAGATGACAGCAGAAGATAATGGAGTAACCAAGTTTATGTCTTAGAGTGGTCTTTGTTCTATTAGAATTAATTTATTTCCATTTTTATGATATTCAATGGTCAGCTTTCTCAATATTGCAAGGGCAACTAGTAAAATATCCTCCAAGTAAGCAACAATAAGAATATGACATCTTCAATGTTGTCTTAGGTTCATCTCATCATATCTCTGAAATTTAGTTTAAAAATGCAACGTGGGGCCACGGATGAAATGGACATCTGTGTGACAAGAGAGGCAGGAATGCTTGTGAGCACACAAGAGGGCAGTAATGATGGCAGCACTGCTGTCAATCCAGGGCCACTGGGGAGACTCTTCAGCAATATCAACACATTTTGCCATATAGGGCCTATTAGGGTTGAGAGGAGAAGATTGATGCAGATTTTGTGAGAATCACCCTTAAAATCCAGGGGGAGCTCAGCATGATACAGCTGGTTGGGCAAGACTGCCTTGCCAGTATCGGATTTTCTCTCTTTTCTAGGGTTGGAGGATACAATTTTTTTTTTTAATACAGTGATAATAACTTGGCAAAAAAAAAAAAAAAGTCTGTACATAGAAGAGAACCCTAGAATGAAATATACCAACTGTCAGTGATGCTTGTCTTTGGATCCGTATCAAAAAATATGGATAGTATTTTTTGTTCATTTCTTTTTCCAAATCATTTTGGTGCCAGATCATTTTGAGGCACTCAGTATGGAGTCCTCTGGCTTTGAATGAGTCGGGTGTGGGGTGCCCAAGCTCTGACATGGCCACAGGCTGAGAGCACTCCAGGTTGACCCCTTGGGCTTTGCTGGGCTTATTATTAGAAGAAGTATCCCAAACGGGGAAGAAAGATTTTTCTCAATGGGGAGATGGAGGCTTGGATCATCTTAAAAATGTGACCTTATTTTATATCCCAAGTTTCTAAAACAGGTCATGTTAGTTATAGAAGTATTTTTCTTTGCTATTACATTCATATATATATTCCTACTATCTAAATAGACTCACTAAATTAAAGGTTACATACTATAGTCATTGAATGGCTATATTAGTGTTCAACTAACCATACCCCTATATTTGGAAATTTAGATTCTTTCCTTTTTCATTGTATTTATGATGAATATGATTGTGCCAGAAGCTTTTTTGTTTATTTGTTTCTGATAATAATGCTGGCTAGTATTTACGGAACCCTTTATATGTGCTTGACTTCGCAATAAGCATTTTACAAACTTTTTTCATTTAATTCTTACAACCACTCTGTGATTAGATACTAACATTACATCTATTTTACAGATGAGAAAATGAGGACTCACAGAGGTTAGTATATTGCCCAAAGCCACCCAACTGAGAAATACTAGACCCTGGATTTGAATCTAGGTGCATTTGATTTATCAAGTCTACTTTCTTGTTCACTATACTCCCTCCTCTGTATTTGGGACCTTTTCCTTCATAGGTTTATAGAAACAGAATTACTGAGACAAAAATCACGTTAACTTATAAGTCTCCTATCATCTTTTGCCACCAGTATGTTTTATCTCATCCTCATAAACATTGGGCATTATTATTAAAATAATAACTATAATTTTATTTAATTGACATGTAAGGATAGAATCTTATGTTTTATTTGCATTTATTTGATTACTGGAAAAGGCATACATTTTCCCACATTTACAAGTTAACTATAATCCCTCTTTTCTGCATTTTCTGTTATGCTCTTTGGTTTATTTCTCTACTGGGGTCTTGGTGTATTTCTTATTGATTTGTAAAAGCTATTTACAAAGATTTAACCCTTTGTTACATTGCTGCTTTTTTCCTCTGTTAGTTGTTTTCTAGTTTCTTCACTATCTTTAAAAATTTTTAATGCAATGCTTTTTTCCCCATCTGACTTTCCTCTGGTTTTTTTTTTCTATTGTCCAAGAATGAATTTTTTTTATTCAGTGATGAATAGGACTTGGTCTGATCCTTAAGCACCTCACAAAATCTTTATTAGCATTCATTTATTGTATAAGCACCTATTTAATACCTACTTTGTGTAAAGCATTGTGTTAGGTGCTGGGGTACCAGAGTGTATGTGTGCTGGGATGGGAGAGGGTAGGGAGAGGCTGCTTACCCTTCAAGAACTCCAAGTCTAGTTGAGGAGTAGGGTCAGGTCCACATGGAAAATAATAAAATGACACAGGACAACATCCTGTGATAATGAGTGACTAATAAGTTGTATAGTCAGTACTATAAATTTAGGTGAAGTAGGAATCCAAATATTACTCATAAGAGTCTACCAAACTCACCTGATCTTTGGTTTCAGGTAAAGCTGAGTTTAATAACAGGTACTGACACTTATTTACCATATGATTTTGATAAATTACTTATGACCCTCTTAGAGATAATTTTTGGGGGGCAAAGTCATGCTTCATCTTACATTTAAATCTAACAAATGCATGCCAAGATGTGAGACAATTTTAGGTGGCTGTGATTTTTAGGTAAAGATATTTTATTAGGCTATTCTGGAGTACCTAAATCATGCCAAGTGTAAGTTTACACCCTCCTCTGAATTCAATAGAAGTCAAATTTAGAATGCAACCCAGACTGTCTTAGTTACTTTGTTTCACTTATTCATGCTACTAATATTTACTGGCATTTAACTATAGGGACTTTTATACCTCATTTAATGTGTATTGGCCTTATCGACAATTGTCCAAAAGCCAGGATAACAAGATTTTCTCTCCAAGCAATTGAGGACCTATATACCAAAACAGTCTTTAAAAAAATATTTATGGATATACACAGTCTGACTGTTCATAAGTTCCAAATGGAAATGTTAGCGATGAGCAAAATGGTGGTGGTGGTGGGATGCTCCAAGGAGCCCTTCGACGACCTTGTGTTTAGGGGCTCAGGCTCTGAGACTGATATTGCAACGTGGCTCTAAAAGCTGCTTGAGAAGTTGGCATCCAAGATGAGGGCTGCCAGCCCAATGAGGACTAGTGATTATTGCTCTAGAAGGTGGTGACTAAACCTCTTTCCACTCCCAACTCAGACAAGGCAACTCAGCCTCAAGACCTGGGTCCAGTGATGGTAGGACCCCAGAGTTGCAGCCAGTTTTTTTACCCTGTAGCTAGCAATACACGTCCACTTCCCCAGTCTCCCACCAACACTGAATGTTATCACTGTTTTAATTTTTGCCTTATGTCAAATACTTTTCCATCTCAATAAATAGACTTCCATAAAATCATTCTTAATGAAAACATGGATTTCTATTACCCAAGATTGCTATAATTTTGTCAAGCAATCTCTTATTGGATGTTTAGATTGTTTCAAGAGTTTGTCATTTAATTCTTCACAAAACTCAATTTAATTATTATTTTTTTCTCAATTGCTGTCTAAAAGCAGTGCCAATATGGACTCCCACTGCAATGTAGAAAAATGCAATTTCTTTGCACATCAATAGAGATGAAACAATTAAAAAAAAATTGTTTGCCAGTATGATGGATGGAAAACGGGATTTAGTGATTAAATTTGCATTTCTTTGATCATTAGGGGAAGTAGCACATTTTTCACATTTATTTGGCCATTTGTACTTGCTCTTTGTGAATTGCTTGTTCACTTTGCTATGGGTATGATCATCTTTTTCTTATTGATACATCAGAGCTTTTTACATATGGAGAACACACATTTAATTTTAAATGTTAAGATTATAGTTAAAAGGAAAAGTGATCAATATGAAAAGAAAGTACAAACATAACAGTGTCTTGGCCAGTCCCCAGTCTTGTTCTTCTCTAATTCATTGTCTGTGCAGAGGTTAGAGTAAGGGCTCTAAAATGCAAGTCTGATTGTGTCATTATGCCTTTAATAGCTCCTGACTGCATTAACATATAGTCTAACTCCCAAATGCAGAGTAGGAGGCCTTTTGTGATGGTCTTGCTTGCCTCTCCAGACTTACCTCTCCTTATCTCTTATATCCAATTCTAAGAGCCATACATATTGAATTACTTTC
Source organism: Pteropus medius (assembly GCF_902729225.1). NCBI lineage: Eukaryota > Metazoa > Chordata > Mammalia > Chiroptera > Pteropodidae > Pteropus > Pteropus medius. The sequence continues at coordinate 21,960,101 of NW_024349800.1, read as the reverse complement.
AGCTTTCTGTAAGTGCCAACCTCTCTCCCTCTTTTGGGTATTTGTACAATATCCTCTGTCTGTACTTCTCTTCCAATTCTTCTTTTTCTGTTAACCATTCATCATTCAAGTCTGCCTTGGACACCGCTTCCTTTAGATTAGCGATTCTCAAATGTCCTCAGAGACATTTGGCAATGTATGAAGACATTTTTTATCATCACACTGGGGGAGAGGTATGCTAATGACATGTAGTGGTGGGGTCAGGGGTGCTGCTTAATATTTTACAATGCACAGGACAGCCCTCCACAACAAGGAATTCTCTGGCCCAAAATGTCAATAGTGCTGAGGTTGAGAAAGCCTGTTTTAGACCTAAAAAGTATTTGCTAATCTTCCCACGCACTCCTGCCTACTCTAAGACTGGTTGTGAATCCCAGGATACCACCCTGCTCTTACCATGTTCACAGACCTACTACCTCGTATTGTAATTGTTGTCTAGCTAGAAGCTTCTTGAGGGCAAAGAATGTGTTTTGTTGCTCCAGGGTCCAGGGTTGGGAATATGGATCAAAGAAACAGCTTAGCACGGTGTGAACTGGAGAGAGAGTGCCTGGATCTTTTTTTTTTTTTTTTCTGACAACACCTGGTCTCCCTAGGTGGTCTCCCATCCAAATACTAACCAGGCCCTACCCTGCTTAGCTTCCGAGATCAGATGGGATCGGGCTTGTTCAGGGTGGTGTGGCCGTAGGACAAGAGTACTTGGATTTGAATCCCAAGCTCTGCTACTGACTAGCTGTGTACTCTTGGGCAAATTACTAATCTCTTTGTGCCTCAGGGTCCTCTTCTGTAAAATGAGGATGTTAATAGTACCTACCACATAGAGTTATTAGGAGGAATATATGGGTTAATATTTGTAGATTGCTTAAAGAAGTAAGTTCTGTATAAGAGGTAAATAAAGGAACAGGAATGAGATAAGCACACAGTAAATACTTGTCAACTGAATGACTGGCGCAGGCCTCACTCTGGGTTTGGCCGTTTCTCCCTTTCTCTCTTTCTCCTGTTTCATTCAGCACATAGTGATTTTCTCCAACAATTTAAAAAGTTTCTTTTCTTTGTAGTTCTTAGTTTTTCTAGGCTCACGTTATATCTCTAAGTATCTCTGTAGTCATGAGCTGCTAATTTTCCTAAAAATGTTTCTGTTTCTGTTGCGCAAAGGGGTAAGTGAGAGTAAAACCAAATCATGGGATCTCAAACACACACCCCGTTTTGGAAGCAATTTTCTTTTAGATAAAATGCATGTGTAGTTCCTTTCTTTGTATGCAGGGTATACTATGGAGAGACTTTTCCAAATGAATCTATTTAAAAAAGAGATTTACACAAGGTACACAGAGCGCACTCTGCAGCAGTATTGTGTACCATCTCAAATCAGTGTCGGCTGTTACATATTTGAAGTTAATTTGACGTTGAAGTAAACAAATCAAAGTGTGTTTATGGAATAATTATGCCCTATTCTCAATGCTGTGGCTAAGAAGTTTTGTCACAGTTACTGATCAGTGGTTTTCTTTGTTTTGTTTTTGAACTTCCATAGCAACACACAAAAATAAAGCTGTTGTTATTACACGAGCACTTATGTAATTCCAGCATCTTGTAGGCAGAGTATCTGAGGACGAAGTCAACAAATTCTTGGCTGAATCTCCTCATCGTGGTTCTTAGAGTATGACTTGGTTGGATCTTTGGAAATTGCTGGAGAAGGGAGACTCTTTTATAAGCTTGGTCCAACCTTCCAAAATTGCTTTAAAATGCATGCACCTGCTCATTCCTTGCTTGCACGTGCAAATATCTTGTGTGTTGTGGCTTTCTCTCTTTGCCACTGGAGAAAATTGGTTCAAGGTCTTTTGAGATAGATGGCTTCCTTCCAGATCAGCAGTAGGAAACTTGACATAAGAAAGCAAACAGAGGGAGCATCATACTTTGTCACTTTTTTAAAAGATTTTTTTTTTCCCCAACGAAGCTCATTAAGCTCCATAAAGGAATATACTTAATCATATATACCAGAGAGGGATGTTTTCATGGGGGTACTAGTTGATTGCCTGGAAGGTATATATAGGAGAAGGGGTCTACAGGTTGCCGAAGGCATGCTGGAGGGATGGAGGTGGAGTCGTCTGCCCAGCAAGTCTCCCTGAAGTTGGTCTGACCCACTAGAGAGGTGTTAAAATGGATCTAACACTTCTCCTCAGACACTGTCTCCCCAGTTACTTTTCTCAGGATGTTGTGGCAATTCTGATGGGTACTTCTGCAAAGAACCTGTTTTCCCTCCTAGTCCTCTTTAAAGGGAGGTGTGGCTCAGTTCCCAGTTCTCAGCATAAATGTCAGTCCCATTCTTCCTCCTCTATTAAGCCCAGAGACTCCTTGCCCTTTGCACACAGCATACTGTTTCTCAACAGGATCCCCAGAACTTCTCCCTGCTCATTTGAGGACCTTGGTGATAGTGGGCACTGTGCAGCTGTCAAACACTGGGGTCTGCTGCTAAGTGTTATTTTAATTTCTCTTCATCTAAATTCCTCATAGAGCAGCTTTTGAAACATGAGATTGTCTTATTAAGAGGTACTTATCGTAAAGTAGAGCGAGCTCCACCTTTGATGAAGACAGAAGAGGCCAAGTTTGATGGGTTGGACAGCGTTAGACAAAGAGAGTAATTAATGACTTAATTGCCTCTTCACACTTTCCTTAAGAAAAGGAAGTTTTTCTTCTTTTCTTTCAAAACTCTCCGGGCTCAGAATTGGAATTGGAATTCCTAATGTTATTTTACCATTTAGCAAAAAAAAAAAAAAAAAAAAAAAAGAAAGAATAAAAGAAAAAAGAAAAATGAACCAGAACCCAATTTTTCTGTTACATTTTCCTGTAATATCTTCCTCACTTTCTAAAATTATCATCTGTTGATTTGCCTTGGAAGTTGCAACGATCTGTTTGTAGAGAGTTCAGTACCTTATATAGATTACCTTGTGTTACTTTAAATGCTGATAAGATACGTGGCAAATTAATGAAATAAAAATAGTTTTGTCAATAAATAGAAGAGAAGCCACTTTCAACATTTGCTCAGTACCCATTGCTTTTCAGGGCCTAGACAAAATTAGTGGGTAGGATTAAAGAATATATTCGTCTTTTATCCCATGTTTGAGTACTTGATCACAGAGGCATGGTTTAATCCAAACATCAATAGCACCTCGTCAATTCCATCAGAGACAGCTGTCAAAGTGGACTTTGGGTTTGTTAGAGCTTTGTGTTTTATCCTTTTTTAAGGTCACGGAGTATTTTCTTTGATTTCTGATGCTGAAATCTTTCTTAATCTTCTAAACTTGAGAAACATCTGTTAAGATTTAATGGGATGGCTTTTGTCTTAAAATTAGAGTCCATCTTGCAAATCTTTCCACCTCCTTTCCTTTCTTAACCCCCAATTTGGAAAATGGGGAGCTGGGACAGAGGAAGTGAAGCGCATGGCCTTGATCAGGCAGAAGCTCTTCTGGTCAGTGTGCGAGAGAGTGTGTTAGAGTGACTATCAGGCAGTACGGGGCACTTCTGAATGCTGTGACCACAGCGTTCAATTTTGTTTTGTTTCCTAGAGACATTAGCAATTTCCCTGTAGCACATCACTTAGCCCAGGATCTGAGTGGCAGATTTATGGATCCCAGAGAATAATGAGACAAAAATGTTGTAAGCAGGAGAAACAGCCTGAACTAGGAGTTTTAACCCTTTCCCCTAAGATTCCTTGTTACTGGATTGCATCATGTTGACAAAATTTAGTAGTTAAAATAGCTGGAGGTACAATATTGGCATCTAAAAATATATGCTTCTAAATACGTACAGACAGCTGTCATGTCTGTTGACAGAATATATTAGTCATTATCCTCATCAGCAGACGAAATCATCGCAGTTTTCATAATGGAGGTGTTTCTTACTACATAATTGCTTGTGATTTTGGAGGTCCTCTGATAAAGTCACCACCATTGTAATCATGGTGTTTTCATTTACTTGCTTTTTATATTCTTAACCTGGATGTTAACACCTCAGCCAGAACGCTTCACTGGGAAGCATTAAGAGGCTTCTATTTATTGCTTCAGACACATTTCCACTTACCTTTGAGATGAAAATATGGGCCGGAAACTTCTGTTCTCAACAAAGAAGGTAGTCCAAGACCTTTCACACTAAAGGTGTCAATATCCGAATTGAACCTTCTATAAATATAGTGTTAGAAAAACGTGTATAACTCCTGAGAACTGGATTCGCCATTGTCAGAGGTTTTCTTGCCTCTTTTCAAAGGCAGGAACTAGCAGGAGTGGGTTTTGGGGAGTCAGAGAGAACTCTCAATGTCACATTGAGGGACCATAGGACTTTGGGGAGCTTATATAACTGTTCTGAGCCTCAGCTTCTTAGTGGAAAATGGGGATGATCATAACTACCTTACAGCTTTGTTCAAACATTCACGAAATAACTGCACCCAGAATGTGCTTGCTACATAATAGGTGATTGAAAAATATTAGCTTGTCTTCCTTCCCTGTTACCCTTGCATTCTCCCTCCACTTCCTCTCCCCACCTCAACACATGCGTGCAGCTTGTTTCCTTTTCCGTATGAAGGATTCCAGAGAACTGGTACCAAATTTACTTATGAAATGGGAGTAGAACACCAGTCTCAGCCCTCACTCCCCTATTTCTGACCATTCCCCAATCTGGCAAGATGAGAATTCTCATCCTTATAAACAAGAGCAAAATATGAACAGTTATCTGCATCAGGCATTGTGTGAAATGCTTACATATTTAATTGTCACGATGAATTTTTGAAGTAGATGCAGTTCTTATCTCCACTGTACAGTGGAAACTGAGGCCCAGAGAGCGTGGGTCACTTGCCTAGGATCACACAGCTGAGAGTGGAGGGGCCAGGCCTTGACCCAGGCATCTTCTCTGCAGCGCAGCAGGCACCCCATGCTCATAAGGCAAATAAGCCCCAGGGTTAGGTAGGTGTCTGGAGGACTATTAGTCACATTCTTACAGCCCTTTTTGATTTGTCAGGCACTGTCTCGCAGAGCCTTAGTCCCCAAGTCCTCTCAGCTGGGAGGAAGGACTCGTGAGTGGCTGAGATGGAGCAAGGCCCGCCCTTTAGGGAGGCATGTTGCTGCTGTTCACAATATGAGGGGGTCTTGTCAAGCATTGTTGTTTTTCCCCCTCTGCCTCTTCCTCCCACTTCTGACAAGGTTTTCAATTAGCAGCTTGTAGAGGTCCGGCCTGTGGTCCTCATTTCATGCAATATGTATAACTGAATTCCCCCAGAGGGAATTTGAGGGCAAGGGGACAAAAGGGAAGGGTGACATAAAGGCCCCCTGACTGGAGGACAGAAATGTGCTGTGGGTATGGACTGAAAGCAATGCTTCTTTTAAACGTCTGTGGGGCCAAGGGTCATTTGGGAAGTGACTTTCATGGAGATGAAAGGGGACCGCTGCTGCTGCAGGATGTGGGGCCACAGCACTGGTTGTTGGGCCTGGAGTCTCCACCTCGTTTCTGGTTTCTGGTGGAACACATACAGAGACTGGAGCAGGCAACTGCTTACGCCATTTTGTGCTTAGGAAGAACTCATTTTCTCCCTCTTTTGGGAGAGGAATGAATCTCCCAGGTCCCTGGTGGCTTCTCCCAGTGGAAGGCCTCGTTCATCTCGAGGCCTGGACTGCTTATTTAACGCCCAGGCTGAATGGAGCTAGTGCCCTCCCTTCTTTCCAGGGCAGGAACGATGCCATTGTTTCTGCAGAGAGTCTGCTAGCTGCTTTTCCTTTATCTCCAAGCTATGTCTACACTTCGCCTTGGTGCCATGTTACCTTTCTTTTGATTTGTTGAAAGCAGGATTCCTTTTTTAAGGATGAAAAATAGCACATCCTTCTAAACACAAATGCTACACATTTGCCACCTCCCTCCAAGAAAGCTCATGATCTACCCCAACATAAGGGCCCCTTGAATCAGATGACAGAGATGTGCTGTCATACAGGCTGAATTTATCTGAAAAAGGTGACAGAACAAAGCTAAATTCTGGTTCTAAACAGAGATAAAGAGGTTGTAAGCAGCCTTTAAATCCCCAGTATGGGGTTTACGTCCTTTTTTAGGGTCTATGGATACAGTTTGCTCTTAAAAAGGACCATGGACCTGGGCACCTTCTTGGTGGTCCTGAGGGAACCCGATGTTTTAAGAGTCAGAGAAGAGAGATTTTGGATGTCTGGAGGCAGAGACACAACTCCGTTCCCCTGGGTCCCAGAGGCCTCTGGGAAGCAGCCACAGGCACATAATAAGGAGTTAAGTCTATGGTCTGTTTTGTGAGAGCAAAGAGTAAGGAAAGTAAAAGGTTCCTAATGAATCATGCTGATGTTTGAACTTGAAGTCATCCCAAAAGCTTATGTTCTCATCAGAGCATATAGTCATAGCTTATGTTCCCTTTGTGTTTGCCTCTCCTCCCCTTCCCTCCTGTCCCCTCTCCTCCCCTCTTCCCTCCCCACTTCCTTCCCTTCCCTCTTCATCCCTCTCCTTTCATTCCCTCCTCCCCACACCCTATCAGCAAACACATCCTCTTTGCCAGCCAACTTCATGTTGAGGGCTGTTAGGAGTAACCAGTTCTCCGTAGGACAGATCTGAATCATCCCACGTGGAGTGTATAGTCATGTAATGAGAACATGTGGAAACAGGCCCTTGAAGAAGCTGGACTCAGGGCTGCCCACTGCCAACATTTTCCAGGTGAGCACGATTGAATTACAGGCACAGACCGGACCTCGGTGCTCTGTGCAGTCAGGCAAGAACTGCCTGTGTTGAAGGCAGTGAGGGTGTGAGTGAAAATCTGCTTTCCAGTGAAAAGTGACTCTGAATCTCCATGATGGTTTCCTAGACACAGTTTCAGCTTTTGAAATTTCCTGCAAACGAGGCCTTTCCCATTCTGGGTGAGTGGGCTCTCCCCGCCTCCTGCTTCTGACATCCCTGCCACTGCCAACCTGTTAGGCAAGAGTCAGGAAAGGCACCCACTGCCTGGGGCAGGCTGGTTCAGTGGGCACTCATCAGGAGGTTTGGGTGTCTCCAACTAGTAAACACACTTGCTGTTATGAACTCCATACATAAAAGGCAAAGTATCACATTTTCCTCTGAATTCTTGAGGAAATTGCTCTCATATACAACACCAACCTTTGGCTGCATGACAGAGACGGAGTGTCGTTTGCATGCCATTACCAGGCTGTAAAGTCTGGTCAGGGCTGCCTTTTCGGAGTTTCCAATCTTTTGGGATCCTGGGAGGGTCACCCTGTGGGTCAGGTTTGTTTAGTCTGGTCCGTAATGGTGTAAAGTGGCCCTGACTGTCGAGCCTACCTAAATAATGCCCTATCTGTTTGATACTTCAACAGTCCCTCTAAGTTGTATATATGTTTCACTTTCTAATAGTCAAAGCCGAATTGGATTTCATTGTTAATAGAAGGCAAATTGTTTCTAAAAACAACCTCATCTCGCTTTGAAAATCAGCCTGAGTTCAGAGGGCCCCTGCATTTTAAGGGGTGAGCTACATTTTCCCTGGGAGAATGGTGCAACAGTTCTGTGTTTTTGTATGCACATTACCCACTCTTGGCATCTCTTTCAAGTGACTCATTTGAATATATGCTATTTAAAAAACTTTTTTATTGAAATATAACATACATGGAGGAAACAACACACATCCTAAGAGTCCAGTGAATTTTCAAAGACTGAACACATCCTAGCAATTGGACCCCCTATCAAGAAACAGAACCTCATCAGCCCTCCAGGAGACCCCTCGTGGTCCTTCATTTGAGCTTACACAATTTTAAATTTCTCTTGTTTATAATTTACCCAGGGTGTTCTATCTGCCAACTTACTCCTCATTTCCTGATGGTATAACCTTCTCCGGATTGTCACCTACGAATCAGGAGGGAAAGGAGCCTGCTCGATCTTCTGGGTAATAAACAGTGCCTTTCCAGAATCTTTGAATCTGGCGTTGTAATGTCCTATGGAGCTATGCAAATTCATCAATACCTTGTTAAAATGGGCTTCATTTTTATATGGATCCCTCTAGAAGCTCAAATCATACTCCTTATTTCATACGATAAAAACTGGTTTCACAAGATTAGTCTAAATGGCATGGGTTTATCTATCTAATTCAAACTCTAGTTTTGTGAAACTCTATTGAACCCACTTTATAAATGTTAAGTGGTCACGGCCTTGGGGGTGGAGGGGATAGCGGTGGAAGAAAGATGCTCATTAGAAATTTTTGCTCAGAGGCTTTTAGGAGTAAATAAGTTCTCCTCCCCAACCTCCCTATATTTCAAAACAAATCTTGTTTGAAGCCCTATAGATGGACTTTCCCTCCCCCTTTAAAAATACTTCAATTCCTTTCTTCCTAAGCTCCTCAGCTCCCAGCACAGCTTTCATTACAGCACCATAAATAAAAAGTGACATAAAATTATACAGCCCTGTGTAAAGTAGTTTAAGGAAAATGTCTTTTATGGCAGCTTTTATGGTTTCACCAATTAGTTATTAGATTTTCTCCATTTTTAATTTGATGTCCTGTGTGTGCAGTCTAAAAGGTTTCTCCCCCCACCCCTCTTTCATCTCCTGGCAGTAATAGGTCTGGGGGGCGATGAGCCCCGTTTAGGAAACTTTCTTGTATTGTGAAAGCATTTCACTACAGCCTGTTGCTAGACTTGGGCAAAGCACGTTCCTCGGGACAGAAGCCAGCACTGAACTATTTTCAAGTGAGTGGAGTTTCACCCCCTTATGAACACAGTGTCGCCTGCGGCCAGTGGGCCTCTCTCCCACTGAGGGTAGCTAGCTGCAGGCAGGCCTCGGGATGGCACTGTAACAGTTGGATCTTCAGCTGATAATTCCTGAGTTTTTAGTAACTTTCCAAACATTCCCGGGGAGTGAGAATAACAGAGATTTACTCCTGCCAAAATTTAATCATGCAGAAAAAGCGAAATTTAGATCAGTGTGTAGATTAATTTTTAATGTGATCGCTCGACAGCGGAGGGTAAGGAAGCCAGAAGTTGAACACTTAGCGCAGCTGAGTCTAGACCATTGCAATTTGATTCATTTGGGGAAATTGTATTAGGTTTTAGGCTTTGGCTAGGGCCAGGCTGTTCTGTTTGGGAGTGCATGATGTCATTGTGTCAAGCGTGTCACGGCCAAGGCATTCTGATATTTATGTTGGCTTCAGATCTAGCCCAGAGTACATGGCAGGCTCAATTTATTGCTACTTTAACTTTGTTTAGTCATGGAGAGGCTTTATTTATGTTGGTAAATTTCAAACAGTGGCCAACAGTGACTGCACAATGAAAAGGCCTGCAAAATTCGTCATCGATAAATCACCTTGTTGCTGAGTTTCTTTAATTAAGGAAAAACTCTGTCTGTTGATCCCTGTGGTTGCTGGAAGAAAAGCAGGGTGGGGAGGGCTTTGATTAACCCATCTATCAGCCCCGCTTTGGAAAGTGAGTCTCCTGTTTCTGATTGTAGCTGGGCAAAGACCTAAATAAAAATTTATCTTGTCAAAACCTATGGGCTAACTGAAAGCAAATAAAGAAGTTTTATGGCATCCACATAAAGTTAAATAAATAGGGAGAAAGTGCAGTGGGTCCTACGGACATTTTTTAGTACAGTACGTGGCCGTTCTTTGGGGAGAGCTCATTAACTTAAAAAAATTACCTTTAATAGGCCACTCATTATCGTTATCATCAAATGCTTCACTTGTCTAACATTCCAGGGCTTAATACCTGATTAAAACCAAAGACTGGGGCTCGTGGCCTGGTGCTGTTGAAACTACTCAAAATGGTAAGCACAGTGAGTTCTTCTAAAGGGTAAATAAATATGGTCACTGAAAGCAGCATGGCAAGTATCAGGGGATATTTTTTTTATTGATCTTTCTAGAAGATAGTCAGTCTTCCTGGTGATGACATACTTTGGGGGCAATGGGATGAAGCTTTTTTGTATCTGACTGAACAAGGGACCTCATCTTTGGTTGAACTTACCTGTCATGTGGGGGACTTCCTCTGGTGGGAAAAGTCTAGAAAAATATATTGGGATTGGAAGTTTCTTTTCACCAAATGCAGTTTAAGCAGACCTCTCTGAGCTTGGGCTCATGGTAGTGTACATTTTATTTCTGGTTAAAAAAATCTTTGAATCAGATAAAAGATAGCAACTGGTGATGAAGAAGGCCAGTTTCAATCCTAGAATGGGCTTAAGGGTATTTGCTTTTCTTTTTTTAGTTTATGAAAAGGGAGCTTTCTTGATACCAAGCTTCAGGATCCATTCATAGGAAAGTGCAATTTCTCAAGCATCAAATCTTGGAGCACGATGCATCTGGCAATGAGCTCCTCTCTATTTGATGAAGTTGTACAATAAATGTGGGCCTTGGCGGGGCGGGCGGGGAGGCATATTTTGACAACGATCTCTTGTGGGATCCTGGTGCTGTAGTCTACTTTGGGACATGACATCTTTGTGTTGACAGACTAAAGCTGCTCTTGGATTTAGCTGATGGTTTTGCAAGTTCCTGGCTCCTTTCGGTCCTCCTGTCAGTGTGCTGTTTTTATTCATGGTCGGGCTCCCCATGTCTGAGGGTGGTGGTCCTGGGGATGGTGTGTGAAAAGCAAGGCTGCTCGGCCAGAATCTAGTTAGGAGAGATGGGAAAGCTAGACTTTTCTCTGCCTTGTAAGACAAGAACTTACTCCAATGTGGGACAGTTTTATTATATAGGTTACGATCTGGACCATACGAATTGGTCATAGGTTGATAAAAATTTCTAGCCACTTTTAAAAAGACTATATCTCACTCACTTTTTATGTTCTTCATAACTTCAAGGTATAGTTCAAGGTTATCTTGGAATGACCATAGTTTGCCCCGTGCATAACAAAGGGCACTTTACTTTTTCCCAGCACTGAGGTCAGAGGTCAATGACAGGGCAACAGGTATATGCTAAGCTCTCTCTTATGAGTCTAGCGAGTACAGGGCAGTGTGGAGACCCCAATGAATCCTAAGTCATGCCCTTGCCCTGTAGAGACTCCTCCCAGAAGGAGATAGGATTTATATAACTGTCTGATTGAAAGCGAGAACTCCTATGAGGTGCAATCATAAAATGTCATTGTTCTCTCTTGCCTGGGCTGTGGGGCTAGTTCTCCATCCCTTGGGTGAGATCTAGGGCAAGTTCTATCACTTTTCTGATCATTCCATGATCTTTTGTTTGTTAAAATGTTTTTACTTCAGTATTACCACAGTGGTTTCCAACCCAGGCTGCTCATCAGAATTGTGAGGGCAGCTTTTAAAAAACATTGATATGTAGGCTGCTCCCCAGAACAATGAAATCAGCATCAGCATCTCTGGGGATTGGGTCCAGGAATTTTAAAAGCTCCCCAGGTGATCCCAATGGGCAGCCAGGATTGAGAACCACTGAAATGAAATGCACAGTTCCATTGAAATAATGAAAAATTTAAATTTTGTTTAAAATTAAAGCTGCCCCTTATGTCTTTCTGACCTGCGGTTTCGACTTGGGGAGCATTCTTTCTTTTCAGGCTTCTTTATGCAGGGTTCTGGCACCAGCCTTTGGTGCCTCACAGACTTCAGGAGTCACTGAATAAGTTCTCACTGGTCCACTTGAAGCCCCTTCCATTAGTCTGCAGGTGAAGAGAAGCACTATTTTAGCAAAAAACAGTAGTCGTTCTCCAATATTTGTTCTGCTTCTTTCCACAGTGCAAACATGGCTTCCCAGAATAAAGAGTGTTTCCCAGTTTCCCTTGCAACCAGATGTGGCCATGTGGATAACTTCTCATCAATGGCATTTTGAGTAGTAGTGTGGGCAATTTGCAGGGAATGTCTTTATTTGATTTTTTTTTCCTTTTTTTCCTTTATTATCACTGATGTAAAATATTTATTAATTTCAAGTGTACAACATAGTGATTCAACATTTATTCACCTTGCAAGGTAATCACTACAATAAATCTAGTAACCATTCCAGGAAATGTCTTTAAAGGGAGAGCACACCCATCTCCTCATACCCATTTCCTACTGGATAGAATGCAGTTGGCTGGGCTGCAAGAGCCATCTTGGTCCCAGAAGTAGACGTAGCATGTTGAGGAGGTGGAATAAAAGCTAGAAGGAGCCTGGGCCCCCGCTGAGTGAGAAACCAGCGTACGCAGCCTACTGAAACTCTAACATGAGAGAGAAATTAACTTTTATCTTTTGAAATCCACTATTATTATGGGTTTTCTGATACAACTGAATCTAATCCTCACTAATTCAGAATTTTGTCCTGAAATGGAGTGCTAAGCCTGAGCTGAGACAGCTAAAAGGCCTCAAGGACGTAGATGTTGCAGGCTAGAAAGACGGTCACCTCGATTACGTGGTGACAAAACATTTAGTCAAGTTGTCATCTGTTATACTTTGAAAGGCAGACCACATATTAATTGAAATGGTAGAAAAAAGAGGTCAGAATGTTTTGTTGGCTGCTGCTTGCTACTTTGAGCCAAGTCCTACTTGGCTAAAATGGCAGCCTTGTTAAGATGTAACACTGTAGCCCCAAATCTTCTTTCAATAACTTCCTTTAAGAGTTCTTTGCTGTTAGATGGGAATCGGTGGCTATGAAGATCAGAACGCAGCCAAGCCTTTTGTTCCAGTTGTCACTACGTTGAGAGAGAGGAGTGTAGCCATATGTTGAGAGATCTTTCACTGTGGTTTTTCACACATAGAAACAGATAGACCAGAAGTTTACTAAGATTCCAAAGGACCTGTATGGGGAGAAAAGGCCTGCGAACGTTAACCTCTACAGTAATGCCTGGGTGCCTGAGCCTGCGTTCACAGAAAGAGGATGTGAAAGAGGATTGTGCGCTCTACAAGACCCATTTCAATTATGGAAACGAGGATGATGGATAAGGAAGAATCTTCCAAAGGGCAAAGTCAGGGCCAATGAATGAGGAAATTATTCTCAGAGAGGAGATTTAAAGGCTGTCAGGTGGTCTAACCAAGGTGCTGATTTCACTACTAAGGGAGAGTCTTTACTATTCCTGCCCTGTGGGCTGTGACAATAGTTGTGGACCAATAACTCTTGGGCATTTCCTGTTCTGCATTTCCAAATGGGAGATTTTACTACTGTTATCTTCTGTCCTTTTTATTTTAGGTATGTGATGGGAAGAAACTATTAGCAATAATCACTGACCGTTAAGAGCTACACCTGATGAAGAACATTGAGCATTACTCATATATCCTGGATTTGAGCTGAATGTAGTTACTGCTTCGGTTGTTACCTTTCTAAACGGAGGGTCTAAGTGTGTTAAATGTATACTAAAAAGGATGATCATGGATATTTTTAGGGTTAAAGGAGGAAACAGCTAGTTTTTTTGCTATATCCATTATTCCCTTCTCCCATGGTGATGTGGTTTTAGTTTTTAGCCAGTGGTTACATGGCTTCCCAGAATAAACACTGCATTTCCTCATCTTGCTCTATGTCCTTTGTTACTGAGACTAGCTATCTCACTATGTTTTGGCCAATGGGATGTAAAGAGTGTATTGCGTAGCTACCAAGAAGTGTCCTTAGGAGAAGGATGTGTGCCTTTCTCCTTTCTTTTTAACCTTGCCGGTGGGAATGTCGTTGGAGTCACCATAGCACTATAAACCATTCATTTAGATACTTACACAAGAGCGATATATAGTTCTACCTTTTGAAAGTCATAGCTATTTTGCTTTCACTTGCTATTGAATTTAATGCTGTGGAGGATGCTGAGATAGAACATACACTAATTAGAGAACAAAAGCCTCTCTAATTCCCAGCTTTCTCAATTTCAATATTTTATACCATTGAGGATAAGGGTTAAAAAACTGATTATCGGAACTTTATTTACAATCTCGCACAGGTTGTTTAACATTTTGCTTTGGGAAATGGGGATAGCTAGCACCTATTTTCTAGGTGCCTCTGGGGAAACTGAGGCAGAAAGAGTCCCATTTTAGTATTCTGTTATAATCATGTATATAAATGCAGAGTTCCAGAGAATGTATACTGTAGTTAAATGACAGATTGTGTGGTATATACTACAAATGCTCAAGGAATACAGAGAATGGAGAAATTATTGTAGGCTGGACTAGTCAGAGAAGCTTCTGAGCTCTGAAAGATTTAAAGTGATGGTCTGGGTTAGAAGATAAGAGGGTGAGTCATATAGGGGTGTGTGTGTGAGTGTCGGTGCTCATGCGTGTGTCTGTGTGTGTGTGTGTGTGTGTGTATGAAGGAGTCAGGCAGTTCTACTGCACTGGCAAAGCACCGAAGTAGGAATATACATAGTCCAAGTGGGGCCTTAGGAGTTTTACAGTTCTGGGTGAACCTCAACCTCCTCCTCCTCAATTTTTCTTTTTCTTTGTCTTCCAGAGTTGATAAGTGAACTGCATTATCATGAACAGCTTTATTGATGAAAAATAACACCCCTCAAATCACCCTCCATCTGTTTATATATTTTTTTCAGGTATGGAAAACACCACTGTCTGCCTTTTCCACAGTCATTCCCAGTTCCCTGCTAATAGACCACTGTTTTGGTCGGCTATTAGGCAGCTATGTACTTCAGGGGAGATTGCTGCCCTGCCCACTACAGAGGGGATATCTGTATTAGGGTATTACTCTAAGTCGAGCAAGTAAGTCTGGTACTCCTTTTAGTGGTTGCTATAGGAAACTGGCATGTAGTGCAATTCTGGCTACTGCTTGAACCAACTGGCGGCAGAACTGGGACTTTGGTGAAACAATATTTGGCCATTTTTAATTTGTGCCTTTTGTATGGAGCCTCTGAAGAGAGCCCTCCTATGGTTTAGTATATATTTATCCTGCGCAGCACGCAGAGGGCAGAGGCCATGGCAGGATCTCCAGAACTCTGAAGCTGTGAGTCCCAGGGGTCTAGCTTTCTGTCCGTGTGTTCCGGGGACAGACTGCGCCTGTGGCTTCTTAGTGGTGTGTGTTATGGCCAACTCAGCTGATAGGTTCCACTCTCTTTGATGGCTTCTGTTATGTCTGTTGGAAATTCAGCTGTCAGTCTTCACATTCTGTTACAGACAATGGATCTTCCCCCGTCTCCTGCCCCCTGCACTTAGGATTTTCTTTTTGTCTTTGATTTTCAAGTTACTAACTTGTCAACATGTGGGATTCCCCACTATCCCTTCTTGGGTAATAATTCTGTTTGGGATTTATAGCACTTTTTGAATTTGTGGTGTGTTTTCTTTGGTCAATTTTGGAAACTTCTTAGCCATTAGCTCTCCAAGTGTTGCTTAGCCTCTCTAGCCCTCACTGGCTTGGAAGCTCTTTGGAGCCTTCTCTGTGCCCAGATTAAAACATTTTTTTGTCTAGGTGTTCTACTTGTTCTCAGTGAGGAGATGAGTCTTCAACAAGCATCATTACCATTGCCAGAAGTAGAAATTCTCAGTTTTTTCTCACTAAGGGCTCAGAATATTTCAGGGTTTAATATTAATTTAGAACATCTTTTTATATGAGAAAAAAATCTATTAAATTTCAAGACTGATTGTGACAGCCCGAGAGAATCTAAAGAAGACACAGTAGATCTCAAGTCTCCAAAATGAGGCCAAATTTTATTTTATCAGCATATTCAGCTACTTTACATTATTCCTCTCTCCACAAGCTATTATTATTTTCATGTGATTCGTCATAGTCCACAGGAGTGCTCTAGAAGCTTACTATTGTATATGAAAGGGGACCAGTCCTCACTGCAGGGCCCTTGTGTGGGGGACGAGGAACAAAGTAGCTATTAGACCAACAGTTTGCTCAGTACCAATTGCCATCACTGCGTAGCCATATATGAGCTGTCCTAGTGACACAGGTCAGAATAAATCTACAATTGCTGAGTTGTTTAAAGTTTGTTGGTTTGGGGGAGCAGAAGCTGTGTTCACAGCAGAGCAAAGGGAAGTGGACTTATCTTCCCAGCCCAAGTGGCCTCATCTCAGACAAAGGGCATGAGACCGAGTGATCATGGCAGAGGCCACACCTTTTCTCTAAACCTTTGCTATAACCTGTTGCCTGCCTATCTGATTCACCCACAATCCCCAATTCACCTGCTTTTGCCTGCATCTATGGGATATTTCTTTACACTTTTATTCTCCCACCTCTGTTTCTCTTTTATCAGTAAACTTATATCTTCATCCCCAAGTTTTCGTTGGCTTGTCAGGGCACAGAGAAGGGAGCAGGTTCTTAGGAAAAACTGTGAGTGATAGTGAGGTACACAGAGTGGTGATGCTTTCGTTAGCAGAAACAGAGGAAGACCTGAGAGTGCAACAAGTCTTGGGATTCCTGCAACTGACATGCCAATGATCTTGTGGATTACATCAGTAAACTTTATGAAGGTTCTTCTCGCCAGCACATTAATATCTTCTTCAGCTTCTCTGCCCCTACTCTCACATAAAGGATAATTGTTTGAAAAAGTTAAGTATACTTTAAGGAGCCTTTTGGAAAAATCCAGACTTTGGGAAACTCATGGAACGATTGGAACAATTTGATTCTTTTAACAAATACATTTCAAGGGAAGAGATTGAGGGGAAATCTACAGATTAGAAAAAGACTTAAAAGAGAAATCAATCAATTGAAATATCGAGACATTATCTGGATCCTTATTGAAACAAATATACTGTTAAAGAAATATGATACTTATGAGACGATTAGAAATTTGAACACTGGCTGGATATTTGATATTAAAGAATTATTAGTAAGCTTTTAGGTGTGATATTGGTGTTATAACTGTGTGGGTTTTTTTAAGAGTCTTTTTAACTGTGTGTTTTTTTTTAAGAGTCTTTTTAACTGTGTGTGTTTTTTTTAAGAGTCTTTTTAAAGACAGATACTGAAATGTTTGTAGATGAAATGAAATAATGTTTGGGATAGGCTTGAGATAATACAATGGAGGAAGGAGGTAGAGGTCTAGATCACATAAAATTCTCCGAACTGATATTTGTAAAATCTAGGTGAAGAGAACATGGGGGTTTGTTATACTTTTTTACCTACTTTTGCACATGTTTGAAATTTTCCACAATAAAAAGAAAAAAGATCTCTGTATCTTTGGGCAACTTTGTAGAAAGAGTTCCAAACAACTCACAATTAAGATGATTCACCCTGTCCATTTCACTTAGCATAGTGTCACTAAACTGAGGCCTTTTGCATAAAAAAGCTTCAGGGTCTGAAGAACATAGCACATATTGTGGGGTGGATTTTCAATTTCATGTAAATGGATATTGGCTTGAAGCCTGCTCTCTTTTAGGCTGAATGTGTACAAATGATCATCCAGGTTATTCTTTTTCTTTTTTGTGGCTAATACTTACTTTCATGCCTTTGAAATGGGGTTCCATCACATATCACGAGACTGCCCCAGTTTTTTACAGACTGTTCTTGGTCCTGAATATTCCAGACAAAAAGTGAATGGATAAAATAAAGTTTGGTAGAATTTCTCTCCACATAGCTAAAATTATTTGAATCCATACTGAGTGTCAGGTGCTATGCTGAGTATTTTATGTGCAATATTTCATGAAATCCTCATAATTACTCTATAGAAAGGTATTATTATTATACCTTTCTTTTTGAGATGAGAAAATGGAAGCTTGGAGAGTTTACATAACTTCAGCAAGGTCACGAAACTAGTAATTAAAGTATGGAACCAGCTGGAGTTTGAAACCTAGACTGCTTGACCCCAAAGTCTGAACTCTACCACAAACTTCAAGTTCTATAATAATTCAGTTTATTGCAGACTAAATTAAATCTAGGCCCTTTGAAATATGTATATTTAGGCAAAGGCAAAAAGAAAGATTAAAACAAAACAAAACAAAAGTAAAACCAAATGTTAAACCTCCAAAGACATCTTTAGGTTTGCTAGAACTTAAAGGCTTATGGCGCTAGGCCAGATGAGGTATTTGCTGTTGTGGGAGTGACTTTCCATGAAGCCTTCTGGAATCTTCCTCAGAGCACCTCACAACTGCAGGTAGTACATTTTCTTCTCTTTCTTGGCTACTTAAGGCAGGGATAAGATGGGCTTTCTTGATCCACATGATTTGGCAATCCTGGTAACGATCCGAGATTTTGTTTTCCATGGGTGATGTTACATCGTCATTGGAAGAACACCAGGATTTGCTCAGCCTCTTAACAGACTATCAGTGTAAGGCTCTCTCTCTGAGATGGTGGCCAGATCAAATTCAGCAGGGAAATAGATCAATGTCTCCTGGGTTAGCTTCATTTTTCAGGTGGTTTGAGTAACTTAAGGCTGGGGAAAGACAAACTGCCCACTGTGGTGGGGGTGGGGGTAATTGTGTAAGGAAGATAATGATACAAGATAAAGAATAACTTAAATTATTTCATACTAGAATATTCTTTAGGTCTCATTTCAGAGTGCTCCAAAGCATGCTTCTTATTTTGAAATATCCCCAAGGGACCTGGTAGCAAAGATAAGCCTGTGACTATGCAGCTCTTGCTACAGGTTTTAGTTTTCCATCAATATACCTGCAGTCTGTCTTTGACAGTGATGGCATTGGAAGGAGCTCTGAAATTGGGACTACACAAGCTTGCAATCACTTGGGAAGATGAACCATATAGCTAGAATGGCTGCAGAATAGACTTGAGGAGGAGGCATCCAGTCAAAAGACCTAATATGTGGAAATCCCTGCTATAAAGCACACCAGTTCTTTGTGACTGTGTTGAAGTTCCTGGGCTGGAGGCAAACACCAGGGGTAAAAGAGAAATGTAGTTAGGTGGGCTGGTTCAGTTACTTTAAAGTGGAAGCAGCAGGTAGTGTGTCTATGAGGCCAAACTTCTGAGGCTGTTTCTGAGAAATTTAAGACCCATATCAGGAGCAGCACTGTCTTCAGCTGATGGAATTCTATTGCCCCATAGACTGTCTATAGAAGGTTCCATGTTTTGGGATGTAACTTGCTGGCAGAGGCTCTCCCTCTAATGTGTGGAACTTGAGGCTCAGGACAGTTGTTCACTCTCCTCCTAGCTTTCGCGATGCAGTTGTTTGGCTGAGCATCTGTTCACAGGGACCTTGGCAATTTCCTAGAGAGCCCATTTTAAGAGGGCCATGGTATTTGTTCCTCTTTTTTCCACCTGAGAGGGAGCTTGTTTTCTGAGGCTTCTTTAAGGCAAGGGTCCCTAATTCCCTGCTTCAGACCACTACCTGTCGGTGGCCTATTAGGAACCAGGCCACACAGCAGCAGGTGAGCAGCAGGCAAGCCAGACAAGCTTCATCAGTATTTGCAGCTGCTCCCCAGTGCTACATCACAGCCTCAGCTCCACCTCAGATCATCAAGCATTAGATTCTAATAGGAGCACTCGTCCCTGGTGCTGAAAAGGTTGGGGACCACTGCTTTAAGGAGCATTAAGGTGAGAGTTCCAAGTACTGCCTTATAAGATAGAACTCTCTACAAAATAGTTCTCTTTGCAATGGCACTAAATCTGGATGCTTCTTGATTCTCCAGCTCTGCCATTAAAGTGGTTACACAGAAGAGAATTCGGAGAGCAAATTTCCTCCTCCTCACCTTTTAGTTTTAGTTCATTTGCTTCTTTTACCCAATGACTGGTACTACAGAAGTAGCATATCTCATTGAGTTTTAAAGAGAGCAGAGCTTTTAAGGGAAGTCATACATTTCTCCTTCCATGTGGATCATCCCATAACTCCGTCGTGGTCTCTTGGATTCACACAAATGATTTATTGAGACAGTACTCCTAGGAGAACAGCTAAGAAAGCAGAGGAACCAGAAGAGGGAATGGGAAGAAGCTATTCAAGTTACTATGGATGTATAACAAATTATCCCTAAACTTAGTGGCTTAGAACTATGGCACCATTTACTTTGCTCAAAAATCTGCAGTTTGGGCTCAGTGTGGACAGCTTGTCTCTGCTCTATTTGGTATCAGCTGGATTGGCTCAGTGATAGGGGTGAGATCATGTGAAGACTGGTCATAGGTTCTCGCTATCGGATGATATCTCAGGTGAGGCTGTCAGCTGAAACATCTCCTAAATGTGGACTCTTTATAGAACATAATATTCAGAGGAAAAAAAAAGTTGTAAAATGGTACCATTTTTAATATGATACAGCATATAGAAATTCAATAAACACAGTCTACTATAGATTACTTATGGATATATCTATAAGTAGTAAAAATATTAAAATATAGACACAAGTTCAAAATAATGATTATACCTAGGGGACTGTAGAGGTTTGACCTTCATCTGTAATATTTTATTTGTATAAAAATAAATATGATAAACTATTTTCATTTGTTATATGTGGATAAAGAATCACAGTTATTTGCTATCATTTGTATATACATAAAAACATTTTTTATAAAAAAAAATTTTGTAAAATAAAAACATCTTTTTGAGTTAAATATATTTACTAAATATATTTAGTGCTACCAAAAAAGGCAATAAGGTGGAAGTGAAAACATAACAGAATGAAAAAATAAAATAAAATAATGAAGAGTTGTAAGAAGTTAGACATAAACTGGACGTTAAAATCTGTAATGGAGTTATGCAGGGTTCAACACATTGTGGAAAATAAGACTTTTCAGTGAATATGGAGAAAAAGGGACAAAGATTAAAATGAATAGAGAAAGGATAGGTGTAGGGACCAGAGAAAAAGCACCAGCAGAAATGATAATTGTTCTTGAGGGAGAGGACACCCTCCAAACTGGGGAAAGTTGATAATTAAAGATTTAAAGGAAGAAAAAGTTTCTTGAGGCAAAGAACTTGAATGAAGATTGAAAGGACTTGCAGGGGTCCTGATAAGATTCAGGAAAGAAGCCTACTCCTAGACTCCACTTGGATCTTTTGAATTACGAGGCTAAAGAAAAGATCCTTAAGCATCCAGGTTGAAAAACAATCTACCTAGAAATAAAGATCAGGCTAGTCTCAGAGTTCTCCCTACAGAACTAAAGAACTAATGGTAGTTCGCAGCTTTGAATGTAGAAGCCCAAGACTTGTCTCAATCTGTGAAGACAACATTAGAAATTTGGTAATATGCCGAGTTGTAAACAACTTGAAAAGTTAAAGTTTTACTCCAGCCAATTGAAGAATAAAGGACTTGGGAATGAGGAAGCCATGATACAGAGATTTACAAATACCTTTTTATTCTGTTTAGATTCTACAATCAGGAATCCAACTGTCTTAGATATTCTCAAATGAATTTATAATCCAGGGGAGAACCTAGGGTCTGTAAAGTTTTCATTGGTTGTTATTGCTGATTTTTGCTATTTTTTTTTTTTAGCATCAAGATATGTGTTTTGTTGAGTAACATTCTTTACCTCATGGTTCAGGTAGAATCTCTTGTTACTTAAAATATGACAAAAAACACTTTTCTAGTCCAAGACAGGATTACAATATTTAAATGACAGTGACATTGTATTTGCAGAATTACTAAACCCAGAAAGTATTTTTTTCTTCCTCCACTGAAATTGATTTTTTATTTAGCAATATAACAGCATTACATTGACAAGAAACTTGAATAATAATTTTATGCTGCTTAGAACTCATTTTGAATGACCTGAGTATATAGGGTTTTTTTTTTGTAATTATGAAAAATGAATAAACTGCCAGTGGCAGATATAATCTGTGATTAAAACCCTCTTTGTAACATCTTTCAACTAGGACTTGTGAATGACTCTTCTTGGGTTAATTGTACTTAAAATCAGAATATGTAATATAAGTTTAACCGTGTTAAATTATGCACAGAAAAAGAACTTTAAAGAATAAAATAGTAAATGAGGATATCTTTGGGTAGTGAGATTCTGAGTGATTTCAACTTTATGTATTTGTATATATTTAAACATTTTTCTACATTAATAAATTATTTTTATAGTCAGAAAATAGGTGCTATTATAAAAATCAACATGTGAGTTTTATATATATATATATATACTATATATATAGTATATATATATACTATATAAATATATTTATATAACTTGCATCATATAGTATATATATATACTATATATATACTATATAACTTGTATCATATACTATATATATATATACTATATGATACAAGTTATATAAATAAATATGTATGAGAAAATATATATATATATATATATACTATATGATACAAGTTATATAAATATTATGTATGAGAAAAAGAACGAGAGAGGTATGCCACAGTATTAAATGGACAGTCTGCTGTCTTTGGATGTTAGAACTATAAATGATTTATTTCTTCTCTTTTTTCCCTTTTCTTTCTTTTTCTTTTTCTTTTTAAAAAATTTTTACATGTGAGATGGCTATATTTCTTTCCTACTGAACAAAAACTTTATTTTATAAATACGCCAAATAAAATATATTTTATTCAGCATAAAAATGCCAAGATGGGTATATATAGAAAAGATATAGTTTCTATTTTTAATTCTGTAAAAGTAGCCCTCATTTAAACTGTAGCCTTCTCATCTTACAAATAAATTGCTTTGAAAATTGATGGTGGTCCAAACACTGAAATTTACTGCAAGACTCATACTAATAAAATAATTTTAATTAAAATAATTATTTTAAGCAAAATAGCTATGATGAAATTAACACTTTTAAGTAAAATTATTACAGTGAATCAGAAGACCTGGATTTTGGAATTGAGATTCTAAATCATGGTTTTTCTTTCTTTTCTTTCCTTTTTTCTTTCTTTTTCTTTCTTTCTTTCTTTCTTTTTTCCTTTCTTTCTTTCTTTTCTTTCCTTTTTCTTTCTTTTCTTTTCCTTTTTTCTTTCTTTCTCTTTCTTTCTTTCCTTTTCTTTCTTTCCTTTTTTCTTTCTTTCTTTCTTAACAACAACAACAGCACCAACAACAACAACTTTCTCTCTCTCTCTCTCTCTCTCTCTCTCTCCCTCCTCCTCCCTCCCTCCTCCTCCTTCCTTCCTTCCTTCCTTCCTTCCTTCCTTCCTTCCTTCCTTTCTTCTTTCTACCATGGTTTTCAAGAAGAAAGGGCTTTTGGGTTGACTTTAACTCCAACTTCCTTATTTGACGCAGGGAAAAGTGAAATGAGTAGCTTTGAGTTTCACATTAATTTACCCTAGAATTCAGAGTTTCAGTGATTTCTCTGATCATAACCAGGCTCCTGGAGAGTATCGTCTTTTAGAGGTGATACAGAGGAAAAGTGACATATGTAAGCTGTAGACTATTTACCTAATGCATCTTAAAGATTGCCTGTTTTGTTTTTATAATTATGTGAGGCGCCTTTTAATTCCTGCATCATAGCCCCATGGCTACAGCTGCCTGGTAACCATCTTGAAAGGAAGCACAAAATCCCCAGTGCTATTTTTCTTGCTGAGAATTTCACTATAGAATGCCACTGGAGGAAAATCTATGAAGAGGTCACTGAAAATTGAACAGCATCTAGGATTAAATTAGCAAAATATATTTAGTTCCTCTTGTACTATTTTTTTAGAATAAAATCAGTGGCACATTTACAGTCATGTGCTGCATAAAGGTATTTTGTCAACAACAGGACTGCATATAGGACAGTGGTCTCATAAGATTACAATGGAGTTGAAAAATTCCTGCCACCTAGTGACATCATAGACATCTTAACATTATCATAATGTAATGCAACACCCGAGTGTTTGTGGTGATGCTGGCGTAAACAAACCTACTGAGCTGCCAGTCAGCCCTATAAAAGTATAGCACATACAATTATGGACAGTACATAATACTTAATGATAATAAATGACTATGTTGTTGGTTTATATATTTACTATATTATACTTTTTACCATTATTTTAGTGATTCTTTCTACTTATAAAAGTTTGCTGTAAAACAGTATGCTGTGTTATGTAGGCAGTAGCTTCATACAGCTGGTGTTTATCACGTCTCTTGATTGCATTATTTTCTCTTGTGCTTGATTTAATCTTGTGTTGTTTTATACAGGAACATGCTGTGCAAGTTTGTAGTCTAGGAGTAATAAGCTATACCATAGAGCCTAGGTGTGTAGCAGGCTATACCATTTAGGTTTGTGTAAATACACTCTACAATGTTCACACAATGACAAAATCACCTAACAATGCATTTCTCAGAATGTATCCCTGTTGTTAAGTGGCTCATGACTGTACTTGAAAAGATATTTTACATTTTACTGAAACTACCAGGCTTACAAAATAATAATAAAAAAATCTATCCAATAGTCCATCTCAAGAGTTTATAAGTTAAGAGAGAGGACAGCAATGAGGAAAATGATCTTATTAGCATGGCAGTGGTGTGGGGTGATGATAATGATGACTTCATTTGCCATGGCCAGGCATCCAAGGGTATTCTGGGCAAGCCTCATTTTCTAAGGCACATTCTAGTTTTACAAAAGCACCACAGCAAAGAAATTTTTTGAGATACTGTTGAGATAGGACTCTGGGGTTGAGTTTTCTGAATATGAGGCAGCATAATGACGTATTAGCTGGGATTCAAGGCTTTCCTTTCATGCACAAGTGATCAAATTTACCATTTCCACTAGATGGCATTAGAAACTTCTGAAGCCATGAACTAATTACTAGTCACCTTTTTAGGCTGTAAATTACACCTGCATGTTTTAAGAGGTAATTGGCAATTGACTTTCTGGTGTGTTTTAACTCTGATGCCAGGTACATGGTTAAGACATTGGTATCAGATCTCTCCCTCGACATAAATAGCTCCTGGGATTATCAGAATGTCATTCCACGTCTCATATTTCAAACAAGAGTTTTGAAAGCAACATCTACCCTCATCTCACCATAAATCAAAACCAAGAAACACTACCTCTTCCTACCCTAGGAAGGCAATCAGTTTAGAGCAAATGTGTTAGGCAGAAAGGGTAAACCAAAACTTGTTTTCTCAGAATGCGAAGGAAGTTTTTGTTTGTTTCTTTTGAATAGGATGCTGTGTTTCAAACATGAGGGGGCCAAAAAAGTTTTTTGAACATTTATTGGCTAATTCTAGTGGTTGTTATAGTGTAATTATGTAGGTTTTTAAATTATACATGAAAATTTACAGTGTCTAGGATGGGTACACATTGCAGTGTTTCTGAAAAGTGTTTGCTTCTGTCCAGCTAAACTGAGGAATAACAGGTTTAGGGGGTGCATGTGTGCGTGCATGTGTGTGTGCGTGCATGTGTGTATATGTGTGTGTGTGTGTGCATGTGTATATATGTGTGTGTGTGTGCGTGCATGTGTATGTATCTTTTTCTTTTGTCACAGTGGTGTATCTCTATAGCTGCCACTGCTGCCACCACTCCTGCCTGCTTCCTAGCCTGGCTTTCATCATTTCTTCCTGTTGATTGGTGTCACCTTGCATGCTTAGAATGTCTGCCTGTCTGTTCAGAGTGTGAACACATTCCTCAGAATGCTGATCTGCTCGTTTCACACCAGTGTCAAAATGACTTATTAAATTCAGCACCTCCTGATACTCAGTGGCTGATGTGTTGCTGTCCAAACAGTAAATGACAATAAGCATATGCAGCTGGTGGGCCTAGCAAACTCATTTAATTTGATAAAAATGTCACTGCAACATGCTTTAAATCGCTGTCCTTTTCATCATTGCTAATTGCTAGCTATAGACCTTTTTCCTATGCTTCATACAGTGTTAGAATACTGCTTCTTCCAGCCTGATTAAGAATTTAAAAAAATGTAGAATTCCTTTTCAGTGGCAGCATTATTTCATCAAGAGATGGATTTTGCTCTTAATTAGCCAACATGCCACTAGGGAAGCTTCAGAGTCATGGGTGTGAAACAGCCTCAAGCAGCAGATCAATCTAAAGGAAAAAAATGGTGGCTGGGGAATAATTGGCAGCTCCGGTGAACGTGGGCTGGTTATAACAGTGACAATATGTTCCAGTGGAATATCACAAACCTCTCTCCCCTATATCCAACTTGGCACATTTCAAGCTCAACAAAAGCTGAACAATATATCCCATGGTTATTTGTCTCCTGTTTTGTCTTTTTTTGCTTGCTGCTTCATTGAGATTTTCTCATGTGTTGAGTTGACAATCTGGACATTTCCCCTGAATGGATTTGGGGATTAAGAAGGAATATGAATTCTAAAAATAATAATCCTTCAGTAGGTTGGTGCTTAAAAACAGATCTGGAACCGATCCATACACCACCTCCACCACCACCACCACCACCACCACCACCACCACCACCCAACAACAACAACAACAAAAAAACCATGCAAGCCCTCCACCAATTTGCTAAACCCAAATGTTGATTAAAAACACACATACACATTCACACATAAATTGACTCAAACTTTTTTGAGGGATGCTTACTAGAGTGAATAGAAACTGACTCCATTTTTAAAAATTATACAGTCAAAAACATTGTAACATAAATTTTTCCCCCAGTGAGTTGATATTTAATTTGATTCAAATTCCTACTTTTTTTTCTTTTAAAATAAGCTTTGTGTGAGGAGCTTTACTCCTAGAGCAAGGAACCGACAGCTACGTAGGCCACCAAGTCCTCTGCCCACCAGTTAGCACTTCCTCTCAGTAGAAGGCTTTACCAGGAATCTGACTTGTACAAAATGGACTGAACAAAGAAGGGAAATTTTTTCTTCCTCCGGTTACTCTTGCATTTTAGGGATCGATAGCCTTTCTTCTTCCCTTCACTAAACATGGGGCATTGATCCTGTATTATTTCCTGTTTTGTTGGTGTGGTCGAATGTTTTTCTTAAAGTTGTTCATGGAAGAAAACATAGCAGTCATTTAGGTGCAAATTCCTGTGATCTCCCCAGTCATCTTTCCACTTTGTTTGGCCGATCTAAATAAGAGTCAGTTGATGATATGAGTAACCCACTTGGAAATAAAATTTTGCTTTGATTCCTAAACTACATCTGAAGTTAAGAGGTACACTTCAGTCACCAGACATTCTCAGGTTGTGAGAGATCATTTTGTTTTCTCTTCTGTTTGCGTGCTAGGGCCACTTTTACCTCTGGCGTGTGCAAGAAGAAAACGTCTTTGCAGGAAGGCCCAGAAAGGCTCTTTATGTTTAAATTGAACAATGCCAAAGAACAAGACTGAATTCTCTCATGTCAACATCGGTCTACTTGTGCAGTCCCAAACAATAGGGAACAAAAGCTCTGTGTCCTGATTAACGTGATGTATCAACCATATTAGAGTCCCCAGAAACTGATTTTGGGTGCTGATGTGTGTGTATGTCCCATACCTGGCAGATACATGGTGAAAGGCAAAGGCTAGTGCCCCCGTGGTTGACATATTGAGGCACAAGAACCCATCCAGGTTTTCAGCTCATTACAGAACTTCCCCAGTCCCAGCTGCAACTCCTCTTTACATATCAGTGCCTTACAGAGTCTATTTCCAAGTGTGTTTTCAACCAATTTATGAAAATTTCAGCTCAATAAGGGAAATCATACTTAACATCAACCCAAATTAGAACTTAGGTCCTCCAGGGTTTGGCCTTATCTTAACATCGACTCTTATTTATTGAACGGCAGAGACTCTTTTAGAATTATTATATTCCCTAAAGCTACAAGGTAGTTTTTCTTGGTCACATAAAATACAAGTGTTTTTTTTTTTTTTTTCTTTCTCACATATAAGCCGTATATACACACATTCTGTTCTGAAGTATTTAAGTACTAAGGTCCCCATTCACTTATCCTGTCCCAATCCAGGCCTGCTCCAAGAAGCGATCACCTTCACGCCTGGCCTGGAGTCATTAGCTTCTACTTTTCTGCTCTCACATATGTCTATGGGCCTATAGAAATCACCTAGTGTTATTCTGGTGGTTTATTTTTCCAAACGTGAATGGTTTCACCCTGTGTGTACCATTCCACAGCTTGCTCATTAAACTGAATAGTGTGTCTGAAAGCTAGCCAGATTGAGGTCCCTAGGAGACCTGGGTTATCCTTTTGAAAAATATTAAGGGCTTCCATAAAATAAAAAGAGCAGAGTTTATTTAGCAGTTTCTCTTCATTTTATAGATGAGAAAAGGGGGGCCCAGAGAAGTTAAGTGACTTATCCAAGGTCACCTGTACTAAGTGCTAGAGTGTGTGAGAATCCAGGCTGGGCCGATTCCCCAACATGCATGGATCCTTCTGTATCATTAGGTTCCCCTGACAGTGCCACCTTCTTTCTCTTCTCTCTATACTTCTCTCTTACCTGCTTTACTCTTGCAGTTATATTTGTCTCTAGGTCCATATTTCTGATATGAGTGTCCTGCTTTGGGGGGCCAGATTTATGTCAACCTAGAAAGTACTCTGGGATGAACACATATATTGAAAAACATTGTGCAGAGAGGTACGAAGTGTCTTAGGCATTTTCATATTTTATTTTATTTTGCCAACCAAATAGTTTTGTAAACCTTTGGGCTATTCTAATCCTACAAATCTTTTAAAGACTTTTCCCCAGCAGGTTTACTTCTCATGCTCAATGGGAAAGTCTGTAGGAGGGATGTGGGAAGTAATCGCTTAGGGAGATATTGCCCCATAAACATGAATATGGTGATCACAGTAGTTCCTAAACAAATGTTGGTGGTGGTTTCATGGGTTGACAGGAGTTTCTGTTTTGAAATGGCTGCAACATCGGAATGGGAGGACAGGCTCAGTAACTCAGTCACTTAATAAATGAAAGAGCCCTTATCCTCCCCAAAGACTTTCATAGTATTTGAGACTCAGTGGCTAATTCTAAAGAACTTCCATTGTTGAAAACAGTCCATTGAATGCAGCAGTTTGAGAAGCCATTTGTGAGTACTAATGGATGAACTATCTGTGAAAAAAAAATTGTTAAGAAAAGTCCTGTTTGTAAATTCTACTTACCCATATGGAATGAACTAATTTTTGCATCTCAGTACCAAGATTTGGAACTTCACATAGATGTATTTGAACATAAAATTTTAAAGCCATCGTTGCCCTGGCTACGTGCTACAGAACCCCCTATCGACCACCTGGTTAGTTTTCTGAGAGTTTCTGCGGGAAAGGTTTACAATGGCTGGTTTCTGGTTTGATGTCACATCGATAAATTATGGTGCTTTAAACAGATGTGATCTCACAGTGTGTAATCCTTTAGGGTAAAGCTTGTGAAAGGTTTCTTTCCCCGCTTGGTTTCATTGTAGTTTTGTTGTTTGGAGGTTTTATGTTGTTCATTTAGCTCTCTGGCTATTGGGGTTTTATAGTCGTATTTCCTTTGTTTAATATAATTTCCTTTTTTCTTTTAGCTATTTTTGTTAGGGTGCCCAGAGGCTTCAGTTATGAGTGGCTGTAAAGTAAAATATATTATGATTATTACAATGATAAAGTATAAGCTTTTAAGAGTCTGCTTATATTGACCCATATATTCTCTTTCTCTCTCTCTCCAAGGTACACAGAGACACATTGGAAACACAGTATAAAACGGCTGCCAATTTAAAAGCAGAAGAAGAGTAAACTCTAACGTATAGTGGGAGAGTGTCAAGCTGGACCTGTCCAGCAGAAGTGAGACTTCCATTGCCTCTTCTCTACTCTGTGAAATGGCAGAAGATGTCAGTCCCTGGGTTTGAACTTGGTCGATAATGCTTATTCCCCAACCTTTTTCAAGCTACCTAACTCCCCAGAGTCTTTGTTTTCTTTTCTGTGAATTAGGAGACAAAGAGTTCTTCATGCTGAGGTTGTCGTAAGGACTGAATGAGGTCACGTGTGTGGAAGCACCAAGCATGGTTCCCAGCATATAGATGCTCAATAAATGTGAACTAGTTTGACTATGACCTCCACTCCTTGTTCCTTCATGGAGCCTGGTCTCTGGTGGCTGGTCTATGGAGCTCCGGGGTCCCTGGGACATGGCAGTTTTCCCAAAGTGGGCACTAAGGCTGTGGTGTCCTCTATACTGAGGTCTCCTGTGCCACCTGCTCCCTTCAAGTCATGGATCCCAGGCTCCACTCCAACAGAACTTTGAGTGTGAGATGATAATGATTTATGAATGCCGTTCCTCCAGACAGTGTTTGCAATATTACAGGTTTTACTTTTATTTTACTTGGCACTAGAAAGGCATTGAGAATAAAAGGAAACTCTCATGGTGGAATATGGGCACTTTAGCTTTTTTTTTTTTTTTTTTATGGACAAGAAGGAGGCTTTTCATCTTAAAAACTTTCAAGTCATACCCTAGGTAGCAGCTGTGTCTCTCTGCTCACACTGATCTCTTCCCTTCCTGGATAGAATAGTGTCCCCCAATTTATGTCTACCTGGAACCTGTGAAATGACCTTATACAGAAATAGGGTCATTTCAGATAAACTCAAGTTAAGATGAGGTCATATTGGATTTAGGGTAAGTATTTATATGAGTAGAGAAATTTGTACAAGAGATATAGACATACAAAGAATCAGGCCATGTAAAGACAGGCAGAGATCGGCATGAGTGATGTTTCTACAAGTCAAGAAGCAACGAGGATTGCTGTTAACCATCAGAAGGTAGAAGAAGCAAGGAAGGATTCTTTCTTAGAGCCCTTAGAAGGAATATGGCCCTGCCAACACCTTGACTTTGAACTTCTAGCCTCCAGAACTTTACAAGAATAAAATTTTATTGTTTTAAGTCACTCAGTCTATAGTAGTTTGTTACAGCAGCCCCAGGAAAATAATACACTGATTAAGCAGGAAGTTTGCTGAATGTGTGGGACTAGCTCAGTGGGCTAGAAATAGGGAGGGGTGGCAGGGAGATTTCAGTGTCGGGCAAGTGATATTGACTAGAACAGTACTTAGAGTGTAGAGTATGAGGCAGGTGCGCTTCAGCTGGAGGAACAGTGCGTG
Source organism: Pteropus medius (assembly GCF_902729225.1). NCBI lineage: Eukaryota > Metazoa > Chordata > Mammalia > Chiroptera > Pteropodidae > Pteropus > Pteropus medius. The sequence goes on along the minus strand of NW_024349800.1, from coordinate 21,929,374 downwards.
TAGGCTCTGTGGAAGGACAATATCACAAGTGTTTCTGAGTAACTACCTTTGTTCAATGAGAGTATGCTTCACTTTACAAAAGGAATACATTCCTAAAATATTCCATGTGAGCTAAAGTTTTCTGGAATTTCTCTAGGAGAAAATGAAGTTTGCAGGATCATTAACATTTTAAGAAACTACAGAGATAAAAGAAATCCACTCCCTTTCCTGACCTGGGCATTTTTTATTTTGTAAGTTTTCATCCTTCTACTTGTGAAAGTGAGAACTTCCTGAAATGCGAGAGCCCAAGAAGGGAGGTTGACTTTCTCTCGTTTTCTACAGGGGGAAAAAAAATCATACAACTCTTTAATTTAAGAATTTGAGAATGCTCTCTTTAGACACTTGATGATTTATTTCTGAATGTTAAGGAATAGAGTTTAGCAAGAAGAGGCTATTGTGTGTCAAAACAGAGGAGGCCCTTACTCAATCATTTGAACTAGCAGAGAAAAATAGTGTTGTTGAACCATCCATTCAACAAACATTTTCCAAGTATTTGCTACATGGTAGACACCCTTTTGGGCACCTGAGAAGAAAGATACCAATAATCTTGACCCTTGCCATCAATGACATTGGGGGGAAGGGAATACATAGGCTTATAAATATGCAATAATAGCAATAGCCAACTTTTCTGAACACCTCCAAAATGCTGGGTCCCATGTCAAATGCTTTACATGCAGGACAGTATCATTCCCACAAACATATGAGTTAGGTTCTGTTATTAGTCGCATTTTACAGATGAGGAAACTGAGGCTTGGAGGCCGAGTAACTTGCCTGATGTCTTTCAAATTAAGTAAGTGGTGAAACTGACGTTCAAACCAGTCTGGGGCCCCGGAGGTTCACTCTTCATCACTGTAAGTGTTGCATGGGCTCAAGAGTCAGACTCCCTGTGTTGGAATCTTGTACCCACCCTCGGCTAACTGTGCCCTTGAACAAATTACCTGGTCGTTTGGTTCTTCAGAGGAGGTTAATGGCAGTACCTGCCTCACAGGGTTGATGTGAGAATGAAATGGTCTGATGCAGGCAAAGTGTTTAACACAGCACCCTGTGTGACAAGGGCAGTTATGAACAATCAGCGTTTGTTACTACACACTGGGGGAGGGAGGGCTACTGTAGGGGTGTGGCCGGAGGGCTGTGGAGCAAAGGGTTTCCAGATTAGGCTCTGCCTCCTGCACGATGCTTTGGTTTTGGTCCAGGCGTGAATCATTTTTGAGGTCAAAAGGGAGACTTGTGTGTAAGGGAAGCTTTGGAAATGTGGGCAGTGGGAGACATGGAGAAAAAACCACCAGGGGATTGGTCTTCATAAAGTCCCATTTTAAAGTGATTGTGGTTTCAGTCCATTTAAATGCATTCCACCATAGTATTTGTTATACAGGCCGTAATCTAAGGGTGGGAATGGAGGTGTGCTGGAAAGTTTCCTAGGCCACAGAAACTCCAGCCTGAGTAGATTAGGGAATTAAGAGCTTTTAAAAAATATGTAAGTGCTATTTGGGAGTGGTAAAACAGTAGCTTCCAAAATTTGAGAACAATTTACCTCAAATCATTTTAATACATGGTACTAGCAGAAAGCTGATTCTGAGAAAATGGCAGGTAAATTTACAGGAGAGATAAATCGATGGGGACTGGTAATTGGTACATAAAGCTACCTGGTAATGGTGGCATTCTGAAGTGCGGATGCATGAACTTGAATCTAGTGCTTGGCTAACTTCTATAGAACCTTCAAACTTTAGCTTAAATATCACCTCCTCTAGGAAGCCTTCTCTGATCCCCCAGAGCCCATCCTCTATGCTTTCCTTGTTCATTCTGAACAACTTGAATGTAGCATTTACTGTACCTTGTTGCAATAATTGTTCGAGGAGTGTGCTCTCTTACTATAGCTCCCATCATATTTCTAACACTATTTAAGCAGCACATAGTAGGTATACCCAAGTTGTAACTGAACCAAGTAGGTACCCAAGTTGTAACTGAACCAATATGGGTCCAGAAAGGGGGGACTCGAAGAATACTGATGATAGTCTCTCATTTAATAATCTTGCATCAAACAGACCTTGGCTCTACATATTCGAATTTTAAGTTCAAGGTATTATCAATCTGCATCCCTTTTATAACATTAATTCTACCTAGAATAATTATTTTTCCCCATTCAGACCTGGAAAAACCACAGACCTCAGGCCATGCACTTTATTCTTGGAAGCAAAGCAAATGTGGATGGCCTGGATTCAGGAGAGAGAAGGGACATCGATCCATCTTTCCTAAGAAGAAGGAAACCAGTTAAGCTTAGGCAAGATCCACTATAAAGCAGAGAGCAAGGTCATGGGAAGACAGTCTAATCTATCAAGGCCAATGGCACCACTCATTACCTCTCTAATGCTCCTCTAATATGGGGGCAATCTGGGAATTATACGTACGTTCGGATCAGCTGTATCTTCTCGGGACAGCTCTACGATCTGGGCCTGAGATGTTGAAAATGTTTTTCTAAATGTCTTCTCAGGAAGCTTTGGGATGATTTCAAACTTGAAAAAAGAAGTTGAGGGTAGAAAATTACCTTTTGTTCCTTTTTTGCAGGATATGTCATTGCAAATCAGTGTAGACAGGCTATGAAGTTCTAGATTTTGTTTGAAATTTCTATTCATTGTAGAATAGCCCCCTTGTTGTGTACTGGCAGAAGAAACCCTTTCCTTAATATAAGGCAAGGCATGGCCATAAACCAGGCCGACAGGTGTAATGTATTTGGAATATACTGTTATTTGTTACTTGGAGGTTTATAGCACACAACTCACCCTAAACAAATGAGCTCTAATGCTTGGATTACGAAGGGCTATAAATTTAAGCTTACTCAACTTACGTTTGCTGGGACTACTCTCTTTGCAAATGGCTTCCCACTCTGACTTGTTATTACTACCTGATTCTTCGATGGAGATTAAAAAAATCCAACAAACCCAAATGAATTGGTGCTTTGGAATCTCCAGGTGCTGAACCACTAGAGGGGAGATCTGAGAGTGGGAGCAGGAACTTATGTCTCTAGTTTGGTCCTGCCGGCCGGCTACCAGCAGATGAGTTGCTTGAGTTTTGGGGAAGGCAGGAATATGGACTTGGGAGCAGATAGACTTGGATTCAAATTCTACCTTTACCACTTATGAGTGGAGGGACTTCAACCCTCACGCAGTTGTCTTTTTTATTATTTCTCTTTTTTAACGGGTAATACTTTATAAGTTTGAAAAAAATTAAATACAGGTGCTTGGAATTTTTTCTCTCCTTTGTCTTTATCCATCTTGCTTGCCTCTTCTCTGATACTTGTAGGTGGACATTGTTATTAAATTTTATTATTCTTTTAGTGAAAATATAAACGAATATGAATATGTAATTATTTTCCTCTTTCTTACCCAAAAGGCATCAGATTATATACATTGTTTTGAACTGTGTGCTATTTTTTTCATTTATAACAGCAGAACATAAAAATCTTTCTCATTTTTTACAGTTGCATTGTATTCCATGAAATGTATTTACCATCGTTTATTCAACCAGTACACAGAAAGATTGCATTGTTTCTAGTCTTTTGCTATTAAAAATACAGATTTCCTTTGTGCTCTGAAAGTAGAGTATGAAACCTTTCATAAACTGAAATGGCATACAGTGAAGAAGCAATTGCTTTTGGACACATCTTACTAATAAATGCAAAAAGTAAATTTAGATAAAGCACAGATACTCACAGATACAGTTCAAAGCTATGGCAGTTTAATGTTCAAATGCTGAGTGCAGTTCCCGGGGGAGGAGCTTGGTGATGCCACTGTCTCTGCCTCTATAACAGCTCCCTGAAAAATAAACACTGGATGCTTTTTGCTTTTTGCCTCTTTTTCATAAGAGCGAAAATCCTCTTTGGATTTTTTTTTTCTTTTGATTAGCGGGAACAGGTACTAATATAGGTCTCTCAGAAAAGCAAAGTGGTGTAAAGAAAACTTTTGAAAAGAGGGGTATACCTGTAATGCCACAATGAACAATCTGATCTGTACGTCACATGTGTGCTGGTATGCTTGTAGAAATGCCTTTGTTGGGGAAAGGAAAAATGCATCTGTAATTTTAGTAGTGCTTGAACCACAGGGTTCTAACTTCTTTAAGAGTTTTGTTTAACTGAATGGTGATTAGAATGACTCTGTCATCTCACATTAAAGAATATTTTAAGATAGAATCTTGTGAAATTTATTATCGTATTTACTTTCAGGTATATAATACAGTGGTTGAGAGCATGGACTCCATAGTCGGACACTCCTGTGTTTGAAGCTTTGCCACTTACTGGACATGCCACGTTAGGCCAGGTGGTTGCCCTCACTGAACTTCCGTTTCCTTCAGGTATGAAATGCCTTCCTTAGGTGGTTGTGAGGATTAAATGAGGCAATGATGTAAAGCATTTAGCACAGAAGAGCGTTCAATAATAATAGCCGTTAATACCATAAGACAGAAAATTTCAATTGTCAATCTCTTTGTCTCCAGGGCCTGGGACAGAGTAGGTCTCTTAATAGATGCTCAGTAAATATTTATCGATTGAACACTGTAGGGACACCCATGAAGATGTTATTACTTATTTCATTCCATGTCTTCTTTTATGAAAGCAAATCTCTTTTTGGTCTGTTTCAGGATTAATCATACTTCTAAATAAGTAGTTTGATTTTCTTCTATGGACACTAGATTGTGCAATGGACTGTGTTTCCCTCTTTTCATCTTGGCTGCTAGGAGGCTCAGAACCAAATTTGCTATTCTCCTCTAGCTAGTATTCAGACCTTTAGGGCAGTTGTATTGTAATCCAGTGTTTCTCAGACTTGGTTGTATAGTAGAATCACCTGAGGCCCTTAAAAAATCCTGATTGCCAGGTCACAGCCTGTACCAATTAAGTCAGGATCTCTGGAGGGTGGGACTCAGACATCAGTACTTTTTAAAAATCCTTAGGGATTCTAATGCGCAGATAAGATCGAGAACAGGTATTCTAAACTAACTTTACACATAGCTTTATCTCATTTTTTCTATCCTTATTTTTCTTTCATGGTAATAACTATTATTTCTCTTATCCTCTCCATTTATCCCTTCTCTTTACATGTGGAAATTAATACATGGCTTCTTATGAGTCATCAACAACATAAGGAAGTAGAAAGAATTGAGAAGGAAATCAGGTCTCTAGAAAAAAATTCATTTATTCATTTATGCATACATCATTCATTTATATTCAGCAAATATTTATGAAGTGCTTTGGGCTCAGTTCCACGTTTTGGGGATAAAAATTACCTCTAGGTTAGGTGAAAATAATGTCTAAGAGAGATTCTTTCTAGCAAATATGTTTTTTAGGCGTATGATAATTTCAGGTTGTCTAATAGAGGCTGTGCTTCTGACATTTCTTTTGCCCTCCAGGGAGGATCTTGGTATTTACTCAGAGAAACATCCTAACATGTCCACGGCAGGGCGTGGTAAAGAACCTAGAAATGTGTCTGTCAGTCACTAGAAGGCGTCTTGGCCCCACGAAAGTCAAGTATTTGTATGATGAGGCATAGAGTGGATTTTAGCTTATGTCTTTCATCACTTGGGTAAGTCCTTTGTCAGATGAAAAGGTAGCAGCTGAAAGCATTAGCAGAAACAGTCGTCAGCCTAAGCTTCTTGTGAGAGCAGCAGACTCAGATGAGGAGGTGTGGGCTGATGATAGCAGCAGTGGTCCTCATCAGCATAGACTCACCGTGCTCAGAGCCCCCTCTCCCTCTGGCACTGGCCAAGATGCATCCTGGCCATGTGCAGATCCCGAGGAAGGGTCATCCCATAGCAGCAGTACCTGGTCAGTGGTCAACTAAGGAGGAACAAGCAAAGCAAAGCGGCTCCTGCAGGCCCCCAGTGACATGGTTATTTAGAGATCCGCTGACATATCTGTAGCTGAGAAGAGCCCTTTATAGAACAAAGATAAGTGAGTAGAAAGAAGCCATGCCTAAAAGTATTCAAAGCATAAGTCTAGTTAAGCCTAGCTTCCTGGTACCATTTATGTCATCAGAAATGTGTAGATTACAGGCTGGAAGGCTACTTTTGTTCAATAAGTAGAAACATAGATCGATGAAACATTTTGAAATTGTGGCTGAATTCAGGGCTGAGGATAATTTGGATTTCTTATCCCAAGGTAGAATCCTCTGCTGATTTTGCAGGTTTGGCTGCCTCCATGCAGGCAATGTTATACAGAAGCAGGCCAGCAGCAGAGGCCACACTTAAGATGGGTCTCGCCTTCTCAGCAGGCATCCCTGCCAAGGTGGGAAAATTTGAGGTGCTCCATAGTGGATGCAAATATGTGGGAGAAAATTGAACAGAATTTCCCCCAGCCCCAAGCATGCTTCCTCCCCTGCTCCGCGTTTTGTTCTCATTTTCAGTTCTTCTGTGTCTAGCTCTAGCCTTTATGTTGTTAAAAATGAAATAAAATTGAAAGGAAAAGGGGCAGCAGTTGTGGCCAAAGATGACACTGAAAAAGGTGGTAATTAGTGGCAGCATCAGGTTTCCTCTGCCAGAGTCAGAATCCCTCAAATAAATTAGAAAGTCACCGGCATCTCTGGTGCCTACAAGTCTGTTGAACTAAAGCAGAGCTGCAGAGCCACTGTGTGTCCTTGAGCTTCTACGGCAGTGGTGCCACTCAGACACCAGGGACACCCCAGCCTTCCTTCCCTGAATTCCTCCTTCCCTTCCGGTGCTACACGGAGGGGGCTCTGCTGTCCCCTCAGCACCCACTCCCACAGTGTGAGTGCCCTTCCCCAATTCTGGAAGGATCTATGTCCTTTGGAGGAGCAGGTTTTAAAGCCAAAAGATTTTTAGTGATGCGTGAAAGTACGAATAATGACCCCACTGGCCAGGCCATTTGGTGAAGGGCTGTTGTGGTTCAGACTTGTTGGACAATGGGGTAAGGGGCTAGGGGTTGGAACAGGGGCTCTCAATGGGTTTTAAATGAATCAAGTAACCTTAGAGAAGTGAAGACCAGAATGTGTGCTTGGGTTTTCCTCACCAAGAGGCAAGCTCCAAGGGTAAGGTCCTCATCAAACCTCTAAAACTTATGATGAGGCCTTGAATTGGGGCAGTTTTTTCTGACAGAGAGTTGTCAGACCTACTTGACTGGGCTCTGCCAAAAAACCATCTGATCACTTGTTTTAATGCTGATGTAAGGAAGTGATTATGACTGGAAACTTGAACTTGGAATGTGGTCTTTTCAGGCCCAGGATACTTCAGTGTGCCTTGCTGAGTAAAATGGACTTTTCCAGCTCCTTGGGCGGCCTCACAGTGGAGTGGGAGGAGCATGTAGCTGGAAGATGTGAGTTACAGACCCAGCTCAGTCACCATCGTGCGACTTGGGACAACACGCTCAGCATCTCAGGGCCTCACATGAGTGCCTCAGCCCTTTCCACCTCAAGAAATTTTATGTAATCAAGTGTGTTATTAATTTGGTGTCACTCTTTCCCCATAGTTTATGTAGACAGGAAGTGGAGTTGTGCAGTAAAGAAACCCGGAGAAGCCAAAACACACATACACAAAACCCCTCAGCATCTCTCCGTTGAGTTTCACTTGTCACAAAGTGCTGCTAAAGGACAGCTTGATTTTTCTTTATGCAGCTTGTCTGCAAATGGCACTTGAACTAAAATATTCCCTTTCATCTTTATGACAGAAATATGATTCAGTAATTCTTTGTGAAAATGTAGATGATACGCTGCCGTAGTTACAGTGAGTTAGGTTTAAGTGGCAAATGCCTACTGATAAAGACTTAATTAAAGACACAATAGCAGTGGGAGGTCATTATAGTAATTACAGTCCCGGCTTTATTGTTGGGGCCCAGTACTGAATTGTAGTAGCACATTATCACTACAGAGTGTCTTGGTTTGATGAGGCAGTGATCCAAATCATGTACTCAGACTTTCATTTGCCATGGTGTTGGTGCTTTTTGTGAATACCCTGGTTCCACTTTATTTTAGTGTAGACTTTGAGCCTCCTTTAAAAAATGTGATAAAATAAACCAGTAATCTCATATGGGGGTATTCTGTTTCATCATTTTCTGGACACATATTAGACTGGCACCAGTGGTATGCGAAGAATGGGGAAGGTACCTTGAAAATTCTTTATGGCAGCATATCCATAAGCCTTATCTTGAGGAATTCTGAAATGTCAGAGAGCAAAAATTTGTGAGGCTAGCAACTTTCTCTTTGCCTGGGATAGGGCATTGGGAGGTACAGTGAGAAAGCCTGGAATAGCCTGATTTGGGGGTGGTCGTGAGTTGTGTGAGGCTGTTGTCTCCCATTATTGAAGAAAGAAGTGGCATTCTCAGCCATCCCGTGGGCCTCTGCCTCTAAGCCGTTCCAGGTTGCATTACATTGAGAGTGCTGCTCCAGGCCAGATCACGGGCAGAGTGCCTTTGTGCATTTAAGGGCAAACCCTTCTTCAGACTTGCAGGAAAGGGGCAGGTTCTTCAACTGCATTTCTCGGCATATAGGTTGGAATGTTGATATCAAAGGACAAGAGTTACTAGCAGTTTGCCAATGTGGTTAAGAACACTGTCAGCATTATTCAGAGTTACCTCTAGTCGAATAACATAATATTGGGAGGCTAAGCATGAAGGACCATCAAAATGGCAGTCTTTTCAGAAAGGAGAATGGTAGTTGCTAGTGGCTTGGGGGAGGGGGAAATGCAGAATTATTGTTTAACAAGTACAGAGTTTCAGTGTGGGAAGATGAAAAGAGTTGTGGAGTGGAGATGGATGGTGGTGATGGTTGCAGAAGAATGTGAATGTACTTATGCTGCTGAACTGTGCTTAAAAATGATTAAAATGGTAAATTTATGTTCTGTATATTTCACCATATTTTTAGAAAAATGCCAATCTTCTGCCTCTTAGAAGTCTAGGATACATAGTTCATGGGTTACTAGACATTCTATTCACCAGTTAAAGAAAGTTTTATCTTTTTCCCTAAAGTCACTATTTTTTTCAGTCTCTATGTCCACCTTGGCTAATGATTCTTTAATAGGCATTTCTGCCCAGACTAGGGATAATGAGATAAAAAGATCAAATAAATGAGACTCATAGAGTATGATTTTAGGATATCCAGGAAATAGCAGCTCAAAATTTGTCTCCCATCATCCTGTTGCTGATGCTGGAAATTATCCCAGAAACAGCTAATTCTTTTGAGTTACTTTAAAAATTATGGCTATCTTTAAGATGAACAACAGGATGGCCAGCCAGCAAGGGGTTCCTTGACCCTCTCGTAGAAGTTCTAGCCACTGTGATAAGGCAAGAACAAGAAATAAAAGGCATATGAATTGGCATATGAAAAGAAGAGATGATAATACTGTCTCTATTTGCAGACAACATGATTGTCTACCTGGAAAATCCCTAAGAACCTACCAAAAGTTTCTAGAACTAAGTGAGTTCTCTAAAGTGAAAGGGTACAAAATCATCACACAAAAATCAATTGCATTTCTTTATGCTGACAATGAAACAAAATAAAGAATTCAATACTATTTACAATTGCTACCAAAATAAAGTACTGAGGTATAAATTTAACAAAATGTGCAGAATCTATATGTTGAAAATTACAAAACGCTGATGAAAGAATTGAAAGAAGCTCTAAATATTTGCAGAGACATAATGTAGATTGGAAGACTCAATACAATAAAGATGTCAATTCTCTCTTAAGTTGATCTATTGGTATAATGTAGTTCTTCCAAAATCTCAGCTAAGTTTCTGCAACATAGATAAGCTGCTGCTAAAATTCATATGGAAAGGGAAAGGCTCTTTACAAATTTGAAACCAGAACAAATTTAAAAAAGAAGAATAAAGTGGGAGAAATGATACTTCCTGAAGTTAAGGCTTATTACACAGCTACAGTAATCAGGACCATGTGGTTTTTGCAGAGGGATAGATACACAGATTAATGAAACAGAATAGAGAACTTAGAAATAAGTTTACACAAATATTCTCAATTAATTATCAACAATGCAGCCAAAAAAAAAAAAAATCCAATGGAGGAGCGATAGCTTTTTCAATAAACGGTGCTGGGACAATTGGATATTCATAGGCAAAAAAACTGACTGTCAACCTAAATCTCAAAACTTACATGTAAATTAACTCAAAATGGATCATGGACTTAAATGTGAAACATAAAACTATAAAACTTCCAGAAAAAAAGGAGGAAATTTTTTTGTGATCTCAAAGTAAGCCAAAGGTTTCTAGGCATGACATCAAAAGCATAATCTATGAAAGGAAATATTGGACCTTATCAAAATTAAAATTTTTCTTTGTGAAACACTCTGTTAACAGGAATCAAAAAGACAAATTACAAACTGGGAGAAAACAATTGCAAGTCATGTATCTGACAAAGGACTTGTTATTGAGAATATGTACTCTCAAAACTCAACATTAAAAAACCAAACAATGCAATTAGAAAATGGGAAAACTACATGAGCAGACATTTTTGAAGAGGATATACAGATGACAAGCACCTGAAAAGTGTTCAGCATCATTAGGCATTAGAGATTCAAATTAAAGTCATGAGATATTACTATACATTTCTCAGAAGGGCTAAAACAAAAAATAGTGGTAACACCAAATGCTGGCAAAATCATGTAGAAACTGGATCACTCATACAATTGTTGGTTCAGAATGTAATATTATACAACCACTCCAGAAAAAAGTTTATTAAAAGACTAAGCATGCAGTTTCCATAAAACCTACTAATTGCATTCTTGGGGCTTTATCCCAGAGAAATAAAAACAATGTTCATTCAGAGACTAGTACAGGAATGTTCATAGTAGCTTTAATAACAACCCCAGTGTGGAAACTACACAAATGTCCTCCAATGGGTGAGTGGTTAAACAAATTGTGGTACATCCATACCATGAAATATTATTCAGTGATAAAAAGGAATGAACTATTGATATACACGACAACTTGGATGAACCTCAAAAAAATTATGCTGAGTAAAAAAAGTCAATTGCAAAAGGATATGTACTATATGATTCCATTTATAAAATATTTGTGAAATAACAATTATGGAGATGAAGCGGTTGCCAAAGGTTAGGGATGTCAGTGTTGGGGGAAGGAGGGGACTATAAAGGGGTAACATGAGGGAGTATTATGACGGAACAGTTCTGTATCTTGATTGTGGTGATGGATACATGAAGCTGTGCCTATGACAAAATTGCATAGAGAAACACACACACATGTATAACTGGTGAAATCTGAATAAGTTATAAGGTTTCATCATTTTTGTTTTTGTTTTTTTCATTTTAAAGAAAAATCATTATTTTTTTTCCAGGGAAGTTATATTTTTGGGGGGAGAAGTAAGGAGATGTGTGAGAGGGATGAGAGGAAAGAAAGAGATAACAAAAGCCAAGATCCTTATTTTTTCTTCTTACTTTCTTTGCTTCTTTGATCCCTTCTTTTCTGACTGAGGAAGGGAGGTTGAATTACTTGAGCTCTCAAAGAGCTCTTTAACCTCATTAAGTATTCAAGGGGATATTTTATGGCACCATGACGATTTTGTTTACTGCTAAGGAGCAGATGCCCATGGCCCAAAACTCAGCCAATAGCTGAGTTTGGAAGCTTAGTAAAGACAGCTAGTTTTGAATGGGTAGTATTTAGAAATGGTTAACTACTAGAAAGTGTGGAAATCATTCATTATAAACATATGCTGGGTGGTTAACTTTCTGTTTTCTTACTGGCTATTGAGATATCTTTCACTCCAGTAATTTACTTTTTAATTCTAAGACCGTGGATTTAGAAATCCCAATCCTTACTGGATATCTGAACTGCTAGTCTCTGAAAACAGGTAAGAGACAATATCATATGTTCATGCAACATATATTTTACCTGCAGCTGGGACATCCATCTGCTTGGAGTAAAAGATTTGAAGATAGAAGTTTAATCTCTTCAACCTTTTCATCCTGGCTTTATTGGAAAAAGACTTGTTATTTATGATTAAGACACCAAAAGTTATCTTGGAAAACAATGATGGAATTCTGGAAAATAAAATGTTCCTTAGTGAGGAATGACAAAGAGAACTGGAAGAACTGTGGATATACAGGGAATTTGAAAGACCAAAGGCACAAAATTGCAAACGCGATCTTGACCTGGAAGATCATATACAAGCACACCTGTACATCACAAATGGACTTCTTGAGGGAATAAGTGCAAAGTATGGAATGTTGAAGACTGAGAAAAGGAGTCTGAATACTGAAGGGACTGGTGGATTTTTTAGAACAGGTTTACTGAGATAAAATTCACATACCATACAATTCACCCGTTTATAGTGTGTAATCCACTTTATTCCCAGAGTTATGCAACCACCATCACAGTCAGTTTTAGAACATTTTACCACCCAGAAAAGAAACTCCATACCATAACCCCATTTTCCCAGCTCTGGGCAGCCACGAATCAACTTTTTGTCTCTGTAGAATTTACCAAATCAGGACATTCCATATAAATGGAATCATATACTATTTGGTCTTTTGTCATCACTTCTTTTATTTAACATAATGTTTTCAAGGTTCATCTATCTCATTGCATGTATTACTACTTCATTCCTTTTTATATTACATTTAATATTTAATTCCATTTAATATTCCATTGTATGAGTATACTGCATATTGTTTATTCATCCACCAGTTAATGGACATTGGGATTTGTTTCCATCTTTTGGCTTTTATGAATAATAATGCTATAAATATTTGTGCACAAGTTTTTGAATAGACATATATTTTTATTTCTCTTGTGTAGCTACTTAGAACTGGAATTCCTGAGTCATCTGGCAACTATATGTTTAACCATTTGAGGAACTGACATAGGGTTTTAGAAAGCACACCATTTTACATTCCTTCCAGCAGTATAGGATGGTTCCAATTTTTCCACATCCTTGTCAATACTTTTTATTTTTCATACTTTTTATTATAACCTTCCTAGTAGGTATGAAGCGGTATCTCCTTGTGGTATTAATTTGCATTTTGTTGGTAATTAATGATGTCAAACATCTTTTCATGTGCTTATTGACCATTTGTATAGCTTCTTTGGTGAAACATCTATTCAGAGTCTTTGCCAATTTTTAAATTGGGTTATTTGTCTTTTTATTATTGAGTTGTAAGTGTTCTTTATATATTCTAGATTTTAATCTTCTATCAGATATATAATTTGCAAATATTTTCTCCCATTTTGTTAATTGTCTCTTTACTTTTTTGATTAGTATCAGTTGACATACAAATGCTTTTAATTTTTATGAAGTCCAATTTGTTTATTTTTTCTTCAGTTGCTCATGCTTTTGAAGTTACATCTAAGAATCCACTGGCAAATCTATGGTTATAAAGATTTATCCCTATGTTTTCTTCTGAGACTTTTACAGTTTAGTACTTACATTTTGGTCTTTGATTCATTTAGAGTCGATTTTTGTGGCTGGTGTGAGGAAAGGGTCCAACTTCATTATTTTGGATGTGGCTATCTAGTTATTCCAGTACCATCTATTGATCTTCGGTGGATTTTTAATGAGTTGTACATCCCACTGTTCAAGCCATGGTACTGGAAATTTTGATGACAGTCCATTTTATGAAGGGGGCAGAACTGCTCATGAAACAAATATGCCCCATCTGCATAGGGCATCTTCTAACCTATATGGTGCTTCGAGTGTGGCAGGAAGGCAAGATGACTGTGGCAGCCACTGAGATGAGTTGAAGTCTTGTTAAGAATCAAGGTCAATTAGGCTCTTTGGAACACTACTGCTCTGGTGAGGAGCTGTCACCTGTGTATGGGATCTAGCTTGTGACCTGGGGGCCCAGCCTAGCATCTTGCTTTGAGACAGAGACATTTGATTTTCTCCCAGATTTTTGTTTCTTATACTCTTTATATTTTCTTGAATAATATATTAGCCTCTTCTTACCAGATAAGGAATTGGTGTTTTGGTCTAAGAGACCAAATAAGAAATTTGAGGAAATAACGTGGGAGAAGGAGTTAGTGAAAAGAGCATTGAGATTGGGTCCTCATTGTGCCACTGACTTTAATTGGCAGTATGACTTGGGCCAGATAATAATGACAGTGACTATTAGTTCACTAAAGCTGCCATATACCACAGACTGGGTATCTTAAATAATAGAAATTTATTTTCTCACAGTTCTGGAAGATGGAAGTCTAAGATCGAGGCACTTGCAGTGTTGTTTTCTCCTGAGACTTCTCTCCTTGGCTTGTGGATGGCCACCTTCTTGCTGTGTGCTTACATGGTTTTTTTCTCTGTGTGTAAGCTCCCTGGTGTCTTTCCCTCTTCTTATAAGGATGCCAGTCATATTGGATTAGGGTTGACCTATATGGCCTCATTTAACCTTTTAAAAAACATTGTGGTATGCACAATGAACTGAATATACTATTTTTATTAATTTTTTTTTCTAAATTAAAAAAAATCTACAAAAGCAGAGAGAGATTAGAAAAACCAACTCCCATGTTTCCATCACCTTGCCTCAAAAAGTATCAAATCATAAACAATCTGATTGCATCCCCATGGAATTAACCTGTAGTTGATTCAGAGAGCACATCATTCTATCCACAAGTATTTAAAAAATATTTTTCCAGTTTTATTGAGATATTATTGACATATAACATGTAAATTTAAAGTGTACAGTGTGATGATATGATATATGTATCTATTGTCAAACAACTCCATCCCCTCACATAGTTATCATTTGTTTGAGGAGGGGGGTGATAACTTTTAAGATCTATCCTCTTAATAGCTTCCAAGTATATAATACAGTATTGTTAAATACAGTCACCATGCTGTACATTAGATCCCTAGAACTTATTTATTTTATAGCTGGAAGTGTGTATGCTTTCACCAATGTCTTCCCATTTCCCATATTCCTCAGCCCTTGGCAACCACCATTCTATTCTGTATTTCTTTGACTTTGGCTGTTTAGATTCTACGTGAGTGAGAGCAAATGACATTTGTCTCTCATTTATTTTACTTAGTATAGTGTCCTTAGGTTCATCCATGTTGCCACACAAGGCAGGATTTCCTCCTTTTTAATGGCTGAATAATAGTCCATTGTATATAACACCACATTTTCTTTATCTATTTATCCATTGATGGACACTCATGTTTTTTCCATATCATGGCTACTGTAAATAATGCTGCAGAGACATGGAGGGTGCAGATATCTTTTCAAGGCAGTGGTTTCATTTTCTTCAGATATATACCCAGAAGAGGAAGTATTGGATCATATGGTAGCTTTATTTGTAATTTTTGGGAACTTCCATACTGTTTTCCTCATTTAACCTTAATTATCTCTTTAAGGGTTCTATCTCCAAATACAGTCATATTTGTAGTTAGGGCTTCAACATGCAAATTTGGGAGGATGCAATTCAGTTTATAATAGTAATAATGATAATAATAATGACAGTAACAATAATAATATAGAAGGCAACATTTATTGAGTTACATATTCCAGACACTCTTATAATTGCTGTCTATGGATTATCTCATTTAATTTTTTATAATGACTTTATGGAACAGGTATTATTATTATTATTATTATTATTATTATTATTAATTATCTTTCACAAAGGCAAAAAAACTGCCCACAGAAACATATCTAGTGACTTACAGGGTTAGGATTTTGGCTGTAGAGTCCAAGCTCTTGCCTCCTAAGCTATACTATCTCCAAACATTTGGAGGACTCATGTCATCCATGCTAACAATGAGTTAAATATTGCTTGGGATCTCTTCCAGTCCTAACATTCAAGGTTTTATTATTTATTAAGTAAACTACTTCTAAGGAAGGCCCAGTTCTAGGTGCTTTGGAAGATGATGAAATGGGGTAGGTTTTTCTTGAAAGTTCCATCCTGTGCCAGTCCTTGGCCTTTTACATTATTGTTTCTGGTCAAATCCCATATTTGGATCCTGGTCTATTTTGGGGTGCTTATGGCATTTCTTCTTGCCTGAGGGGTTTTGTGTGTGTGTGTGTGTGTCATCACACAGAACAGTTCTTCAGGCCACAGTCCTCAACCTTTTTGGCACCAGGGACTGGTGCTCCTATGAGACTCTAATGCCTGATGATCTGGGGTGGAGCTGAGGCGGTGATGCTATCAGTGAGGAGTGGCTGCAAATACAGATGAAGCTTTGCTGGTTAGTCTGCCTCTTACCTTCTGCTGTGCAGCCCAGTTCGTAACAGGCTACAATGGGTACCGGTCTGTGGCCCCGGGGATTGGGGACCCATATCCTAAGTGATTTGAGTTCTCCCTTGATTTCAGCAGGGTTTCTGGGAATAGGGGATCTGCCTTTGAACCTAAGTCTCTGCTCCCAGTGATAGTGTGTCTGTTGCCACTGTCTGCCCATACCTCTACTATTCATCTGCCTGAGGCCCCAGATGTTCTCTTTCTTCTCAGATGGAGTGCTACTTGATGCCTTCTCTTGCTCCAAGAAGCCTGTGCAGTGCCTAACCCCCAGTTTCCCCTGACTTAGCCCATCTGGCAGCTATATGGCATGTAAGAGGCGAGGAAGGTAAACTTGGTAAAATGGGCACCAGACACTTGGCTTTACACCCACAATACCCTGGGTCATTAAAACAATGGCATTACAGTTCTAACTTTCAGCTTGTTGCAAGATTACATTTCAGAAAGTGTCCCAGTTGCCTGCCAGTTACCACTTTTATGCCTTGGGATTTCTAGCAGCCTTCCAGACAGCACATGCTGGCATTTCAGATCCACTTGGTGCAATTAAAAAAATTACACTACTGCTAGTTTCTTCTCCCTTCCCCCCTTAGATAAATTGTAGAATTCAACTTGATTAAAACATTTATTAAGTGAGATTTAATAGATTCCAGTAACATGATGTGTGTGTTTGGGGAGGGGGGGCACTCATTATCCATTTCTTCCATGTGTGCCAAGAATGGCCATGTGCATAGAGAATTGTTCATGGGACTTGCTTTATTCTGCAATTTACCAGCAATGTCAAATTAGGGGGTTTAATGGATTCCTACACAGAAATTCCTAGTGTGGCTGTATTAGTAGCAAGTTTCATTAAAAAGGGCTATTTTTCTCTACTGGGATTTCAGTAAAGAGACAATGTTTATTTTTTCAGTGGAAAATTGATTGTAACTAAGAGGATACTTGGCTTGAAAGTGGGAAATTATCATATCATATGATTAAATGAAAGCTTACCTTGTTATAAGGTAACTAGACATATCCCAGTAGAATTGAGACAATGTTTGATTAAGCCAGATTTTCCTACTTTATATTCAAGGAACAAATTAAAGAATAATTGAGATCCTTTTCAGATCTTTTATAAGCTGCATATATAAAGCTTCAGCTCCAGGTGGCAAAGCAATTAGCTGATGAATAAAATCAACCCCACTGTCATTCGTCAGATGTTTAAATTCTATAAACCAGATAAATTAATGTGTTCCTTAAGCCAAATAAACGGTCATGCTCTCCATGTTGCCATTCGGTTCCCTGGGGGAAAGGTTGGAAGCATGTTCATAGAACGGCCAGGATCTGCTTAATCAGAAGGGTTGAAATTAAGTTGCCCATTTGATTTTCTGAAGTAAATGTCCATCTGGCATAAAACCTTTTTTTCCAAGCAAAGTTATTAGACATGATGTGTTGGCTTGTATAGTAAACTAAGGATAGGGCTGGACTCAGTGTTGCACCCTCCTGGCTGGACATTTGTCTGTACTCAGCATCAAAGTTAGGTATAAACAACTGAAAGTGTTCTGGTTTCATTTATTCCTTCCTCCCAAGTATTAATGCAGAGAACTAGAACCTCTGCTGCCTTTGTGCTTCCCCATTTATTTCTTGGAGATGAATCTCCTGGATAGGTACAATTTACTGCCATTGAATGTTAACATAGTGAGTTTTTGTGACATAGACATCTAGATAATGTAGACTTGAGGCCCAGAGGACATTATATTATTAGCTGGTAACTAACTTTTGTCGGGCAGTTCTGCTCTGCCATTTTCATTATAAGCATTGCTTTCAGAGCCTGCTCACTGGTCTTTTTGACCTTTTCCACCTGGTTTGCTTTACCTGGTGTTGATACCTCTGTCACTGTGGATACTACTTAAAGTGTGGTCCTGTAACCAGCAGCAGCAGAGTCACTTGGGAGCTTTTGAAAATACAGAATCTCAAGTCCTTCCTCTTCACCTCCCTGCCCTGACTGATTGAATAATAATCTGCATTTTGTCAGATTCATGTGACATCAAAGTTTTGAGAAGCATTGTGTTATAGGGCATCACTTCTTCAAATATATTCAGGGTTGGAGTTATAAAGTGAAAGCATGTAGCTAATGGAAATATTTAGTTTGTTGATTTTATAAACCTTTAAGCTTCTTCTCTTTTTTAATATTTTATCCCCATTAGTCACTAGCACTTAAAAAAGTGGTTAACAAAAAAGAAGGGCTAGAACTCATTTATTATAATATTGATTATTGGAGTCCAGCATTCTTCAGGAACTGTAACAAAAATTGGCAGTTATTTATAGAAATTAAATTTAGATCTTGCAGTCATTACCAAGATGACTATAGATGAATTTTCTTGTTGAACTGCCAGCTAGCTATCTATTAAGTACAAAATATTGGTCCCAATATGATGTAGTAGAGACACAACTGGATTGGATGCTGAGGTACTAACTTATCATCGGATTATGAGCTAGCAGTTTCACTTTGAGCTTGATTTTCTTGTCTGTAAAGTGAGAGATTTGGAAGCAGATGATTCTAGGGTCTCTTTAAGGTCTGAATGTTCATGATTTGATGTGACTGTGGAAGTTTGAGTAAGATATTTTGAATATATTAACTCAGAATTATTTCAGTGACTGGAAACCGACCCCACACATAGATTCTCCTAATGTTGTTTGAGTAATATCATCCCTAGCGTTCATTTTGCAGCAGTTTGGAAATCATTTAATCATATGAGTTCCAGGGATCAAGCGGCCAATCTTTGTGTGTGATATGGGTGTGTGTGTATGTACACATTTGCAGCCTATAGTGGCTATGTGAATATTCATGTTGCACAGGGACTGGAGGGAATGAAGCAGCAGCATAAATATGTTCTAATGTAAGAAAGAATATGAAACTCTTGAATAGTACAATGAAACAAAACTCAACACAATCTTTGCTGTAAAATGAAAATCTGATATTTTCCCAACCCCTGGTGTGTCGTGTACTGTTATTATTATTTTTTTTAGCCACAATATGTTTTTCTCTCCTTCTTCCTTCCTAAACATGTTTTATTCTGGTTTTCATTTTTCATTTGGAGGCTTACTTTGAGTTGCGTGCATGTGCTAAAAAAGTTGGGGTAATTATCTTTTGTTGTAAAGAGACATATCTTCAAGATTTGAAGCATTACTAAGAGAAGTTATTTGGTTAAGGAAAAGCTTTCCATGTTCTCTCATATTTGGAGGGCAGTCCTGTCCAAATCTGTATCAGGGGAGACATTCCATGTGAGGCTCCTTCTCATGAGGGAATAGATTTGCTCAATGAGTCCTTTGAAGTTTTTCTTTCTTAACACAAAAGCGGATTAATTGCCTACTATGTGCTCGAAACTGGAGATACAGAGAGGAATAAGATGCCATCCCAGCCCTTAAGGGCTCATATTTAGCGTAGGAGTGCATGGTCGGTAATTTCCATCTCCACTGATAATTCTCACTCTGAATTTTATTGTAATGTGAGCATATAAGAAAAGCCATAATGGTTATTTGAGAGCAATTTCATTTTCTGGTTACATAGTGTTTACTCAGATTCGTGTGGGGTGTGTGTGTGTGTGTGTGTGTGTGGGTGTGGGTGTGGTAGGTGTGTGTGTATGTGAGGAGATAGAGAGAGAGAGAGAGAGAGAGAGAGAGAGAGAGAGAGAGAGAGAGATAGGCTTTGAGTAACAGCTTAAGTAGTATTAATAAAGCAGATTTCTGGTCTCCAGAGGAAGGCAGATTCTCAGAACAAAGTATGATGTATTCGGGTAAGTGGGTTTATGTCTTAAATTGAATATGCTAAAATACATTCAGGGATCTTTAAGTGGGCTGCCTTATTGGGAATCTTCTGGCTCTTAAAATTAATCTTTGTAGTTTCTTTGTGTTTTAATTCTGAAGAGAGAAATTTTCTTCAAGTTTTATAAGCATGAAGCTATGAATTGTGGGTGCAAAGTTATGCCAGTTCTAAGGGAATGGTTCTCAGGCTTAGCTGGGCAAAAACATCACCTAGGGAGCTTGCTCACAATGCAGATTCTCACCCTGACTTCTGCACACTTTCAATACAGATATGGAATACTGATATGGTGGGTACGAGATGGGGCCCAGTACCTTGCATTTAAACAAGATCTTCTAGCTCAGTGGTCCCCAACCTTTTTGGCACCAGGGACCAGTGCTCCTATGAGAATCTAATGCCTGATGATCTGAGGTGGAGCTGAGGTGGGGATGCTAACAATGGGGAGTGGCTGCAAAACAGATGAAACTTTGCTCACTAGCCCACTGCACACCTCCTGCTATGCAGCCCCAGTTCTAACAGGCCACGGACCAGTACTGGTCCGTGGTCTGGAGGTTGGGGACCTCTGGCCTAGGTGATTCTGATTTAGATGGTATGAAGTCATGTTGGAGAACACTGGCATAGCATTTCTCCATTTGGATCATAACTAGGATCATAAGCCTATATACTAAATGCTTTAAAGTGTTTTGAAATTTGTGATTGAGAGACTGCTATGCAAAATTATTAGTTTCATGATCTGACAAATGAATAAAAGACTCCTGAGGCCATGTTGTATGATGCCTAAGAATTTAGTTCCCATAGTCGACTGCCTGGGTTTTAATTCCTGTTCCTGTGGCTGCCAGCAGCAGGCCTTTGGGCAAGTCATTTAACCTCACTAAGCATCAGTTTCCTCAATTGTAAGTCAGGGATGATGATGATGATAATAATAATAATAATAATAATAATAAATAATAATAAAAATACCAATATAATTAGGTGGTTGTGAGAAATAAATGAAGTTTATATAAAATCCTTAGCACAGGGCCTGGCGCAGAGTAACTGTTCAATAACTTTTAGCTGCCACTGATATTTGTTTGTAACAGCAAACAAAAATTAAATATGATTGAATTTTTTATGTCACAACTTTCTTTTAGGTAATTGTGAGCACTTTGTAAAGAGTATCAAGTTAATCAGCACAGTATCTCCAGGAAATGGTCAATGATTATTTAGTCACTTTACAGTGGCCCCTTTGAATTGCTTATGTCATATTCGTGTTAAATCACGTTGGTGGTGGCTTTGTCTCATTGGTTGGGTGTCTAGGCCTCTTCCAACTCCGGCCACATAGACTGATTTCACTCAGAGATGAGTGCATGGTGATCTTCCTTTTCCAGGGAGTGCACATATTTTATTTTGATGCAATTGTCATTTGCTTGATAAATTGGAACAGATATTCTCTGTTGAATAGGGTTAACTCAATTGACAGTTGTAGATTGGAGAGAGTGACTGGTATGGTCTCAGATCAATAACTTCAGGGAACAGAAGGATGAACTTGGCACCTCCTCCAGAGACACTGGGCTCTTCCACTGTGTTTAGGCCTCAATATGCCCATGTACTTCTGGAAATGGGGGTAGGTCTCATTTAAAGTGAAAGCTTGAGATTGGCCTGATATAAGATGGCCTGGTTTCTAGTGCTTTGCAAAATACCAGCAGCATAGAATGGATTTTTGGTTTTCATGCTAATCAACATGAAGTTTTATCACAATCATGAGAAATGATGAAGAGACTTCTTGTTATTTCTGCCTCACACTAAGCTCTCTTCCAGTGGTCCTCAAATCAGTGCCCACTAGAATCACAAACTCTGTTCAAACCCCAGAGTTTTTATTTAATTGGTCAGGTGTTTTACCTTGAGACTGGGACTTTAAAAAACTCTTCCAGTAATTCTAATGTTCAGCCAGGATTGAGAGGCTCTGTTTACAGGATAATTCCACACATTCTCATCTTTGGCTTTTTATGTGCACATTCCCTGATATGTCAAATTTATTTTTCCAGCTTTTCCCATGTACTTTGTGAATTTTTAAAAATAAAGAGACCTTCAAAATTACTTTAAATCAGAACAAAACAATTCAGGGCTGATTTTGCCCCTCAGGGAACATTTGGCAATTTCTGAAGACATTTTTGATTGTCCCAACTGGGCCAGGGTGGGGAGTTTGTGCTACTGGTATCTAGTGGGTAGAAGCCAGGGATGCTGCTAAACATCCTGCCATGCACAGGAAAGCCTCCATAACAGAGAAGTATCCTGCCCAAGATGTCAAATTTCTCAAAAAAGAAAAAAAATCTTACCGAAAATAAATTGTTTAGGTTCAACAAGCATCACTTTTCTTTTTCTCTAAGAAGGCATTATAACAACTTGGTGCTGGGCCTAAATTGTTTTGTTCTGATGGCAGCTCTGAGTTACATAAAATCTATGAATAATCTTTAGAATGACTAATGGAGGTAACTGTTACTTCTTAAACCTAGTTTGGTGAGCAAAATGTTTCTAATTTAGGCACCCACAGAAGAAAATTATGAAAGGGATTCCTGTTGATGAAAAGGATGAAAGAGTTCCCAGAAGCCTCCTTTAGCGCACGATACGTGTACGTGCGCGTGCGTGCCTGTGTGCGTACGTGCGTGCGCGCGAATACTAGCGCTTGCGCGCTGCTGGGCGCAGCCTCTCAGCTTCAGATTTGCTTGTAGAGAATTTAGGAAGGTAATGGAGCCTTTGAATTCAAGAGCGGTGAGTCCAACTTCCTTCATTTGCACATTCTCTCTATACCCTCTGTCTTCGAGCCTGCTAAAGTAATTAACTGTGGTTTATTTCTGAAAGATAGGATTTGAGATTATGCATGTCTTAAAAAAATGTGTGTATATTATACATATATATTTTACTTCTTTATTGTCTTTTTCCTTTTCCTGTTAATGTGTTTCGTAATAAAAATGAAACCATTTAATCAAATACTATAAATTTAGGATCACTTGGGAACTTAACAAAACACTAGGGCGCCGTCTCCGGAGATTGCAGTTCATTTGGTTTGGGGTGGAGTCCAGGGATGGACGTTGTTTGGAGTTTCCCCTGTTTATTCTTTTCTTTAAATAAAAATATTTAATGAGATGTTATTAAATTTCCAAAACTAAAGTGTACATTTCAACTTTATTTAATTTTGATAACGCTTCCTATTATGATGGTAAAGATAAAATCAAAAGATACCCATAAAGCCCTTAGCACAGCATGTACTAGAAAGATGGTGAAAACTCAGTTATAGTGCTTATCACTTCCTTACATGGAGTAATTTCTAACTAACCTATGATATAGCATTGTTCTGATCAAATAAATGTCCCAACCAAAATTAATTTTCTTTTGCACAAATTATGATATGAAAAAAATTTAGAAAACTTCAGCTGCTATAGAACATATGCATCACTTTGTTATCCTTTATTTACAGAGATCCCCAGTTTATTTTTGTGTGCAGTTAGAATTAAGAATCCTTCTCTAGGAGAGTGGTTCTCAAACTTGCCTGCAGATTTTATTCTCCTGCGGAACTTGGAAAAACGCTGATGCGTGGGCCCACCTGAAGAGGTTCTGATTTGATTGGTCTGGAGTACCAGCCCGGGCTCCGGGAGTATTGAGTTCCCCGGGCGATTCAGGAATTGGAAGGGCTGGGTGGTATCTCTAAGGATTTTTTTTTTTTGCTGGGAAGGTGCCTTATAGTTCCTATTATACCAAGCTTCTCCTGTCAATTGAAAGTTAACGAGGTGATGTTGCTCTAAACTTTGAGGATAACTGATCATAGTCCTAGAAACAACAGTCCATCTCCTTTAGGGTGCAGTAACAATCAAAGTTACAGGAACACAAATTATAAAGATAGATTATATTTTTTATTGTTGAGAAAAGGATGAGCTTGAAGGAGATTTTGCTTATTAAGACTGCACTGTAAGTAGATTCATAAGGAGTAAAGAGCTGCCCCTGGGGTGCAAACAGTCCTATGTGATAGGTACTAATAATTGTGTTTTTTTTGTCTCCGATTATGTTTGTCTTCTCTGTCTTTTTTTTTCTTTCTTTTTTTTTTTTTGTGTGTGTGTGTGTGGGGGCAGGGGAAAGCCTCCTCTACACTATGTATCTTAGCAGATTGCCACTACAATGATGCTCAGGTTGAATTCTTGACTTTCTTTTGTTGAATCAGCCCTCATCTTTTTAGATGTATTAAAAATATGGAACGATTGCCCCCTTTGCCTTGGCAAAGGGCCTCCCTGGAGTCTTAGGCAGCTGGGCTTTCCAGTATGATGAGTGCTAGGAAGAGTCTAAGGCTGGGTTTACAGAGATGAGCTTGTAGCAGGGAGACAGGCCAGGGTAGAACTGAAGAGCATTCCAGCCACAGCCATTTCTGGCTTCCCGCTTCTCCACAGAAGCCACTTGGGAGCAGTGTGGCCTTGCCTATGAGGGAAGCTCAGGAAACCTTCCTGGAACTGACCAGCACAGCCAGGGATCTTGGAGCCCCCGGCTGATGACAAGTGAAATATTTCACAGAATATAAATCTTTCAACTTGCAAATGGTCTTTTGGTGAGAAATCAGACAATGGGTAAAGAGTGGGCAGAATCCTTGTTCCAGTGAATACAAGTAAAGGATGGCACCTCCTTCCTTTGTTCTGTGATTTGATAGTGCAAAGTTTGTGGGAAAGATTCTCCACTTATGATGGGTTCATTGGCCATAATGGTCTCCTAAATGGAAGGCACTGGTATCTTTCTTCATTTCACTAACAAAAGAAACACGAGAGAGAGAAAGAGACAGAGACACAGAGACACACACACACCCATACACCCACACACACAATACAGAGAGAGAGAGAGAGAGAGAGAAAGAGAGAGAGAGAGAGAGAGGCGCACATGCACTATCACTAGCCTAATATATTCTACTTTATGACTGCTTCAGGGCCACAAGACCTTCTGACAAAAATCAGACAGAAACTTATGACTCAGGGCCTTTCAATCCTGCTTTCATAAGAAACAGTATGAACTTTACAATCTTATATGTTTGCTCTGTGTCTTTGAATTACATTCTTTACTATGGATGCATCTCACCTCCAAGGAGATCACATATAAAGTAGTATTTTACAAAATCGTTATGAAGTGCCTGTGAGTGTGTGATTAGCATTGTATTTCCATTTTTTTTTCTCTTTCTATAATGTCGCGCTTTCAGGATTTATTTAGAAAGGGAGAGAGGGAAGGATATATAGGGAGCTGAGAGTGGAGTGTATGGGCAGAGGTGCAGGAAAGAGAGAAATGAGATGTTTAGGAGGTTCCCCTCCACATTTCCCTCCAAAGGTCACAGGGAGACAGGAGTTGCAGCGTGAACCTCTTACTTTGTTTTTTTGGCTCTCTGTGGACTATCTCTCAGGTAATACTCTTTTCTAGGCACTATGCATTGTCCTACACCATTTTCTATAAGTGACTTGAGCACCTGCAGATTTTTAGTATTCACAGAGGTCCTGGAACCAATTCCCTGTAGATACGGAGGGATAACTGTGTTATTCAATCCCAGTATTTGCTCAGTCCATTGCAATTAATTCCTTGCTGAGAATAAACCCAGCTTTGGGAGGAGAGCAGGGGGAGGAGTTGTCAGATGGGAGAACAGACAGATTCCATTGGCAGCTTTAGGTTATCCCTAAAATCATGAGGAGGTAAGAACCATCTAACTGACAGCTCTACGGTTGTGTACCTGGAGTGGATCCTAGAGGTTGTGAGATGCACTCATAAGAGAGGGCACCCCGGCCCTGGAGATCTGATACTCACAGCCACCCAGGATGAGGCACAGGAGCCTGCCTGTCTCCCCTGCTGTTCTTTCCTCAAAACTAGCCAGTTCCAGTTGGGCCAAGTGAGATGGTTCTGCCTTGGCAGTCTTAGGAGCTTCCTACACCCCAGGATAGAAGAGGCTCCTCTTGACTCTGGGGGTGATCTGATGTTTTTCTGGAATTCTGAGGAATACTAGCTTTTCTGGGGCAAAATAGAGATTTCTAGTCATCCTCTAGCTAAATTTAGCCTAAAAGTCAGCAAGCTATGAAAACACTCATTTTTCGAATGGCATTCCCAGTGAAATATGGAAACAAAGAAACTTGGACTCCTTGACTTAGACTAATAAAGATCAAAAGTCATCTAGTCATCAGACCTACAAGAAAGTGCTTCATCATAGGAGCAGGATTCAGGACTTCCATGAGAAAGTTTTAGGAGCTCCACAAAAACAATGAAACGAGTTGGTCCTGGGAACATACAAATAGCTTGTTATATATTATGACAAAGTTCTTCAGGTAGCAGATGTATACCATCAGGACTGGCACAGTTACTTTCTACATAGCTTGATATGGCGGCGTTTCTGGAGAACCCCCTCCTCGAGTATGGGGGTCTTTATTTTTGCCTGGCTGTGATAATGGAGCCCATAATAAACATAGGGCATTGTGCTAAGTGCATTAGACATGTGTTCTCATTTAATCCTCAGAACAACCTTATGAGGTAGGTATTGTTACCTCTCTATTGTGTGGTTGAGAATACTTTTGCTTGTAGAGGTTAAGTCATACGTTCAGGCTCACCTGGGTGGTAGGTGGAGGAACTTCTGTAGCTTGTGTTCTTATGGTCCCTCCCCTTTGAGAGGTTCTTTAGGGGATACCCCAGGGTGTTGAGCCTCATGGATTTTCCTAACATGGGTTTGTAGGTATGAGAGTAAAATCTTCCTTTTCATGTAGATTAGCTGGGCCAATATTACTGTTGCCGTAGGGCTGAGAGAGGAGTTAGGTAAAATGAAACACTGCTTCTTGACTTCACTCTAATTGCTTTAAATAGCGATGTCGAATCTTCACGCGAGGCTCCCAGTTGTGGGTTTGAAAGAAAGGAAGTTGAGAAATCTACAATTTCTAGGTAGAAGAACAAACAAACGTTTCCTGTACCCTGACAAACGATGATTAAAAAAAAAAACTGAAGTAGGATTCCCTCATTGTGTAGGGGGATGTTTGTTTTAAGGACTGTTTTTCTATAGGCATGCCTCAAAGATATTGTGAGTGCAGTTCCAGACCACTGCAAAACAAGTATTGCAATCAAGTGAGTCGTAATTTATTTTGCTGGTGGAGGGTCTTGCCTTCCATTTGGAAAAAAACCAGCATCTGTGAAGCAGAATAAAGCAAAGCGCAACACAACGAGATATGCCTGTATTAACTTTGCAAGCTAAGGATAGCTTCACCTGGTGCTTGGGTAACAAAATCAGCAGTGGTTCAGACCTCTGAGGTGCCAGACTCAACGGCGGGGTTGCTTGGAAGCTGAGTACAGGGAGTAGCTTAGTGGACCCAAAGATCTGGCTCTAGTTCTGGTATCAATAAGTCCATGATTTGAACCAGCTTCCAGCATCTTTCCTTCAGTTTGCCTAACTGGTTTGGGATGGCAGTAAGACTGCCTGCCTTACTCACCTCAATGGTCATAAATGTCATAGATGTTTTGGGGGAATGTGTCAAATAATGGAAGTCAATCTGTAACTCCTATTTTGTGTGATTCATTTGTTCATTCTAAACTCTTGGTTCACACTTCTTGTGTGCTAGGTACTGTGTTTTATTTTAATGAATTTAATTCTTATAATCCATGAGGGAAATATTATTCTAAACCCAATTTTGCATATGAGAAAACTGGAACACATAGGAATTGATTTGCTCAAGATCACTCACAAGTAGTGTGTGGTAGAGTCAGATTTGAAGTTAGGTTGTCTGAACCTGGATAGAATGTTTTTAACAACTATGTTTTTATCCATCTGACTGCCTCCAAAGTATAATATTTTGACATCTCTCTTTTTTTTTTTGCGGGGCGAGGGGAGGGGGTTTGGTTCCTGTCTTTCTGAATAAAGAAGTGATGTTTGTGTAGCCTAAGAGGTTAATTGTTGCAAGATCCCGTGGCCTTCAGATTTCAGAATTTTGCCTGTGGAAGATCGGGAGAGGTTTTTAGGACTTCTGATGTTCTTGCTTTATTATGTGTTCCAGATGTACTAATTTTTTTTCTAAATAATAATGATATTAAATTCTAGTGTTAATTTTTGTTAATTGTAAGCTAACTGTGTAGTATTTTTGTCATCAGTAGTCTGTATGTGACTTATAGCTGACTTCTCTCCTTGACAACAGCAATTGTTGGCATGCCTCTCAACCTCCAGCAGAATGTGGGAATGTAATAATCAGCACTCATCACAAGGCTATTGATTTTATTATTTTTTGTTATTACAGCAACATGTGTTTGGTGAGGAACAGATAGATAATGCCAAAATGCTAAAAGATGAAACAGAACCATCCAGAATTGTACTGCTCTGTGATAGCTATACCAAAGCACTATCTGTAGAGTTTTGTTTATAAAAGGCTGTGATTCAAGAATTTTATACCCAGCCAGGTTGTCTTTCATGTGTGAAAGGAGCAAATATATTTTCTGATAGGCAAAATTTCAGAAAATTTTTATGATTGCCAATTCTCCTGAGTGAGATTTTACTTATTTGTCTCTTGAAGAAAGTGTTTGAGGATAAATTCCAGGTGACCAAGAGATGGTTGATGGTACAGTGAGTGATCAAAATAGGAAAGCCAGAGTATAAAAAAGGTTGGGGGCAATCACTTAAACTAGTTAATGTACATCAAGTTATATATCTAGATATTTATAAATAATAGGGATTACATATAAAATCTGTAATTGTATTTCTGTTTATAAACAAAGCAAATGTAAAAAAATGATTTTTAGAGCATATATAATACAACAATAACTATGTGGTAATCTGTATACCTCTGGATTGTATCATCAAAGTCTGAGAAGGAAGTTCAGGAGTGGGTGGGGTAGAAGGAGTGAGAGGTCACAGGATGAGGAGAAATAGGAGGAATTCAAGATATTTGACTTGGATAATGCTAATTATTTGGACTTGCAATTTGTCTCTACCCTGAAAAGTGAAATATTATACAAGTGTTTTGAAAAATGTTTGATCATGTAAGGATTATTATTTTAAGGAATATTAGTCCTTAAAAAATTTCACTCTGTAACATCATGGCTTTTTAGGCAGTTACACAATTTTGCATTTGTTTGCTTTTGAGCCTAGTTCTTTCTGAGCTTGTTTTGTTGCTAAGCCCAATTCACCATGTGTTTCTCAGAGTAACCTTGATGAAGAGAAGCATTTTGTCCTGTTTGCTTAGGTTTGGTGTCTAACTGCTCAACTAGTGCTAGAGATTAAAAGACAAAGACAATTTTTTCCCCTCTGTTTTGTCCGAAAGTCATAGTCATTAGATTAAAGCTAGAATTATAGATATAGATATGTGTACATCTCCCTTTAGGAAAACAACTTAAACAAATTGGAATTTACCAAAAAGCATTGTTCTCTAATTCTGATTGAATTTACACCTAAAATTTCTTGAATGTAGCTTTCTCATAACATGGGAGCATCAGCACTGGTCACGGTTTTTTTTGAAAATTTTGGTGTTGGGATTTGCAAATATCCTCTGTGTGTGTGTGTATGTGTGTTTGTGTAGGTGGGGTGGGTGTGTGCAGTGGGTACAGGGAGGGCCAGGAAGGATTCACAAAGTGTTCAGACGAGGACTGGTAGGAATTCCTTCACTAGCAGGGCCATTTGCAGGAAGCCTAATCAACACTTACTTCTGTAATGAAGTTAGCTGCCTTTCTCCTGGCCTGACTGCTGCTGCTGGTAGTTGCAAGGTTGTCAAGCCTCATTACTGGAAAGTTCATCCTGTTAGATTTCCACTTAGAGCAGGAGGATGTGTTAGGAAATAGCTCAGACTCTGTGGCCATTCTGACACCAGATTTAGACAATGACATTCCGAGTGGTGGTCAAGGAGTTTTGATTACAATTTCATTTAAAAATGTGAAAATTAATAATGGACTTGAGAAGTCACCACTAAGCATGCTATTGGGTTGGATTGAGCAGATTTAATCTTTACTGAATAATGAAGTGAGGTTGGCATGATTTCCATGGTTGAAACAGAAGTAGAAACAAAATCAGCGAAGGACAGCTTGAAATATAATGTATTATATATATACTAGCCAGGTTATTCTACATTTGTAAATAACGCAGAAGTCTCAGGAGGTTAAGGCAAAAAGGCTTATTTTTGCTTTCATGAAATCCGATATGGGTTAGGCAATTTTCTGGGCAGCTCCCTCTATCTTGTTAGGCTTGCCATCTCGACACATGGCTTCCAGGATTGCTAAGGCAAAGAGCTCGAGATCAATTCTTTATGCAGTGGCCCAGAGGAAACTTATATCAGTTCAGCACACATTTTGCTGGCTATGACTAAGTTCAAGGCCCCACCTAACTGCAAGGGAGCTGGGGAGTGTGGACTTCCTATGTGTCTGGGAAGGAGAGAAAAACTGGATGTAGGTGAGCACTGCATACCTCTACTACACGTAGGAGGCTAATGTACACGGTTGGAGTGGAATCCAGGCAATGGTCAGGGTCTGATATTATGGATATTCAGCAGGGATGCAGACTTTCTAGGGAATCAAGTATGGGCTACTGCTTTATTTTTTGCAACAATGTCAACCTGCACAGTCCTGGGAGATGGCATAGTGGGTCAACTTATGGCTGTGGGTCAACTCCAACTTGGATCGATATGTGTTGAATCTAATAAGATCTTAATAAATTTTTATTAAATGAATTACTCTCTTTTGATACCTTCCTTGGCTACTGGCCCTGACTTAGAGGGACTCTAAGAAAGATTCCTTTCTGCATTCTAGCCTATCTCCGTTGTGTCCTATCATCCTTCCAGACTTGCAGTGGTAATCCTGGTTCTGGGGCCTCACTCCATCTCTGCATGACACAGATGGTAAGGGTGTAGTGAGACTATGTCAGCATTTGTTTCTCCAGACTTTCAAATGCCCTCTGTTTATATTTTATAGAATGCAGAGAGGACCTCTGCCCTTCCTTCCTGGTGAACTCCTACTCCTACCTCTTCTCATATAATGTGGTGGTTGACAGTTGTTTCAGGAGATAGACTGCCTGGATCTGAATTTTGCTTCTATCTTTAGCAAACATTAAGATCCCAAACAAGTGACTTAACCTCTCTGTGCTTCAGTTTTCTTATTTGTGGGTATAATAATACCTACCTCTTAGAGTTGTGACAATGTGAGTTAATACATAGAAAGTATGTGTTAACTTTCTACTCATCCAGCACTGTTCTGGGTGAGTAGAACATGATTAAAGAGCATCAGCTATTGTCACCCTCTGTCAAGACTCAATTCAGATGTACCTGAAATTTTTCTGAACTTGCTTCTTTTCTGCGTTCTTTTGGCTATCTTTAATGTTAGCCTTTATCATGTTATATTGTGATTATTAATTTACCCATTCTTCTCTTCTGCCAGTCTGTGATTAGTCAAGTGCAATGTACTGTTGTTCACCATTTACCTTAGTCCTTGAAAGAATATCTGACATGCAAAATAGATTAACAAGTGTTTTCTGAATAGATGTGTAATAATTGCTGAAATTCACCAGCATTCAGTTCTCCTTCCTGAGTACAAAGCAAAGCAACATTTCCTGGCTTCTTATACATCTAGAGGAATCATGTAACAGTTCTGGCTAATGGAATGTGGGTAGAAATGATGCGTGCCACTTCTAGACAGGCTGTAAACTTACTGAGCGATCTTCTATGAGCCTGCTCTCTGCCTCCCATCCAATTAGCTGGAAGATGGTAGAATCTTAGAACAGAAAGAGCCCAGGTACCTGAGTCACCACTTGGAAAAGGGACTTTGAAAATTGTTTCAGACTTCTGGTACTTGAAGAGCAGCTAGTGTACTTACCTGGCTAATAAAACAAAGAACTGAGTACAACAAAAAATTTTCTGTAGACGTTGTGGCATAATGTGACTCAATCTGCTGACAAAAGCTGCTAAGTCCAGACTCATATTGGCTCAGCCCATACAAGAAGCAGAAATGTATAGAAACAAGGGAAATTCAAGGAAGGATTGGTGATACCTAGGGAGGGATAAAGGGGAAGAGCAACCGGTCTGCTCACTCTTTCCTGAGTAGGGGGTCACCTTCCACTTAGCAGCCTCTTTTGGGAACACATGTGGATTTCCCTGAACTTCTAGTTACTTTTCCATCCTTTCTCCCTAATTGTGAGCTGCCATTGCGTACAATTTCCCTCTTCATGGTAAGTTATTTAGAGAAAAAGCTGACTTCACTCTCACTACACAAAGCATCATCCTGAGAAACAATTACAGTTCTTTTTAGAGTTTTAGTTCCTTCATAGGTACCTATTGTCCTCATAAATGGAACTGCTTGAGACACAAAAGCATTTATTTCCTCTTTTAGCTAATTTAATTTTTATGGTCTTAGTGAAAAAATATTTTATGTTTTACTCATCTAATGTGATTTTAAGATAGTTTATTTTTGGATTCAATTTTGTTTTCATTTTCTAGAAAATCAATTTAATTCACAGAAGGTTCATTCATTTAATGGCTTTCCTTGCACATGGTTAATGCTTAAGCATTTGATCAGATATTCTTCTTAGCAATATCTTCACAAGGCTCAAATGGAGAGGGTGTTAGATGGGGAAATCCTCTACATTTGGCAACGCATCTTTCATCTGGACTAATTGACATGAGAAATCAGTCTGAATGGGTAAAGTTGAATTACAGACTATTTTTCAAAGAGATTCCTGTATAATTTCAAGTTAACTCAAACTAAATTTATGAAAGAGTAAGCTAATAAAGGGTTTTAGGTTATCTCCTTCATCTAGTTTTCTAGTACTTGGTAAGTATATCTTTATCTTATGACATTCTCTTGGGTTCTTGAAAACTCTTTGCCCTTAAGTCTTTTAAACATTCTCCATGCATCTTTGTTTATTGCGTTATGAAGGACTATTAGCAAAAGTAAATGTCAGGCTGGTCCCTGTTCGTATAATTTATAATTTCAGAATGAAAGCTTTTTATTTTTAAAGTTGGGTGGCAGTTCACCATTGGGAGGAAATTTCTTGATTTCCTAATTGGTCATGTTTTCAATGTAACTAAGAAGTTTTAGATTGTAGATGTTTTTCATTTGATTTTGTTTTTGGAAAGTAAAACTTGCCCATCTGAATATGTACTTTCCTGGAAAGCAGAGATTCAGTGGTGGCTGGAATATAAAACTTGTGCTTTTCAGCATAAGATTTGGGTCTTTCACATTTAGGGTACTGCTTTGACACAAAACAGAAGAGACATGTTCTAAAAGGCCATGGTTTCTCTGAAGTGAATCTTAAGGTTCAAAGAATGTATCTAACTGCCTGCATAGTAAAGTAGATGGTGGTCAGGTAGACGACAATATGCCACTCTTCATCTTTTTTTCTTTGTGTCACAGTGTTTACCCTGAGGTAGGTTCTCAGTTGCCCATGGTGAAAATGTAAGCCTTGAGAAACTTTATGGTGAGCTCATAGGTTATAAGAGGGTTTATGAGTATAGTAACAACATAATTTATCTTCAGAAAATCAGACACTTTTGAGAGCGAAAAGGGGTTCCACCAAGGAAATAAGCAAAAATGAGTCTTTTCCCGGTGATCTTCATAGCTCCCTCTCTCCTCTGTCTGTCTGTCTCTTTCTCATACATACACACAAACACACCCCATCTGTGGGCTGAATGCAGAAGACTTCAAGACCGTAGAAGGGGACAGAGCTATGAGGCAGAATTATCCTGGGTCCCATATGAGCATGTGAAAGTTCACCCACTAGTCAGGAATATCCACATTGGGGTCTTTGGTGCTCACAAAATAAAATGGTAGTATATTAAGTTCCTGAGATTTTGGCATTTGTTATAGCAGCTAGCATTATCCTAGCTAATACTGAACACTTTATCTCAGTGCAACCAACTATTGAAAATGTACTATTTTCCATTGGAGATACAAAGACATATAAAATCTGGTCAGTGTCCTCAGGGAACTTAGAGTCTGGGAGAAGTGCAGATGTTTATATTTAATGGTAATTAAAATTTATGCATAAAGGGAGATGAGTCTAATTTTGAACATGCTGATTTGAGGTGTCTGTAGAGTATTCAAATGGTACTATTTTGTATGTAGATAGAGGGGACTAAAACTAGGAAGAGAGGTATGGTATCAAAGATAGATTGGCCGAATTCACAATTTGCAGAAGATTAAGTCAGCTCCTTGGAAACAATTTGAGGACTTTGGAAAGTAAGAGAACCTTCAACCACGTTCCTAAAGATGATTTCAGGTGAGGCCACTCTGGGCTCTCCAAGGGCTCAGTCTGCCACTGGGGTCTGAGCTCTCTGATCTCTTGGCTGTTGGCTTCATGCTGAGAAAGCAAAGGAACCAGGAGCTTACTTATACTTCTAGACCTCTTGTAGTTACAAGTTGCATTCCTGTGCAGTAACTTACCTTGAGCTTCATATTGACCCTGTCACCTTGGCAGGAGAATTCGTATTCCCTCTGCATGTCCCCAGGCCTCGCCCACCAGTGAGTAGGAGGGACATCTCATTAAGTGGAATGACCCAACTATGAAGGTGCTTAGTCTCCCCGTGGCATAGCTGAGGTTTTCAGAACGCTCTTTGGGGTTCAATCCCCTGTTGTTTCTGGGACCCCCGAGTGTGTCTCACTGTGACTCAGGGGCCAGGCCTCACATATTCTGCCACTGGGACCTCATTTTGCTGGCAAATCACTCCCCACCATATCTAGGCCAGCAGCGTTAATCCTTCTAGTGAGGATGGAGAGACTGATGTGGAAACGTGACCCTCCACTTTCCTCATTCCTTCTATAAGGCCTGTGTTCTTGGACTCCTCCTCTTCTAGCAAAGAAACACTTACCAATGCCTACAAATAGATGACTGGAGGAATGGGTGTCACTCCCACACTAGATGTGTTCAAATCTCCATTTTGAAGCTACTAATTTACTGTTACATGTAAACACATAAGCACACATGCACGAATACACTCTGGAACTCAGAGAAATTAACTACCTTTTTTAGGCCATCTCATTCTTGATTAACTGGGATATAGAACCCAGGACTTTTGACTCTGAATGTAATGTTCTTCCTTCTTTCTCATCCACATTTAAAGAAAATTCTATTAAAAGATTGATCAAATAGGCAGAACCATCTGCAAGAAGCTCGAACCAGTGCCACAGGGGCAATTCTGCTTTCTGCCTTGTTCTATAGAGAGTGGGAGGCTGACGTGCCTAGAACTGGGTACCATCAGGAGAGGTGAGTGAATGACGGGGGCTTTGTCATAGGCGCTCCCTGAAGTCTTTTTCCCAGTGTGAGTGCTTTCAGTGTTTTTCATTATATTTGTCTGTGGTTTGTAACTTGTCATAAAAATTAGTTCCGGCTTAATCGAGGGTCTCATGTTGGGGTAAGAGAAGGAAGTATTGTGGCCTCTCAAAATGCCTTTTATAAGATCCTGTCACTCTAGGTCTTGGAAGATACAGCTGGTAACAGAAGCACATGGGAAGGGATGAAACCACCACATGTTCCGAGTCCAGCTCCCTCTTGGCCTCTAATTTAGAGCTTGCTTACAAGTCTTTTTGGGAGTAGGAGCAGTCAGTATTTTTCTTCTTTCTTTCTTTTAAAAATCTCTTTACTTTGGTATTGTACTGCTTGAAAGCAAGAAGACCTCTGGGCAGAATGTGGCATGCTTCTTCCCCAGCTTTCTTGGTAAAGGGTATCTAGCCCTCAAGTTGATTTTCAGCTCTGGACCTTTAAAAAGTGTGTGTGTGTGTGTGTGTGTGTGTGCGCGCACGTGCGTTTAGGTCAAACCATACCTGCCTTGTGTCCATTTTCTCTTCTCTGTGAATTGGAGGCACTGATTCATACTCAAGTGTTAATGGTTAGTGGGTTACAGTGTGATAAAGTTCCTTGAGAACATTCTTACGTTTTTTTCTAGTCTTTCATTGTCTAAATGCAAAGCCTTCTCTGACCAAATCACAGAATCCTCCCTTTCCGCTGATTCCCTGGCAGGTTTTTGGACGTTAGTGAGCAGAACTACCTGGAAAGCTAGTAAATGTGCGGCTTCCTAGGCCTGCTGCCAGAGATTCTGGCCCACACATGGGTAGAGCAGTTTATGATATGGTACCACATGAGAAGTGGCGAATGCAACAGATCTTTCTTAATACCTTTCTGCCATTCCTGAAAGTTTCTCCATTAATTTTTTCAACAAACATGCATTGAATACTTGCTCTTTGGAAGTCCGTAGGCTTGGGGCCAGAAGCCATGGGCCTCTCCTCCTAGGAGCCTGTACATAGTCAAAGAATCAGGAGATACATACACACTTTTTATAATTACCAGTAGAAGACAGCATAGGTGGAGTGTAGTGGTTAATGAGTTCTGAGGTCAAGGAAAACTCTAGGGCAGTACTACTCGAAGTGTGGTTCTTAGACCTGTAGCCTGAGCATTACCTGGAAGCTAGTTAGAAATGCAAATTATCAGGTCCTACTCCAGAGCCTTCTGCCTCTGGGAGTCAGTTAAGCCGAGAGTACCCTCTGTCCTTTGCTTATACCTCAGACTCCACCCCTTCCTGTCTGGGCACTCATAGGTCACAGCTTAGTGGTGGTGATATAAAGAAGAGCTAGGAAATAAAATTTACCCATAATTCCATCATCAACTCTTACTGTTTGGTGTATTCAGACTTATAACCATGCAATATAGGCATATATAATGAAAAAAATGTATAAACAAAAATCTATTAAACTATTATACTGTCTTTTAAATTTCTTTTTTCCTCACTTAACAGTAATAGTGGACTATCTCTTACAACATTAATTTTCATAATAGTATAGCATTTCTTTGTAGGGATATACTGTGACTCATTTAGCTATTTTGCGTGGTGCAAGTCTTTCTACATTTTTAGAATTGCTAAATGACTTTGAGAATATCTGTACATATGTTTTTGTGCATATCTGAGATAATTAAACTTAAGTAGGTTTTTTTTTTTTTGTAATGTGTTCTTCCGATGTAATTCACAGAACATCTATGTCAGAGAGACTGGTATAAGAGAGGAAGCCTTCCCATTTAATAAGTACTATTAATCACACCACCAGGCTCCCATTTTATAATCAAAAGTACATGAAGATAGAACAAGTTGTGCTGAAGTATTTTTATTTTGCATGATTAATAGACTTAAGGTGATCAGTAAAGGACCCTGTCAGTTA
Source organism: Pteropus medius (assembly GCF_902729225.1). NCBI lineage: Eukaryota > Metazoa > Chordata > Mammalia > Chiroptera > Pteropodidae > Pteropus > Pteropus medius. The sequence continues at coordinate 21,892,214 of NW_024349800.1, read as the reverse complement.
TCCTTGGACACAAAGCACTTTGGGAAATATAAGTGGTGAGATAAAACTGTAGCATGTATTCCTCAGATTGTTGCTTGCTCAAACACATTTTGAATCTTTGGAAACTAAAGTGAATTTTAAAATAGGTGGAAGATCAGCTTATACAACTTTGATTTTTAATACATGTCTATCCACAATATCAGCAGATTAATTAAGAAATCTGGTGGTGATGTTAAGAAGGCTGGCAGATTTTCAGTTCACATTGACACTATTCAAGACAGAGGCATAACTGATGTTTATTCAAGAATCCTAAGACATGTCACAGATTCTGTGGAGAACATCTGATATTTATAGAGAGCTTGAAGTAAAGTCTTGGGAAAAATATGTTCCAGACGGTTACAGATGTTCTCATATCAAATCATATTTCTATGAAAAGTTATGTAGCATGTTCAACTGATGGCACAGCCAATGTGAAGGGACAATTTAAGGTTTTCTTCCTGTTAAAAAATAATTGATTCTACCAACTTTATGGATAACGTTAGTCACATATTCTGAATCTCACAATGGTGAATTTAGAAGGTATCTGAACTTCCAGTTAATCCAGCAAAAAATTCAGTCACTTGAGTCTACTTAGAAAAATTTGCATGCTGCAAACCATGTAGAAACTCCCAGAATATTAACTGAATGTTTTACGAAATTCAGTATATTTTATAGGTCCTCAGGTATGACATCAATGCACGATCATTTTAGATGTTGGCTCTGCAGTATTAGGTATGGTAGAGGGCTAAAAGGAAGGCTCTAAGAAGTGTTGAAAGGGCTTTGTCATTCCTTTGTGGGAACTAATGGAAATGTAGGAGAATATATTCCCACACTGAAGATTCTGTTCTAAACACCAGAGGGCAAGGACACCCAGAGAAGAATCATGGAGGGTTGAAGTTCTACATGCAGCTAAGTTTTTTTCCTGAACATTTTAAGATTAACTTGTGTGCATAAAAATTTGACCTGGAAATACCACAATTCAGAATATAGTTTCTGAAACCATCAAAATAAGACAGAATCAAGAATTTCGAAGGATTTTGAATATTTTATGAGTAAAAGGGGATCTCAAAGCCAAATATGACACATTGATATTATTCTAGAAGGTTTTCCACCTCAACTGTGTTTTATAAGTGAGATGAGTGGATTGAGAAAATAGGTTGCTATTCAATGACGAATTCAGGGTGACATAATCTCAGTGTATTTCTCACCTGCCTTATGTTTTGCTGAATCATCTCAAATATCAAAAGTATTTCTAATTTGCCCAGATAATTTCTACTGAGAGCTAAAACATCCACTTTGCAAAGCAAGGCTTAATTTAGTGTTGAAAAGTTAAAAGAATTGTCAAAATTTGGTGTGGCCTAGGTTATGATAAATTGGTATGTTTACCACATGCCTATGCTGGTGAATAAACAGTGGCTTAAGGAGTCAGGAAAAGGAGGACAAGGAGGTGGCCTTAGGTGCTAAATTGGGCTTGGGGATGGGTAGTCAACCATCTAGGTTGCCTGTGATCTGGGGTTTCCTAGGATGTTGGACTTTCAATACTTAAACCAGGTCAGTAATCTCCCTGGAGATCACCAAGACTAACTATGTGAGACTGGACCCACCTTTTTACCTTATCTTTTATAACCTTTTTCTCCTTCAAGACTACCCCTGAGAACCATTTAAACAAGATGTCACCTGGATATCAGCATGAGAAACAGGTACATGCATACGTGCCTGAACACAAAAGTATGCCTATATTTCTTCCTCTGCGCGCGCGCGCACACACACACACACACACACACACACACACACAAATATGATTGTGTTTGTCTCAGGTTCTTCTTTCAGCATTCATATTAGGAAGCACAGAGTAAATAGAGATGCTCAAAGAAAGAATCGTACAAGAAGGACTTTTCCGTACAAAGCACTCCAATGGGTGCTGAGAGCACTTGGAATGATGTGCTCCAGAGATGAGACTCCATCTTCTACTCAAGGAGTTTATCCTGTATTAAGAAAAATAAAACACAGCAGCGAACAGTTCTGTCAGTAGAAGGGTGTGATGTCTTAAGGTAGAAACGAAGTTCTATAGGAGTTCAGAGGCATGAGATTTTTAGTTTCTTTAGTTCACAGGCAATTCGTATTTGTATTGAGTCTTGAAGAGTAGGGGTGATAGGCAAATATGGGGGAGGGAGACTCATAGATATGCAAATTGTTTAAGACAGGGTCCCTACCTTCAAGTCACAAGAGGCAGACAGAAAGGTAATCATTAGGGCCAAGGGAGTTCAGAGAAAGGTAAGATTTACTTTGATCTGTGGCAGGGAGGGAAGAAGGTGAAATAGGGAACCTTGAAGGAGGACTAGGTTTTTAATGAGTAGAGGTGAGCAGGAGGACATCCAGGTAGGGTCTCTGGCTCTAAGCCAAAGGCTGGAGGCAGAAGTGAATGCCACTGTATTTTCTGACACTGTAAGTCATATGAGATGTGGAGTATGTTTCTGGGAGTGCGAGGAAGAGTTGGGCTAAAAGGATGGCCCAGATGGCTGAGCTCTAGAAGGCCAGGCTGGTGGGGGTGTGGTAGGGTGGGAGCATGGCTTAAAAAATGAGGCCATTAGGAAATTGTGGAGATTTCTTTGAGGTGGTTGGGGTGACACGTTAAGTGAACCAGTTTGGAAAGTTTCTCCTGTCAGCTGAGTACAAGATGGCTCAGATGGGGGAGAGACAAGGAGACCTTCTTCAAGAGTTCTTTCAACAATCCCAGCATGAGTAAAAGAGCATGGACTGGGCATGGGTTGGGGGGATGAAGTGGCAAGGGGAAGTCTGGTAGAGATTTTGAAGGAGGATATGACAAATAGATTTGTTGACAAATTGTGTAAAAGGGATGAAAGAATTAGTTTACTTATCTTTAAAGTAAAAGTTTTTCATGATTATCTGTAACATTCCTTTCTGTTCTGGGAATTCATGACTTTCAGGTTTCTAGACTTGGAAATGCTAGTACTTTCCTTCCTCTTTCCACCGTTCAAAATCTTTATCCAGTAATACATATTTTTAGGGGGTAAGGATGTAGCTTCATCTCTGGAATACTTTTTAGTTGAGTAGGAGGGATGTACATTTAAACAGGTAATTATAATCTGATGTGACAGGTGCTGTTTTGGAGGTACAGTCAGAGAAAACTAGGGAAGCATGACCAAGTCTATCTGGAAAAGTGGGGACAAGTTGATATTCGATATAAGTGGGGTGGAAAAAAACACAATGTAAGAAGCGTGAATGAGACTGATGCATAGGACACTACCAGGGACTTGGACGGCTTGAACTTAGGGTGGTTTGGAGGAGAGGAATAGAAGGAGAGAGGAGGGAAGTAGAAGGGAAGTAGCAGCAAAGTTAGGTTATAGTCAAATGAAGAAGGACCTTATTCTATGAAAGGAATTTGGACTTGATCTTGTTGCTAATTATGAGTTACTAGAGATCTTCAAGGAAGGTAGTGACTGATCTGTATTTTAAGAAATAACTCTGGTTACCCTGGACTGCAGTGGGGAGAAGCTGTAGACGGGGGGGCCAGTAGGAGGCCATTATAGTTCAGTTGGGAAATGAAGCATAAATGGGTTACTTGTGAAATATTGGGGGAAAGTTGAGTCTAACTTGGAACCTTAAGTTTTAAGAGTAGGCAGGGCATTCAGTTATGGATTTATTTTTTCCTTTGTACTCAATTCTTTATTAAGTTTGCCAGGCATTGTACTAGGCACTGAGGATAAGATAAATAGAACACTTCTGTGACCTCCTTCAACTCATTTGCAATGGTTCTTATCCTTTTATTTGGTCCTGACACTCCTAAGGAATGTGGCATATATTTATGGGATTGGGATGGCAGGGTATGAGAAAGGATTAGGGGCATAGAGGAAAGAATATCCCCTTAATGGAGAAATAACAGGATGTGGAAGGTTGAAGGGACAAATGTGTAGATATCCCTCCTTCCCTAGGTGATTCTGGTGTACCTGTTTCATTTAGACTTTAAGGTCCAAATATCAATACCCTACTCAAAATAGCTTAAACAATAATGATGCTTATTAGGATGTATAACAAGAAGTCCAGGACTGGCCAACTCAGAGGCTCAGTAATATTACAGAACCCAGAGTCCTTACACCTTTCTACTCTGCCATCCTTATTATGTTCTTCTCAGGCTATCTCCTCTCATGGTCACAAGATGACTGCTGCATTCACCACATGCAAAGGTAACTATGTCTAGCTGAAAGACAAGGACTTTCTTCCCTATGCATCTTTTTCTAAAGGGCAAAGAATCCTATCCAAGAAATGCTCGGCAGACTACTTACGTCTCAGTGGTCAGAAATAGGTTGGAGGCCTATCGCTGAACCAATCACTGGCAAATGAAATGGGGAGGCAGGAAACACTGGAAACAAAATTGTCACTGTTAGCAGAGAAGAAAGTAAAAATGGCATTTGAGTAGGGAAACATTCCCTCTCCTTAAAATTGCTGGCCTTGGGAAAGAATCTTAGCTTTTGGAAATAGAGCTGTGTGTTGAAAATACACAATTAGGACTGGAGGTATAGATTTGAAAGATGAAAGATGAGATATTTTTTTTTTATTAACCTGATATATGTTTTGTGCTTCCTAAATCATAATTCACAGAATCCTCACCAGGATGCTAACAGGCAGGCCATTTTGCTGAGGAAACTGAGGCTTAAAGAGGTTGAGGAACTCAGCAGTGTCACACAGTAAGTGGTAGAGCTGGCAGCATTTATGCCTATTTTTTATCTTTTCATGATGGAGAATTTTGAACATACGCAAAAGTAAACAGAATGGCATAATGAACGCCCCATTTACATTCACTTATCTCCAACCAACAACAGCCTCTTGCTAATCTTCCACTAACCCCCGTCCACTTTCTCCCTCCATTATTATTTTGAAGTAAATTCCCAGCCATTGTTTCATTTCATCCATGAATATTTCAGTATGGATCTTTACCAGATGAGGTGTGTTTTCTTTAAAAATCATTGCAATGCCATTATACCTAAAATATTTAATAAGTTTTTAATATTAAATAATAGTATTTAGTTTTTCAGTGATCTCATAAATATAATTTTTGACATCTTATTTGAATTGAAATGTGAGTAAGTTCCACACACTGTAATTGGTTGATAGGTTTTAATTCTTATTTAAATCTATAAGTTCTCCTTCCATCTCTTTTTTCCTTTTTATAGTTAATCTTTTGAAGAAAGCACATTATTTGGCCTGTATAGTTTCCCATTGTCTGTATCTTGCTGGTTGCATCCCCATGATGTGGTTTGACATGTTCCTCTGTCCTCTGTGCTTCCTATAAATTGGAGTTGGATTAACAAGTTTGGTCCGATGTGTGTGTGTGTGTGTGTGTGTGTGTGTGTGTGTGTGTGTGTTTTGACAAGAATAATTCATAAATGGTGTTCTTTCATTATGAGCTTCTCTCTTTGTGATGTAGCAGCCTCTGATGCTCGGAGCCTGGATTCTTTAATTCATGAGGGGGTGACACTAGTGATTTTATAGTACTGAAAGTTCATGTGTTGAAATCCTAACCCCCAGTGTATGTGATGGTATTAGGAGGTGAGGCCTTTGGGAGGTGCTTAGGCAGAGCCCTCATGAATGGAATCGGCGCTCCTCTAAAAGACACCCCAGATACTCTTTTGCCCTTTTTTCTTCTGCAGCGTGAGGACACAGTGAGAAGATAGCCATCTCTAACCAGGAAGTGGGCACACACCAGGACTTGACTATGCTGGCAGTTTGATCTCTGAATTCCAGCATCCACTGCTGTGTGAAATAAATCTCTGTTGTTTATAGAGCACCCAGTTTATGGCATTCTGTTATAGCAGCCTGAATGGACTAAAGTACAACCTTTCCTTCTTCATGAATTTGCAGGAAGAGTTTTGAAAGCCTATCTAACTTGAGCAAGTGCTAGTATTAGCAGAGAGATGAAGTGGCATGCCAGGGGAGGAGTACAGAGGGAGAAGGGACAAATACTTTGAGATAGTACAGTATCCGTGAAGATGAGAGATGTCTAGGTTTTTCTATCCACAAGTTAGTAGTTGCAAACACATGACCTGGTTAGAATTAACCATGTGAGTATGCAAGATACTGATTAGAGTATCTTGCATCAAATTCCAGTGAGCATATCATGGTGGAACCCTAAAACATAATGATTTTTGACATTTTCATGTGCTGTCCTTGAATAAAGTCTTTCTTTTTAAACCTACAAGTCAGATTGAGAGACAGAAGGAGCACAAATGATGATGTTTTAGTCTGCCTGGAGGATGATGAAATGATAGAAGGCATCCGTGTAAGGAACAGCAAAGTATGGAGCCAGTGAGCATTTCCGTGTAATTAACACAAAAATACAAAGCACTTGAGCAGGCACTTTTGAAGGAAGAAGGAAACTCACAAACCAATGAAATATCTATGGAAACAAAAGTGCAGAAACAAATGAGTATAAAGAAAATCTGCTTCTGTTGTACACCATGACTGGAGTGAGGGTGTCCTAAGGGTCATAGCTGGGCATGAAGAAGGTCAGCTGCCTTTCTGTAGGAATTGAGGCAAAGTGTGGAAGGCTCCCTGGAGAGGAGAACCTGGAGTCTTTGTGAGGGAGGAGGTGGAACACTTGGGTTAGAGTCCGGAGTTGGGGTTTTCTGAGGCTAATGTCAGAGAGTGAGCAAGCAACCACCCCATCATTAGATACAAGCAAGTTTCTGGATTATATTTCTGAAAATATACTTGTGAGGAAGACAGTGTTTGTTTGTTTGTTTTTTAATGTTGAAAATATCTTTGATTTTTGTTATATTTACAGTCCATTCTTATTATTCGTGGTAGCTATGTTTTATAAAGTTACCATGAACACTGAATTAGCAAATACTGAACCATCGCTCTTAAGGGATTATATAGGATTAGGTGTCTGTGAGCCTCTGTCACAATTGCTTAATAATAATTAGTAATTTTTTATGCGTGTTTCTGTTTAAAGACATCTTGTTTAATATATATCGTTGATTCATTAATATTGAACTTATGGCCAAGGGTACTATAACTCATGCCTGAACGAAGCTTATCTAACACATGGATTTTCTTCATAAGGCACATCACAGCCTTCTTGTGCACAGGAACACTAGACAGCAATTTAGTACTAAGCTTGGGGGCCACTATAAACAGCAAAATCATCAACAAAAGCCAATAAAAATGCGAAAAAGGTGATAATTAAAAAGACTACCAAAAAGACACTTGTTTACGGCATGAGAGCTGAAGCAAGAAGGCAGTGTCACGTTGTTCGATCTCAGTTGGGAACATGTGCTTCAGACAACTCAGATTTTTGGCTCTTTTGCACATGTTCATGAATGACCGTAGTGGTATCTTTAAGTATTGATTTGAGGGTTACAAATAAATTTTAGTGAGTAGGTGAATTAGCAAATATGGCATCTGTTAATGAGTTTTGACCATAAATTGAAAACCAGTGTTGAAAGATAAATGTGAGTGGGGGTGGGATGGAGAATTGCAAGAGTTTTTCTGGTGTTTTCCTGTATATTTAGGTTGTATCACTCAGCTACGTGTACAAATCTCATTGATAAAGGCCTTCGGGTTTGAGGGGGAAGAAGTAGAGGAAGAGAGGAAGTATGGCCTTCAGAGAAATAAAGACAAAATGAAGTCATTACATAAGGCCTAAGAATCCAGAAAGTGGGGGCCTGAGAGTAATGGGAGAATTCTCTGGAGCCAGAGTAACTGAGTATGAAGAGCTAGGATGGTGAAGAGGAAAAGGAGAAGGAGGAAGAATGAGGCCACCATGAATGCTAGAAACACCATGTGATTTGGGTCACTGTAGTAAAAGCTCTGACGGTACGACTGGTGCTTTGGCAGAGGGCCGCTATTCTCTCCTGATTAGAGTTTTGAGACTGAAGTTTTTACTTTCAGTTAGTTAGGCTACCTCCTGTGGACTGCTGTAGAGGAGAGGACAGCAATAGGTTCTTGCTCCACCCTTTCAGACAACATTAGAGATGTCTTGGGTAGTGGCCTCTTGCCACAACTTCCTTGCAGCTGGTTTAAGGAGGGATGCAGGACTGTTTTTCACTCGCAAAGAGAAAATTAAACTTAGAGATTTGATCCTTTAAGAGGTCTTTGAACTTATAAACACAGATGCATATGTGTCAAGAATGGAAACTGGCAAGGACTGTATTCCATAGTTTGAACTTAATCACTTTTGGTATGTACTTGAAAAGATAAAATGTCCCAATACGTTTAACTTTAGAAAATCATTCTGTTGCGCTGCACAGTAAGTAATTTTCACACGGTTTTGGCTGAGATATTCAGTATCAATATGCAGGAATGGTTTCAATATGTCGTAAGCCAATAAAAACAAAGTCACTGTGACCCACGCTTTGCAGATCTAAGAAGGACAGAGGAGCAAATAGCAATAATTGATTCCAGTTTTGAGGAAATAATGCAGCCACGCGCCTCTGTCCTCCACCCTGCTCCTGTGTCCTCTCAGGAAGAGGGGCAGAATGCTACGATCAGTGGCTTCTCAGGGTGGCACTGACACGATGCAGTTGTATGATGAGGCAAGAAAGTAGGCCCTGTGGAAATTGGGAGTGTTGATTTCATCTGAAATCATGGAATCCATAGAACTGGCCACTGGGCTTGGAAAACTTGCATTAACAGTGAGCTTCAGTGAGAGGGAATAGGGCCCCCTTCCCTTGCTTTGCTGCTGGCTGCAGAGCCTTTGACCACTTCCAGGACAGTCAGATCCAAGTACTGGGGTGAGGAGGCATGCTCTTCATCTTTGGGTTGATTAATCAGTATTCCCTTCCTGTCTAGGGGGAGAGGTTTTTCCTTCCTGGTGTTAAAGGAGATTGAAGCATATGTGTGGGGCAGGGAAGCGGGTAACGAGTGAAGATGGGCTATCTGGAAATCTACCCACCATACTCAAATAATACTCAAGGTATGAAGACTTTTTAAATTTTTTAATTGAGATCTAATTGACATCACATATTAGTTTCAAGTGTACAGCATAAAGATTCAGTATTTGTTTATATTACAAAATGATCACAATAAGTCTAGTTAACATCTATCATCATAGAAACGTTTTTTTTTTTTTTGTAATTGATATTATCTTGTTCTGGAGCCCCTATTTATACAGGGTAACCCAAAGAAGTTAAATTTGCCTACTAAATAAAATTGGTTTCTTCTGGTTTAAAGAAATATTTTCAGGTAAATTTAGATTCTGTGGGCTTAATCTTTTTCTTTCAGGTTTTCTACTCTCAACTTCTCTTTTCCTTCTCTCTGGGTGACATATAGGCCACAAGGAAAAGCTTACATAACACTGTCATGGCAGGGGCAGGATATTTTGTAAGTGTATTGTACCCTCTCTGCTGGCTTCTGTTGACCTCTCTTCAAAGTGCAGTTTATCTGATCTCCTTTTTGGAAGTTATCTTCTGCTTAGTAGCAGATTGTTAGTGGTGAGCGTCTGGTTGCTAAGTCTGATGATGGTCTAGCTGGGTGCAAATGGTGCGTGGTGGTTGCCCCTAGACTTACCATTATCCATTTTGCCCCTCGCTTCTGTAGACCCTTTGAGGCTTAGACAGGAACTCCCAACACAACCTGGCTTTAGATGGCCTACTTTTCAGCATCTGCCATAGGATTCTCCTGCCACATGCCAGAAAACCCCTTAACAGACTCTTAATTCTCAGCTACCTTCTCCCATGTCCACCACAGGGCTACTAGGGAACTTCTGGATGTCCCTACATCAGGTGATGGCTGTGGGGAAATAAAGGAATGTTAACTCTTGTGAACTTGTAATGCCAGTGATGTTCCACTGCTTCCGAACTACATGGACCGTGTGTGTATGTGTATGTGTGTGTGTATGCATGCATGCACATGTTGGGGGAACAGTGAAGGGAGGGAGAAATTAAAGCACCAGAATATATATAGCATTTACTGGTTTATTGTAAAGGATATTATAAAGGATACAGATGAACAGCCAGGTGGAAGAGGTGCATAGGGCAGGTCATGGAAGGGTGTGGAGCTTCCATGTCCTCTCCAGGTGTGCCACCCTCCTAGCATTTCCATGTGTTCACCAGTCTGGAAACTGAACCCTAAAATTTGGATTTTTATGGATGATTTTATTATATAGGTATGATTGATTAAATCATTGATCTAAATATCTTTGGATTCTCCCTCTACCTATTTGGAATTTTTGCTACCTCACCCTCTCTGCTCTTCAGAGCCAAGCCCCTGGTAGATGAGGAGGTAGGTGGAAAGAGTACTTCCTACTTCTGTATGACAGGAATCACCCTTACATCATACCATTTGTACTCTACACTGTGGTTTATGCTAAAATTCTGTGCTTAGTCCTCTGAGCTTTGTTCTTAATATGCACAAAGATGATTTTTGAATAGAAATATTTTTCTCTCTGTCAACAAAACTGACTTCTAAGACAATAGTTTCTCTCTGACTTGAGAAATCTAATATAAAACACAAACAACAACAAAAAAGGATTTCTCGGTTCAAGGTTGTGCCTCTTTTTTCCCCCGAAACAACAAAGGCCATTGATTCAGTGGGTGGAGAGCTGCAGGGCAACATGATTTATGGGTAATGAAAAATACATTAGTGTAATATTTTTAAAAATATGGTAGAAAGGGTTGTGGACTTCTGGATTAGAAGAAACGGATCAATTGAGGATGCTTACATGCTGGGGTGGCTGACTCAAAGGAAAATGTAGCTGGATTGCCACAGCTGGATTTCCTTGGGTTATGTGGTTGCCTTTCTCAGCCTCACCGAACAGGGTCAGCAGACGTGAGTCACAAAACCAACTGCAGGAGGAAAGACAAACATGGCCCCTCATGTCATGGCTGCATGGGTTTGGGGTTGGGGAGTGGAGCCTCTTCTGAGCATGTAAACTCTTCTTACCCAGAGATCCTTTCCCTCTAGTTTATATAGGGTTGCCCCAGTCAATCTACAGAGGTCAGCAAACTTTTTCCGTAAAGAGCCAGATAATAAATATTTTCAGCTTTTTGGGTCTTAGCAGTGTTTGTCACAGCTACTCAACTCTGTCATTGTAGTGGGAAAGCAGCCAGAGGCAATACATAAATGAATGAATGGGCCCGTGTTTCAATAAAACTTTATTTACAAAAATCAAGTAGCAGCCAGATTTGGCCTGAGGGTGGTAGTTTGCTGACCTCTGATCTAGAATAAAATGACAAAATAGTGTAGTGAAAGAACCAGCCAAACTGATCTCTTTATCCTGTATCTGCCCCCGCCCCTCACCCCACCCCCCAAGTGTATACAGACCAGACCATGTTTTTAGTATTATCATGACCCAGATCACCTTTTGAAATACTTGTCAGGCTCGCTGTTATTTACAGAGATAGTTTTAATTTTTAAATTCTATTCTTATTCTTTTTGCCCTGGGAAATCTCTAGATTGACTCATATTTTGATTTCTAGGCTTTGGGGATAGACTAGGTGTCCAAGGAGCCAGTATGCTTATTAGTGCAGAAGAGGAGCATATACATCTTTCAGACCATTCTTCAGTAGTCATATCTCCCTCTGACTACAGCTGGGAAAATTTCTTTGTTTTTAAGGATTCACATGATTATATTGGGCCCATCTGTATAATCCAGGATAATCTTCCTGTGTTTAGGTCTTCAGGCTTCATTACATCTGGATAATCTCTTTTGTCATGTAATGTGACTTACTCACGGGTTAGGGAACTGGAACTAGGAGGTCTTTGTGGGGGTTACCATTCTGCCTACCACAGAGCAGAATCCTGCTGTGCGCTTTTCTAGTAGAAACTTTCTGGGCCCAACGAAAGTGCTGAATAAGTCATTTGAATTATCGGATTCTAAGTCCTTAGTCTCAGGGAGATCTGTTGCGTGGAAGCTGGAGTCTCTTGTTAGTGGGGAGTGGCCTTCCTCGAGTGGGGGACTGGATGGTATAATAGATACGCACTGAGCTCACAGTCTAAGGACTTCAGTTCTGGTTTCAATTCTGCTGCACATCTCACTTGCCATTTCTGGTCCTTTTAAAAAAATCTCTTATACCATGATAAAGGTGGATTAGGCAGTTGTTTCCAAATCTGTACAAGCAGTAGAGACTTTTCTTTAAGTCACTTCTATAGAACTCCAGGTAAGAGAGGAGCTGCTCTGTTTGAAGTGAGGGCGGGGAGTCTAGAGCCCTCCCTATAGACCTTTCTCAAGAGCTTCCATTAAGTACAGCTTTCTAGAGCTCCTTGGAACCCTATTTGGAGATCTCTGGACTAGATTAAGGGTCAGCTATTCACAGCTTATAGGCTAAATTAGGTCTGAGGTCTGTTTTTGTTTGGTCTCTGAACTAAGGATTTTACATATATGCACACATGCATATATAACATAAAATTTACTATGTTAACAGTTTTTAAGTGTACATTTCAGTGGTGTAATTACATCCACATTGTTGTGTAACCATCATCACCATCTATCTCCAGAAATCTTTTCATCGAACCTCTGTACTCATTAGTCAATAACTCCTCATTCCCCCTCCCCAGCCCTTGGCAACTCCCATTCTACTTTCTTTGTCTTTTTGTGATTGGCTACTTCACTTAGCATAATGTCTTCGAGCTTCATTCATGTTATAGCATGTGTCAGAATTTCCTTTCTTTTTGAGGCTGAAAATGTTCCATCGTATCTATTTACCATATTTTGTTTATCCACTCATCTGTTGGTTGATACTTGCATTGCTTCTGCTTTTTGGCTGTTGTTACTAATATTGCTCTGAACATGGGTGTACAAATATCTCTTTGAGAACTTGTTCCTTTTTAGTTTTCCAAGCTTTATTGAGGTATAGACATTATATTGTAAATTTATACGTTTAGTGTACATGTTGATTTGATATACTTATATATTACAAAATGATTACCGCCATAGATTTATATAACACCTTCCTCATGTCACATAATGACCATTTCTTTTCTTTTTCTTTTTTTTGGTGAGGATATTTAAGATTTACTCTCTTAGCAACTTTCAAGTGTATAATATGGTATTATTAAATGTAATCACCATATTGCACATTAGATCACCAGAATTTATTTATCTTTTACCTGAAGTTTATACCCTTTGACCAACACTTCCCCATTTCCCTCAACATTCAGTGCCTGGTAACTGCCATTCTAGTCTCTGTTTTTATGAATTGACTTTTTTAGATTCCGCATATAAGTAACGTATAGTATTTGTCTTTTTCTGTCTGACTCATCTTGCTTAGCATAATGCTCTCAAGGTTCATCCATGTCTCAAATGGCAGGATATCTTTTTTTCTCATGGCTGAATAGTGTGTGTGTGTGTATGCGTGTGTGTGTATCACTTTTTCTCTATTCATTTATTCATTGACAGGCATGTAGGTTGTTTTCATGCCTTGGCTATTATGAATCATGCTGCAGTGAAGATAGGGGTGCAGATATTTCTTTGAGATCCTATTTTCATTTCTTTTGGATATATGCCCAGAAGTGTGATTGCTGGATCATATGATATTCCTATTTTTAATTTTTTGAGGAACCTACATGCTATTTTCTATAGTGGCTGTACCAATTTACATTCCCACCAACGGTGCACAAATCTTCCCTTTTCTCCGCTTCCTCACCAACACTTGTCATCTGTTGTCTTTTTGATGACAACCACTCTAACAGGTATGAGGGGATATATCATTATGGTTTTCTTTTCTTGTAATGTTCTTATCTGACTTTGGCATCAGGGCTTATGCTGGCCTCATGAAATGATTTTGGTAGTGTCCCCTCCTCTTCAATTTTTTGGAAGAATTTGAGAAGGATTGACATTAATTCTTCTTTAAATGTTTGGTAGAATTCACCAGTGAAACCATTTGGTCTTGGGATTTTCTGTATTGGGAACTTTTTGATTACTGATTAATATCCGCATTCATTGGTCTATTCAGATTTTATAGTCATGATTCAGTCTTGGTAGGTTGTATGTGTCTAGGAATTTATCTATTTCTTCTAGGTTACCTAATTTCTTAACTTAATTGTTCATAGTATTCTCTTATGATTGTTTGTATTTCTGTGGCATCAGTTGTAATGTCTTCCCTTTCATTTCTGATTTTATATATTTATTCATTCACCTTTCTTCTTTTTGTCTTAGTCTAGCTAATGTCTTTTCAAGTCCTTTACCCAGTTTTTAGTAGGATTTTTTTTGGTTGTTGTTGAGTTGTAGGAGTTTTTATATACTCTGAATATTAACCTTTAACAGGGATTCCCCAACCTTTTTGGCCCCAGGGACTGGTGCTCCTATGAGAATCTAATGCCTGATGATCTGAGGTGGAACTGAGGCGGGGATGCTAGAACTGGGGAGAGGCTGCAAATACAGATGAAGCTTCACTTGCCTGCCTATCACCTCCTGCTCTGCGGCCTGGTTCCTAACAGGCCATGGACTGGTACTGGATGCCCAGGTGTTGGGAATCCCGGCTTTATCAGATATATGATTTGCAAATACTTTCTTCCAATCCATAGGTTGCTTTTTTTTACTCCATTGATTGTGTCCTTTGATACACACAAGGTTTTAAATTTTGATATAGCCTAGTTTATTTTTTCTTGCCTGTGCTTTTGGTATCATATCCAAGAAATCATTGTCAAATCCAGTATCATGAAACTTTTCCTCTATGTCTTCTAAGAATTTTATAGTTTTAGCTCTATGTTTAAATTTTGATCCATTTTGAGTTAATTTTTTTATATGACATGAGATAAAGGTCCAACTTCATTCTTTTGCATATGATATTGTTTTCCCAGTGCCATTTGCTGAAAAGACTGTCCTTTCCTTATTGATATGCCTTAACGCACCTGTCCAAAATCACTTGAACATATAGAGGAGTGTTTATTTCTGGGGTCTCTATTCCATTAGTTTGGTCTATATGTCTGTATTTATGCCAGTACCACACTGTTTTCATTGCTGTAGCTCTGTAATAAGTTTTGAAATCAAGAAGTGTGAGACCTTCACCAATTTTTATATTTTTAAAGAATTGTTAAAAAGGAATTCTAGGAGTGGATGTTGCATGAGAGAAAATATCTTGCATTTGCTGAGTGGAAATCGTGAATAAAACTTCCCAAAATGCCATCACCTGTATACTGTTTAGAGATGGAATTATGAAAGGCCATCTCCCACTGGAAACCAGGAATCAACCAAATAACTTTAGAGTTCCTGATTATTTAGGGCTGTATCATTAATACCTGTGTCTTCTAAGAACTGCTTATTATTTCTTTTTCAAATTTTCGGGTTAAGTAAATATTTTCTTCCATGTGGAAAAATAAGCATTTTAGGAGCGAGTTACTACATCTTAAAGTTTCTTTTTTTTTCTTTTTTGTTTTCCATAACCACGAATTCTGATTTATAGGTATTAGCATAAAATTTACAGAAGTTTGACTACATGAATTAGATAGAGACTGATCCAGTGATTCTCAATGTTCACTAGCTGGTCAGGGCCTGGTTTGCTGCTGCTTCAGAGCAGGAGAATTTGTGTTAAAAATACATATTACTGGATAACCCCAAGAAACTCTAATTTGTTCCATCTTGGGTGCGACAGAAGAGGTTTTATTTTGAAGATGCTCTTCACGTGATTCTGATGTGTATTAAGTGGGAACATCCAACTATTCCAGAAGAGCTCTCCTTTGTTTTACAGTATCTTGTAAGGTAGACCCTAGGTCAGTATTTACAGACTTTAATGTACATTGGAATCACTTGAGAAGCTTGTTCACTATGAAAATTTGCAAGTCTCATTTCCAAAGGGTCTGATTCACTAAGAATATTGTAGGCCTGAGAAGCTGCACTTTAAAGTTGTAGCCCAGTGACCCTGGTATAAGTGGTTTGCAGGCTGTATTTTGGGAACACATTGGTAGTAGAAGAAGATAAAGCAGGAGCCAGCTTTGTCTACTCTCAGGAGACAGAAATGTAGAAGTTCACATTTTATTTAGAATAACTCAATTCAGATTTAAATGAGAATGACAGGACTTCTATTAAAAGTTTTTTAGACTTCTGATCAAGATGGTGGAGTAGGTAAATACTGAGCTCGCCTTCTCCCATGAACACATTAGAATTACAACTAAATTATAGAACAACCACCCTTGAGAACCACCTGAAGACCAGCTGAATAGAACTATAGCTAAGGATGCACAGAAGAAGCCATATAGAGACTTGTAGGAAGAGTGGAGACACGAAACAGGCTGGTTCCACACCCACCTGTGGTGGATAAGAATCAGGAGGCGTATCTTGGTTGCAGAGGTTCCCTTGAGGAGTCCCAGCCCCATATCTGGCTCCCCTCCAGTATTGGGAAGAGGAGTCCCCACAACAGTTGGCTGTGAAAATCAGCAGGGACTCAGTGAGGTGGAAGGCTGCTGTAAACCCAAATGTCCCCTTAAAAGGCCTGAACACAGACACACTTACTCACAAACACTTGCCTTAAGTTCCAGAGAAGGGATAGAAGCTTTAAAAACACCAGGAACATATGGGGGAAGGGAACTGAATCGTCTGGCTTCAGGGTGAAGGCTAGAGGGGCAGCTCTCTCCATGATTAATGTGCTGGCAGGCACCATCATTCTTTTGTTGAGTCCTATACTTAATATAATCTGCAATCCCAGGCAGGCGCCAAATCTGAGTCTCCATTAACCTGGCTAACACTGCTTGTGCCCCACTCTGGTGATTCTTTGAGACCCTGCCCCACCCAATTCACACCCCCAGCCTGCAGTTCTTTTAGAGGCTAATCCACACAAGTGGCCAGCCTGGGTCTGTGCTGTGGACTTTCCTAAAACCTCTCAAAAGTCCACAAACCCCAAACAAGCAGTCACTGGCCTCAGCATGACCTGTATCTCTAGTTAAGCAGGCCTAAGCCTGGTACTAGTGGCAGCCAGCCTTGGTTCACAGCATAACCACTCTCAGGTGCCTCCAAGCCCAGCACAGACAGCTATCAACCACAAATCACTCTGTGGCTCCTACAAGGTGGCCCAGGCTGGATACAGGCAGCAGCTGACATTGGCCTGCACCAGAGCTTCTCTCAAAAGGCCCCAGAACAAACATATCTGGTGGTTGGCTCTAGGCCATACCAGAGCACCACCTAATTAGTGCCATAAATGATACACTCAAAAGGTGGATTTGGCAGGCATCAGAGCCCTGCCAAAGTGAGTCCCTCTCCATGAAGTCAGCCCCCACACAAGCTTGTCCACTGAAGTCACAGCCAGTCTTGATAGCCAGTCAGCCTGGAGGTTCAATCCTACTCACTCATGTGCCAAAGCGATCAAGTTTCAGCTATAGTAGGAGAGCACAAACAACCCACACGAGGGACACCTCGAGTACCTACCTCAGATAAAAAGAGAGACTGCACCACTGGATCTGTCAGGACACCTACTACATAAGGCCTCCCTGCCAAGACTGGGAGATGTAGCAGATCTACCCTGATACATAGAAACAAAGGGAAGTGGTCAAAATGAAGAGACAAACATGTCCCAATTGAAAGAACAGGACAAAACTCCAGAAAAAGAACTAAACAAAATGGAGGCAAACAATTTACCAGATGCAGAGTTCAAGACACTAGTTATAAGGGTGCTCAGTGAACTTAGGGGAAGAATAGGTGATCTCAGTGAGAACTTCAATGAAGAGGTAAACATAAAAAAGATAGAAAACAAAGAACTATTCAAAGAAATGAATACAATAACTGAAATGAAGACTACATTAAATGGAATAAAGAGCAGATTAGGGGAAACATAGTATTGAATCAGCAATTTGGAAGGCAAGGTAGCAGAAAACACCTAATCAGAACAGCAACAAGAAAAAATAAATAGGAATAGCTTAAGGCACCTCTGGGACAACATCAAGTGTAACAACAAATACTTCATAGGGGTAACCAGAAGGAGAAGAGAGAGAGCAAGGGATTTAAAACCTATTTGAAGAAATTATGACTGAAAATTTCTCTAACCTGGTGAAGGAAATGGACATTTAAGTTCAGGAAGTACAGAGAGTCCCAAACAAAATCAGCCCAAAGAAGCCCACACCAAGACACATCATAATTAAAATGCCAAAGATTAAAGACAAAGAGAGACTCTTAAAAGCATCAAGAGAAAAGCAGTGAGTTACCTACAAGGGATAACCCATAAGACTTGTCAGCTGATTTCCCAGCAGAAACTTTGCAGGCCAGAAGAGATTGGCATGAAATATTTAAAGTAATGAAAAGCAAGGACCTACAACCAAGATTACTCTACTCAGCAAGACTGTCATTTAAAATTGAAAGACAGATAAAGAGCTTCCCAGACAAGAAAAAGCTAAAGGAGTTCATCACCAGCAAATGAGTATTACAAGAAATGTTAAAGGGACTTCTTTAAGGAGAAGAAAAAAATATGACTAAAAATATCACAGATGAAAAAAATTCTCATTGACAAAGGCAAACACATAATAAAAGCAGTGTATCAGCCAACACTAAAACTAGTACAAAGGTTAAATGGCAAAAGTAGGAAGATCATGTGTAGTTACAACAGTAAATTAAAGATACACACAAATACACACAAATGTAAAAAATAATGACAAAAGCATAAACAGAGGGAGTGATTAAAAATTGTAGTGATTTTAGAATATGTTCAAATTTAAGCAACCATCAACTTAAAATAGACTGCTATAAACATAGCTTGATATACAACAAATACATGGTAACCACAACCAAAAATTTACGAGATTTGCAAGAAATAAGAAGAAAGGAATCCAAAAATAATACTACAGAAAGGAATCAACACACAAGAGAAGAAAGCAAGGGAATAAGAAAGGAACAGAGAACTACAAAAACAATCAGAAAACAAATAATAAAATAGCAATAACTTTATACCTGTCAATAATTACTTTAATGTATATGGATTAAATGCCCCAATCAAAAGACAAATGGATAAAGAAGTGGTTCATATATTACTCAGCCATAAAAAAGAATGAAATCTTGCCATTTGTGACAACATGGATGGGCCTAGAGGGTATTATGCTAAGTGAAATGTCAGAGAAAGACAAATACCATATGACTTCACTTACATGTGGAATCTAAAATCAAATGAACCAAAAAACAGAGAAACTCATAGATTCAGAGAACAGACTGATAAAGTTGCCAGATGGAAGGGGTGTTATGGGGCTGGGTGAAAAAGATGAAGGGATTGAGAAGTACAAATTGGCAGTTACAAAATAGTCATGAGGATGTAAAGTACAGTGTAGAGAATATAGTTAGTAATATTGTCATAACTACTATATGTGGTGTCAAGTGAGTACAAGACCTATCAGGGGGATCACTTATAAATGTCTAACACTATGCTGTTCATTTGAAACTAATATAATATTGAATGTCAATTGTAATTGAAAAATAAAAAAAATAAAGTTTTTAAAATAGAGAATTAAATGAAGGAGTATACAGTACTTGGCACAGAGTAAATGCGCCATAATATAAATGAGTCATTGTTGAACTTTTTATTAGTGTTCTTTGCTTGCTTGTTTTTGGTGAAAATTATTGAATTCATAATAATTTTTTACATTTAATTACCACAGTGTTCTCAGTTCCTTTTTGAGATCATTTCTCACTATACTCAAATTTATTGTTTAAAATTATAGTTACTATATAGTTGAAAACTAGAGAACCGCAACTTAAATTGAAATGGGAATGGGAAGATATCAGCTGTCTCATCAGCTAAATAATTCCTTTTCAACTACTGTTCTTTTAGTGCCCATGTTTCAAAGAGTTACTACATAAGTTGATAGGGAATAGTTGAAATTAAGACTGTTAAATCCACAAATGCTATAGATTTGTATATTATTTAGTTACATACACTGCTAGGTTTTTTTGAGTAGTATATTGAGTTCTGTAGAGATGATAATGTATTTGCAGAATAGAACATGCAAATTAGAATAATGTTAGGAACTAAATTAAGTCAAGGACTTCTTGAGGCTTTATTCGATTCCTAATCTGTAAGTGACATTCTTGTGAAGAAATTGGAGAAATAGAGGTATGAAATTGTTCGTTTAGATGTATAGAAGGTGGAGGAACTTGCAAGATGGATGGCTAATGGTTCTATGTGATATTTGAAGGCTTTAGAGGCATCCTGTAAAATCTATCTTAGACCAAGCCTGCTTAAGCTTTTCTTAATATAGATGGTATATGGTTACCATATTTGAGCATGATATAAAACTGGGAGGATTAGCAGATATGTAAGATGATAGAATCTAGAACATCAATGATGTTGGTAGGCTAGATTCAGAGATGAATGTTAAAAAAATTACACTTTATAGCAGTAAAAGCAAAGTTCTGCATTTAGATGACTAAAACCAACCAACCAATCAACTAGCCTGCAAATGATATAAGTGCGGAGTGTGGAGGAGTGGCTGAACAGAAGTTATTGACTCAGAGGTTTTAGTTCACTCATTCATTCAGCCTGTACTTAGCGAGAACCTTCTATGTGCCAGATACTTTTAGAAGTGTGTTCTCCATTAAGGCAGCCATAAGCCACAGGTGGTTATTGAACATTTGAAATGCGGTTAGTCTGAATTGAGATGTTATGTAAATATAAAATACACACTTAACTTCAAAGGCTTGATATGAAGGGCAGAATGTAAACTATCTCAATAATTTTTTATATTAATCATATGTTAAAATGATAACATTTTGAATATATTTGATAAAATATTTACAATCTTACCTATTTCTCTTTACCTCTTTTAACGTGGCTACTAGGAAATTTAAGGTTGTGTATGTGGCTCATATTTCTGTCAGGCAGTACTGCTCTAGACACTAGGCATACATTATTAAATAAAACAGCCTACCTATTTCAACCTATAATTATTGAGCACCCATTTTGAACCAGCCACCATTCTTTTAGAGCTTTTTTCCACTAAAAAGGAGACAAGTCATAAAAAGTAACCAAATAAATAAACAAGATATTTTTACATAGTGTGAAGTGCTGTGACGAACATACAAGAGTAATGTAATAATGGTTGGGAGGGACAGTAACTTATATTTTGAGGTTGGGGGAGGTCTTGCCACGAAGTGCCAATTTAGCTGAGACCTGAGTTACCAGGAAGGAACTATGCGTAGGAAACATGTCAGAGCCTTACAGTCATAGGAAACACCAAGTGCAAAGGCTCTATGGAGGGAATAAGTAGGGCATATTTGAGAAGTAACAGTAACTCCAGTATGGTAGGGGCTTAGTTGCTACAGGGAGGCAAGACCCAAATAGTGTGGGGGCCTTATAGGCTGTGGTGAGGAGTTGGCTTTTTATTTTAAGGGCAAGGTGAAGTCATTGGAGGGTATAACACAGGTCAGTGACATAAATGAATGTAAGTATCTATAGGATTATCCTTTTAGAAGGGGAGTAGGAGTGAGTTCAGTGATGCTAGTAATTCAGGCAAGAGGTGATGATGACCTGGAGTAGGATGACAGTAGTGAAATTGGAAAGAACGTGAGTCGGGAACTCTTTGGGAGGTAGATCTGCTGAGCCTTATTGATAGATGTGGGGTGTGGGGAATCAAGAAATCAGGTGTAAATTTAGCATTCATCAGAGTATGGTCATTACCAGAAACAGAAAAGCTACCCAGCCCTGATAGTCAATGTGATCTGAGGCTGATCTAGTAGAATTTGGTGTTTGCAAAGAAATGTGAATGCTGCATTTTGTTCAGTAACTGCTAAATTGTGGGTGGAGAATTGTGTTGTACTCATGAAGGTGGCATATTGACAGGTGGGAGTGACCCTAATGGTAGGGACTTTATATTGTGCTATGAATGATAGCAAAAGACATAATCAAGAGAGCACATACTGAAGGACATCTGTGTGGCTCTATATCTCATTCATGGTGAATGCCAAAAGCAGAAGGAATAGGAAGGCAGATTTGGTCTTTTCACTATTGTTCAAAAATGGATGAGCTGACTCCTGAAGATGTGATCTCCAAGTCACAGGAGGTATTAAAAACGAGAACCAGGTTTGAGGCCACAAACTGGAAGCCCAGGAGCTCACCCATTAACTCAACATTTCTTTTTGGTATTCACATTTTTTTTTCTCCTTAAATAGTGAACCTGTTACCAACATTAAAAAATAGCTTAAGAATTCTAGGATTTTTGTTTCTCTTGAGAAAGAGCAAATGTCTGACAGTATTGGGGCCATATTCTTGCACAGCACAAATTGACTAGGTGTGAGAAGAGTCTGTACCTTCTGTAAGAGTCTACCTTATCAGAAGAGAAGCTTTCTCTAGTTTTTCTCCATTCCCACCTGATCCTAGTCAGTCTCTTAACTCCTATAAGCATTGCATTTATGACCCGTAGACTCTTTAGAAGAGTCCTAGATGATATTCCAGTGTTCTCTGGGGATTGGGCAAGAAGGTCTCTCTGGTTGTTCATTGCTAACATCAAGATTCTTGGCTTCCTTGATGAATACTTCCAGGGCTTAATTCTCATTTATTCAAAGATCTTCTACCAGCCTATTCTGTGGTATCGTGTGTTTTGATGTATATGGTGGCTATGAGTGCAGGCTCCAAAATTAGGTCCATCTCAGTTCCAATCTCATCACCAGACACAGTTTCTATATACCTCTCTGGGCCTTGTTATCCTCACCTGTGAAACTGACTTAAACGTTTAGTACCTATCAAATGATACAACGCATGTAAAAGACTTAGCCTAAATCCTGGTACACAGTAGATAACCCAGTAAATGCTATCATTAAATATTTATTGAGCATCTGCTATGCTCTGGGCTTTGTGCAGAGTCCTTAGAGTTGAACTGTTTGATCATTATTATTCTAGTGTAACCCTCTCATTTTATAGCTGAGGAGACTGAGGCCCCAAATGGTGATCTGATTGACTTAGACCCAGATTTAGGGATCTTCTGTCCTGTGGACACTTGGATTCAGTCTCTTGTTTGCTCATTCATTTTTTTGGCCAACCTTTCCTCCAGTCTTCTCCTTCTCTCTTCTTCCTGTTCAATTCAACAAATGTTTATTGAGCATCTACTATATTCTTGAAGCCAGGTAGTTGTAGAGCAGTATTTCTCAACTGAAGGGGGATTCTGCCCCATCCCCCAGTGACATTTGGCAACGTCTGGTGACATGTTTGGTTGTCACAACTGGTATTCAGTAGAGGCCAAAGATGTTGCTGAAGATTTTATAATACACAGGACAGTCCCTCCTAATAAAAAATTATTTGGCCCAAAAAGTCAATAGTATTGAGCTTGAGAAACCCAGAGCTAGAGGATATAGAGATAAATGAAGCATGTATAATTTTGCTTGCAAGGGAGTCCTTCTCCAAGGTGGAGTGGGGTGGTAGAGGTTACTCTTGATACATTGTGAGAAGTCCCTTCAGAGCAGCAGTTCCCACAATGAACTCTTTCTGAATTTTTGGGCCTGAACTACTTTCCACTGGACAATACTTATAGAGGATCTACATGGGCAGAATAATTATTAAATAAAATGGAAGTAGCCACAGATCAAATGAACACATGTTATACATGGCTTTCCTGAGGGCTCAAACCCGGAAGAAACTTCTGGCTGCTCAGGGTCCCTCAGCAGAGTCTCCATTTCCATTTCAGGCAATGTCCCAGGTGAGCAAAACCAAATCAAATAGGGACAATATTGGCAGTATATACATTTTACTATTTATTTATTTAGATAACAATTTTATTTATTTTTTAAATTAAGTTTATTGGGGTAATATTGGTTAATAAAATTATATAATTTTCAGGTGTACATTATAATTTGACATCTATATATTCTATTGTGTGTTTACCACCCAAAGTCCAGTTTCCTTCAGCTACCGTATATTTGATCCCCTTTTACTCACTTCACCCACCCCCTAACCCCCTGTATTACATTTATTAATTTTAAAAGCAAACCCTTCACTCATTATTACTATGATAATTAACGTTAATTATAGGAAATTACTCGTTAACAGTGTGCTTCTTTTTTCTTTTCAGCGAGTCTTTTTTTTTCTTCTATGCTTGGCTTTTTACTTTACACAGTGCTGATCATACTAAATGAGTAAACTTGTAGACTGCTTTTAAGTTCTTTCATTGTATACATGTTACTGCTTTGGACATCTTTGTGCATAAAACTCTTCCCATATTAAGTTTGTTTTCATGAATTCTCAGATGTGAAATGATTAATTTAAAAGTATAAGCAATTTTCAAGATTTTGAATATATTGAAAATTGCTTTTTAAGGAGATTATTCCAAGTACATTCTCACTGACTGTATGGAGTTGCCCTCAAAAGTTAATCTTAAAGTGAGCTTGGGTAATGTGATTCTAAGCTAGCAAATGGCAAGGATCAAGCCATATATTTCTTGGACATTTATCCATTCCATGTAGTATATATATATATACATAAAGAGAATATAGTAAGTGCTTTTTAAATTCATATTTATTTAACTTTCAGTATTGGACAGTTATTAGGTTCAGTGTTTGCAGTTCACATTTGTTAAAGAAGATTTAAATATCTCTGTTTTATAATATTGAAAATATGCTCTTCTGCATCACAGTATGAAATTCTTACTATATTTTGTACTATTTCTATGACTGCAGTGTTTCATAAAAATATACAGTGGTTATCAGTGTTTGTGACATCACCATGGTTTTATGTGGCTCTTTTTACTCTGGTATGGAGAAATGTGGTAAGAGTTTTATCTCTATTTTTCTTCCTTTCCTTTCTTCCTTTTTGAATTTAAAAACTGCCAAGCAAACAACCATCCCTCAAGGAATGGAATACAGAATTTGCCTTTATCTGCTACAAGTTGAAATACACAAATGTTATGGCAAAGAAAAAGTATACAGTTTCAGTTTCAATTTTATGGTAGATTCTCTGTCTGTCTGCAGCATCAGAAAAGGCACTTCCCTAAAGTCAGTACAGGAGTGTGTTTTCAAAACTTAGCAATAAACTGAATTTCTTAAAGGAGCTTTTATTTTTCCCTACTACTTCAATTATAAAATTGGAGATGTAGCCTCATAAAAATGGGGAAAAAAATCAATGACAGACTGAGTTGAAATATTTGACAAGGGAGTAATTTAAGACTGGTCCAACAGAGGCCATAGACCATTTACTGGAGAAAGAAATGTAAATAACTAGTAACACATAAAGTTCAATTTCACTAATAAGAAATGCAAATTGAAATGACACGCTATTTCTGCTTATCAGATTGGCAAAAATAAAGATATTCTTCAGTGTTAAGAAGGGTACAGTGGAATATCTTTGCAGACATTGCTGTTTGAAATGTAAATTGGCGAAAGCATTATAGAAATCAATTTAGCAATATGTATTAAGAACTTAAAAGGAGTTTACATCCTTTTTGACTCAGTAATTTCTTTTATAAATCTATTATAAAGTAAATTATTCAGAAATTTATATTAATATGTATGTACATAGATGTTCATTGTATTGTTATTTATAATAGTGAAATACTAAAGTAGTGAACAATAGGAAATTGGTTAAGTAAATTATTGTGTATATACCTTTCTACTCAAAGTGTGGTTCAAAGATCAACAACATTGCCCCATCTCATACATAATGAATAAGAATCATCTGAGTGCTCCAACACTAGACTTTTTGAAGGTAAAAGTGAATCATCAGTAGTTTAAAAAAAAAGCTCATAGGTGATTCTAATTTATAACCAAATTTGAGAACAATAGATACATAATGTGATGCTACTAGAAAACCTGCCAGCGTCTCTGTTTACTGTCTTCCACAGCACAATTCAATGAATTACCTTTTACCTTACATTTAACAGTTGCATAATGGCCCCCTCTAGCCCCACATAGTATTTGCAGTAGGGAAATCACTGAGGACACATTCTAGATTATTCCTAAGAGCCAGGATATCCTTATTTCCTCTGAGGACAGTGCCTGGCACATGAAGCTCAGTGGATATTTTTGAAGGAATGAGGAAGTGGGCAGTGGTTCCTATGGCTTTGCATGTCTGCACTCTAACATTCTGTTTCTAAACTTGTTAGAAAAGAAATATTTTTTAGGTTCCCCAAATCTAAAATTTTTATTGGATAAATCCTTTGTTCTTAGGTATGATTTTGAGTATGTCAGGCACGGTTCTTGCAAGAAATAAATGACACACTCAAACTAGGAATTTTCAAAGTGAGTCACCGAGGTATAAGCAGAGTTAAAGGAAACCAAGCAAAGGCAGTGCAGTACTCTGGGGAAGTAATGGTGGGGAGCAGTCACCACCTGGACGTCGAAGAGGCAAGAGAAGAGCAGTGTGGAAGGACAGGATGGGGCTCATGGAAAGCGCTGCCTTATGGGAGCTGAAGCCTAGTAGAGGAACACAACCAACCTAGGGTCACCTGCAGGAAAAGTGGGCGGAGCAAACACTTCACTTTCACAGTCTGCCTCCTCCCATTGTCTTCCATGGGCCAAAACCAGCTGGAAGCCAGAGGGCCAGGGCCCGCCCGCCCCCCCCGGTGTAGCCTATATATATATGTCAGTCTCTTGGGTTACAGAAGTGAGTGGGCGAAGTGTGGAAGGGGCATCTGGAGTCACAGGAGAAGATATTCAGCACAGTGATAAATCTCTAGTAGCAAGAACAACATGAAAGCAGTTATTGCCTTATAGTCTTCTTACCCTCAACCCCATTGGCTAAGTGGATGAATCTAGTTTCTGGAAACCTCTTTGTCTTAGTCTTAGAATCACAACACAGACCAAGGAGAAGAGAGCAAGTGGTACTTCCCCCCACCATGACTTCTCAAAGCATTAAGGTTTAAGGTCGATAATATCTAGAAAAGATAGGAATTACAAACTACTTTATATAAGGAAATCCACATGCAGAGCTTTGACCTGCCGAAAGCTCCAGTTGAATGTGGTTATCTTTCTTGACACATCCTTTGGGCACATGCCACATAAAAGACAGGCACGAAGAATGCGGAGCACCATTTTCCTCCTTCCTGGGCACACTGCCTTTAGAGAGCACAGATCCTAGAACTTCTAGCTCATGCTCTTTGGACCTAACTCTCACATGTTTTGTTGGTAGATAGGTAAATTCATGCCCACAGTCTATCTCCTTTTGTTTTCAGCAATATTAGAAATTTTTAGTGGGAGAAAACTAGAAGACCAGGGAGAGTCTGTAACTACATAAAAAAAGAATAAAGACACTGATGTGGATAGTCATTTCATGAAGAGACTAGATTCACCCTGGGCATAAGAAACTAACTAGGGATAAGTAAGGTCCTTTAAGGATCACAGTGTAATGCAACGACTCTTTCAAGCAAGTAAGGGACATCACTGCAGCTAACGATAATCTGGGATCCTGACCCAGCTTCCATGTGTCTAAGGTTACCAGCTTAATTCCTGGACTGTACAAAGTAGCTTGGAATGTGGATATAAAAGCTCCAAGAAGATTCTAATGGAGTGATACTTGAACTCTGCCTTACAGGCATGTGGGGAGTAGTCCATTGGCATGGAGGCGAGAATGTTGAAATAAATAGCAGAATGGAGGCCATTTTTATGTATTTTATTTCCAGCACATCTTACAGTTTAGATGACTAACACGCTCTGTGAACTTATGCAAGTGGAACCAAAACTGTTTAATGAATAAGTGACTTTTAGTGCTTTATTTTCATCTAGAGCTTCATTTGAAACAGATCATCATTAGCTTTATGGTTTTAATTGTATCGAAATTCCTTATTGTAACCTATTGCTTTATTGCATTAGTCCATTAACCTGGGATCCACGGAGCATAGTTTTAGAGCTCATATTTATATCTGGTCTAATTGCATGGATGCTTTCAGTATAGGATGAAGCATTTTTCAAATCACCACAAGAAAAATAATCTGAACCACTTTCCAAACTTCAGGGTTTGAGATAATAAGAACCAACACACAGCAAAACAAAACAAAAAGACCTTGAACATTATTCTGAAATTTTCTTGCTTTGAAATACCTACTACTCTATCAACAAGGAATTGCAAAATAGTAATTCTCATAGTACGTGTTGCTTCCACATGTTTTTCATTTGGAAGTATTCTGGGAAGCATTGGTCTGTGGGCTCCCCAATCAAAACCAGGTGGTTAATGGTTGCAAAGTGAAGGAACATGAGGAGATTCGTGCCTTGATCATTGGAACAAATGGAGATGGAGCATCCAGGCCACTGGCTGTGGGCTTAGAATCTCGGACAAACCAAGAATGACAAAGACCCAGCTTCCTGTGGGGACCTTTGTTAATAACCTGGAAGGAGGCACACGGTGGAACTGGGCTCTTTGTTTCCTCCCAGATGCTCAATAGCAGGGGTGTTTATAAAGCCCATCAACTAGGCTTTCCGTTGCACCTGTTGAGGGACCAGCTGCAGAAAGCAGGTGTATCTGGGGACTGAGAAGATGGGTGACTGGAGAATGCTGAGGGCTGCCAGATGTATTCCACATAAATACTGTGCCAACAGCTGGGGGGACAGGAAAGATGTGGATTTAATTAAAAATGATGTACAAATTTGATTATTAATTTCAACCTACTGTGTGAATGTAATATATACACACATAAAATATGTATTCCAGGACAACTCAGTGGAATGTGTTGC
Organism: Pteropus medius; assembly: GCF_902729225.1. Classification (NCBI taxonomy): domain Eukaryota; kingdom Metazoa; phylum Chordata; class Mammalia; order Chiroptera; family Pteropodidae; genus Pteropus; species Pteropus medius. Next base: position 21,863,680 of record NW_024349800.1, on the reverse strand, counting down.
AAGTATGAGATTCACTTTACACCAATTCTACGCACATTATATTTTGTTCATTGGTCCACACATTGTTCATTACATTTCCATGTCCATTTAAAAAAAGGTTCCCAGGCAGAAAGCTAAAATTTCAGTTTAGTTGTGAATACCTCACAACTAAAGAATACACAGTTGTCAATTTAAAATAGAAACTGAATCAGGCAACCTCTGAAGCCTGCATTTATATCTGGATTAATTATATGGCTCATTCAATGTAGGATGGGAGACTTTTGTTTCTGCTCTGGATGGTGGACTCATGAGATTGGACCAATCCCTTAGTTTCTCATGTGCTGCCCACACCAGAGTTGAGAGATAGCAGTGCTTCACAAGAGGGGTGGAGCTCAGGGGGGATATTGATGCTGCCTCCCCGGATTACATATACAGTTCATAAGATGTGTAGGAAGCCTGAGGAGAATTTCCTGTGGCCAGCTTTCGGATGCTAAGTGTGCTGTGGGTCTTCTAGCATTCTGAAGTCGTGGGGCATTGCCCATCACTTAAAAGAGCTGGAGGTGAGAATACTCTCTACCTTGAGAAGAGCACCCTTTTTGGGCTGTTTGAGCAGCTCTTAAAACAGGCACTGGCTAAAGAAGATAGTCGCAAAATTTCATCAAAGCTGAGGATAAAATCAGAGTCCTAAGACTACTTACTGTGTTTTGGAGTACTCAGGGGACTTTCCCACTTGCCTTAGAGTGCTGCATTCTCTGTATTCTTTTAGAACATTGATTCTTATCTGAGAGTCCCTTGAAACTGTATGCAAAATGTTGTGTCTGTGTGAATGTGTGCATTTTCCTTTGTGTGGTTAATATGTCATTTTCTTCAGATTCTCAAAGCTCCCAAAAGTTCAAGATCTAAGGAGAGTAGTGAGTGTTTCTTAGGTGAACCTTTGTCTTGAACAGCACCTTCTTTCTCTTTAGGAAATTTCTTCATAACAAGAAATAATAATGATGATAACGGCAATGTTAATAATAGTTAATACTGACAAAATTTGTTACATTTCAGGCACTAATCTGAGCATTCAACATATATATTAGTTCATTTAAAATGGTGTATTTGTCAGAAACAAAACAGAATATTGGGCCATAATGAATAATTACTTTTCCATGGAGGGATTGAATTCTTCTAGCATGATATTCAAAGGCCTTCCTGCTCTGGTCTTGAGTGCCAATCCTTTTCAATATTTATTTACCCAATATATTAGTTTTCTCTGCTGGATAACAAATTATCACAAACTTAGTGACTTAAAAAATTCTCATTTATTATTTCACAGTTTCTATTGTCTAGAAGTCCAGGCAAGGCTTATTTAGATTATCAAGGTTTACTAGGCTGTAATACAGGTGTTGGTGGGGGCTGTGGTCTCTTCTGAGGTTTGGCTGGGGAAAGATCTACTTACATGCTCCCTCTGATTGTTGGCAGAATTCATCTTACCTTTTTCTTGCTGGCTGTTGGCTGAGGGATTTTGTTCAGCTCCTGGAGGCAGCACACTATATGACTTTCTCATAATATGGCAATTTACTTCTTCAAAGCCAGCAAGGAGCCTCTCTCTCCTTTCTGTCAAGATGAAGTCTTATAAACCTAAAAACATGATCACAAGAGTAACAGCCTATGATATACAATGTAATGTAAACAAGGGAGTGACATTCTGTCACTTGTGACATATTCTCTTGGTTAGATACAAGTCACAGGTTTCACCCAAATTCAAGGAGAGAGGATTATACAAGGGTATGATTCATTGGGGATCACTATGTGCTGATAAATAGTTTTAGCTAGTTGTTTGAAATATACATGAGGGAACCTCATTTTCTATTTCAACTTTTTGCTTTTAGTCTATAGGGAGCATTGTGTGCTACCCAGATGTGCTTTGCATGTCCTGCTGTTGAGCCTTTGCTCTCAGCTGTGTGCCCAGCTCGGTGTCCTCCCATGTCCTCTCCATCTGTTAAAATCACCGTCAGACTAAGAGGCTCAGATCAAATTCTGTGGCTTTCTCCAAACCTTCCCTGATCCCTCTGTCAGTGTGAGTGGCACGGAAGCACTTGGTTGTACCTTCCTATAATAAGCATTTAATTCTGAATTGTACTACAGTTACTTGTGTAAATATCTAGATTCTTCAAAAAAAAGAACCATGTCTTACATACTATTATCATTATTATTTTTTGCCAATGCCTATCATTTTTACATGGGAAGTACTAAATAATTTGTTGAATAAATTTCCTTCAAACAATTGACCCAACTTTTAAATTTCTCCCTGTTTTCAGGAATGAAAATAATCAACATCCTTAACATTGGTTTAGGCCTCTTCCTTTAAAATGGGGTCAGAAAATTTGCCTTAAGTACTTTTCTCTTCCTCAAGCCCCAGTGAACTACAGCAAGTCACCCTGCAGGGTCCACTCAGGGCCTTGTTAGCCCAGCTTGAAAAGATCCAAAGGTGAAAGCTACTGAAGAACCCAATTTGACAGTGTTCTGCTTCTTAGTGAGGTTTTATGCCTCACTTGCCCTGCATTTCCTTCCTGCCATTTTGATGCCTAAAGCAGAACTTGCTGCTGACACGTCACTCCTGGTCCTGCTGAAAAAGCACGCAGACTGTGTGGCAGACTGGCTTTCCAGCCATCAAAAGGGGTTTCTGGTGGGGCCTGTCATCCCAGTAGCCGTGTAGGTGCTTTTGAAATTGCATTTTATTCTCCCTAATTACTTACTGGATGTTAGAAATGGTTTGGCCTCCGTTTCTTTAGCTCAGTGTAAAGTAAAACAGCTTCGTCATACAACCAATTTAAACTATCCATTTTTTGGGGGTGCTGTTGGTACTGCATCAATAAAATATAATCCGAATGGTGTTTTCTGATGCATTTCTGTCTCTTCACCCTGAGGCCAATTACCTCCTGGAGTAAGATAAAAAAATTAAAAAGCAGAGGAAAGGGAAAATCAGGTAAAGCAAGAAATATTCCTGACATTGGACTCTGCAGAGGCAAAGGGTCTACCATTGATTTCTTACATTTAATATGATAGTAAAGTGAGCCAGATATTGCAGAGCTGGAAAAGAAAAAAAATCCACATTAGCAGAAGGGTCCTTGATGGATGATGTGGATGTAGTTACAGACCATTGCCGGACAGGGTCGCTGGCAGCCCTTAGAGTAGCATTGTTTCCCCGCCTCCCTCAGTGCACCTGTGTAGTCCTTTTCCGAATCCTCCATGAATAAAAGAAGCACTAGTATGTGAACAGTCATTTCTACAAGGCAACATCAGTCAAACTTGGAATTTGCAATTTGTCCAGTGGCTAATGCTTTCATGAGGTGGCTCCAGGAGATGGGTCATGGTCCAAGAGAACAGAAGACAGAACTGGTCCTAATACGAGCATGGCCACTTGACCACACAAGGTGGTGCCTGGGGTTAGTGACAGCTGCTCTGTCATTTAGGAAGCCCTCAGAGCAAGTGAGAGAGCAAACAGGTTTCAAGCTGGGTCTCAGGTAGATCATTTGTTCAATATTAAGAGAACGACAATGGAAAAACCAAAGGAACATGTAGCCTGTGAAGTTAAGGGCTGTTCAGTGTCAGGGAACAGATGGAGATGGAGATTTCCTCTAGACGTCCTACTTGCATTTCCCCATGACATAGAATTATTTTAAAGCTCTTGGGGTTGTAGTCAGAAATACCTAACCAAGTACCGGATAGGTTTTTTGTTTTTTTTGTTTTTTTTGAGTGGAGGATAGCCCTAACTTTAATTAAGAAATCACTGAGTTTTAATAGTTAATTCTTATTTTGCAAAATTTCCTGAGATCTCTGTGTATATATGTTCTTATCAGAAATGGTTGTGAACACCCAGGTAAATGGGGGAGGGTCTTAGGATAGGAACAGACTGCGACAAATCACTGGTTCCTGATCTGTATGTGCAGGCCTCCTCACTCTCCAGTCAGCCTCCAAGCATTTACAGAACCCCTGGTCTGCTGGGCTAGGCCTTCATTTCAGAGTGACCTCCACTCTCTCCATCTCTTCTGTCCCTGAATATAAGTTTACCTTATCTCTACCTCTGAAGTATCAGCTATAATAACTCCCAGATGATGGCAAGAATGTCCCAATGCTTCCAAGTTGTGGCTCACAGTATTTTTGAGGGTTATTAAGAGGTAAGAGATATGAAGCTCTTAGTTATTTTCATTACCGTTACTATTTTTTTCAGCATTATTGGTAATGGGCCAACTCCCTGCATGGGTCTGACATTAACCTTTATCTTTCACACCTCTCAATTGCTTCCTATAGAGTGAGGCTTACTTTTTTTCTAGTATAATAATGAGTTAAGGTATGTTTTTTGTGATTATAAAAGTTTTTTTTTTTTTTACAAAATAAAAGTTACTGTTCTTTTGCACTATACTTGTTCCAAAAGTTTGAAGTTAAGTATATCTATGTCCTAACAGTGAGAGGAGAATATTATTCTAAAAATAAATAGGTCTGGTAGAGCTAGAGCAGTGCTTCTCAATGAGGAGTGATTTTTGCCCCTCAGGGTACATTTGGTCATGTCTGAAGACACTTTCGATTGTCATAACTTGGGGAAGATTCCTACTGGCATCTGGAAATTAGAGGCCATGGATGCAGCTAAACATCCTACAGTGTACAGAATGGCCCTATCTTACTTTTTAAATTCAATTGCTGCCATAACAAATTACCACGAATTTAGTGGCTTAACACAAATTTATTATCTTACAATTTTGTAGGTTAGAAGTCCCACATGAGAATCACAGGGCTAAAGTCAAGGTTTCAGCAGGGCTCTGTTCCTTTCTGGATACTCTAGGAGAGGATTCATTCCCTTGCTTTTTCCAGCTGCTAGAGGCTGCCTGCATTCCTTGGCTTGTGGCTTCTTTTTCTATATTCAAAGCTAGCAGTGGTGAGTCAAGCAAGTCTCATGTTGCAAGTCTCTCCTGCTTCTTTCATCATCATAGCCCTCTGACTAACTGTTTTGCCCCCTCTTCACTTTTAAGGGCCCCAGTGATTACATTGGGCCCACCAAGATAATCCAGGATAATGTCCCTATTTTAAGGTCTTCTGATTAACAAACTTAATTTTATCCGTAAAACTTAATTTCCTGTTGCCACATAATTTAACATATTCATGGGTTCTGAAGATTTGGAGGTGAACGTCTTTGTGAGGCCATTATTCTGCCTACCACAGCCCTCACAACAAAAAATTATCTACCCCCACATGTCAGTAGTGCTGAGGCTGAGAAAGTCTGTCCTATAGAATGCTTCCTAGTCCTAGAAGATGTGCTTCATTCAATGTGGATGAAAGAAAGATAAGCTACCTTTAAACCAACTCACTTGAAGTGTTAACATTACAGCACATTTAACAATTTGGACAATTTGCATTAAAAGGCACTGCTGGGTAAGTTTGCTCGTCCACTGCCGACCAAGATATGATGATAACTTGGTCTGCCCGGCGGGAAAGTAAAAATCCTCCTATTAAATAAATGAAACAGCAGCTTCTGGTAACAAACATATGAAACAGAATATTCATCTCCTCTTCAGTGGGAATAACACATGACAAAAGTGAGGCTTTCTTCACATTGTTTGTTTATAGAAAATTCATCTCCACTGAGGCCTTATGTTAAATTTGCTCTCTGATGTTATCATTTCCAGGATGCATAGGGCCACTGGAGTATGTTCTTATGATCTTACCATTTATTTACCTTCGTATGAAACTCCAATTACTGTCAGAGATGCTTCTTGTTAAATATGGTAAGATCCTCAGCTTCTGAGAGTGTGAATATGTATTTGATTCTCTGGGGCCAGGCTCAGATGCAAGTTAAGGAATCAGAGTTCTGGGGACGTGGGTGCAAATTAATTAAGTATCTAAAGATAACAGTGGAGGAAGTCCGGGCTTTAGAGAAAAGGCTGGAATTTAGGGAGACAGGATTGTGCAGCAAGAGACTGTGAGGTTGGTTTATCTTCCACTGGAGCCTCTTGCATGGTGTGTGTGTGTGCACACATGAGTACTCGTACATGCTCTTGCACACACATGCTTCCCCCTTCACTGGGAGCATTACTGTGTTTTTGTGTTGTTCTCTAGTATCTTTCAACACCTAAAGTGACTGTTGGATTATCTGAAATCAGGAATCTGAATATAACACATAACTTTCAATGGCATTGGGGGAGACTACTCTCCAGATAAAATGTTAGAACTCTCCTGATTATTCAGACTGTCATATTTAGTTACCACCTTTCTTTGCGTAATTTTATTCATGGGCTGTATTTTATTCATGGGCTATTCTAAAAGTACAATCAAAGGACACCTACTGGCTACAAGCGACTTTGCTCATGTCTAATAGGGTTGCGAAGAATGGTTTGAATTTAGTGCAGATGGGGGAAAATATGTGCTGTCATCAAGAGCCTGTCACACTTTCAACTTATAAAATATCTCGACTGGAGTCTGGCCAGAGTGAGTCTGAGGTGGGCGCTTTAGTGAGGATGAATGTATCGGGTCAGATAAAATAAGTGCCAAAGCAGACCTTAAGTAGACTGTAAATTGAACAGAATGGGATACTATTATTTTTGGCTCGGTAAGTAGAAAAATATTACTCTGCTTGTCTCTTCTACCAGTTTTTGGAGTTGCATTTAGTCTCCATTTTGGGGTTACGTATACTTTTTATTTCTGGGAGTCACAGAGGCCCGCTTTGGGGAAGCACTGAACTTCCGTGGTTCTGAATGTGAAAAGCAAATGATGCCGTTGTTGTCGTTGCTATGCTGGAGAGTTTTCTGGGGGAAATATTTCCATTGCTTCACAGAAATCTGCTCTGTGCATAGGCCTAGGAGAATGATGATTTCCCAGGTATAAAGCACATGTCTGCAGCAACTCAATTATACCTTATAACCCCGGAGCATATAAACAATTGGATTTGGAAAGCCAGCTAAGTTCCTTCTTTGCCTTCCATCTTATCAGTTGAATAAGTCATTTTGCCATTCTTCTCTGGAATGGAAAAGATGAAAGCAGTGTACTTTTAGTCATGAGAGGTAATGTGTTTGCAGTCTTATTTGGACAAACTACCTTTTGTATGATAGTAATTAGCACAGAGGGATTGTAATATGTCAAAACCCCAAAGACCTTACAAGACTTAAATGCAAAGTGGCAGGAAAGACTTCCAAAAATGAAACCATGGTGTGGCCTAGTGTGCTGACTTCAAACTTGAGCGCCATCAGAATCCTCTACAGGGCTCATTAAGATGTAGAGTGCTGGACCCCACCCCCGGAGTTTCTGATTCAGTAGATCTGGAGTGAGGCCCTGGAATTTGCATTTCTAACACATTCCCAGGGAGATCTTAAGGCCAGTCAGACTTCAGTAGGGTATGGACACTAAAAAAAAAAAAAAAAAGTTGGAAATGGACATTAGACTTTTTCTCCTTCCTGTACTTACTTTCCTTTTCCCATTTCTTCCAATTTAATTGTGAAATTGTTTTCAGAATTATGTGAAATTATTTTGCCCCAGTATGACCCAGAATAGGTGGCTGTGCCTTAAAAAGGCTTTGTAGTGAAGTCTTTCAGTATTTCCTGGGTAGGCTCAGTGCTCTGACTTCTGACCCCTGAGGGTCTGTTCCAGCTCTGGGGTAGGCCTGTGAATTATTCCCCTCCGCCATCTCCTCCCAGAATCTGGTTCTAAACAGCAGAAGCCCTAGGCAGCTTGGCGTCTTGAGTGTCACGCTGGATCTGTAATTAGTAGGTCGGTGTCTGGCCTGGGACCTTGGGCAGATTCTTCATGTACACTAAGTCCCAGTCTCTGCATCTTTAAATGGAAATCCTTGTATTTTTCCTGCCTACTTCCCAAGGTCAGAGTGAGGAACAAATAAAGTCTGTAGAGATGTCTTGGATAACAACTCATTGTCACTTGGGCAGACCTCTGAAATTCAAAAATAGAGCTGGCCTCAGAATGTTGAGGTGGCCTGGTGTCAGTGGTCTGCTCCCCAAACTCAGATGGATGAAGTCTTAATAAAAGTGTTTCTAAAGACATTGGCCTGTAAAGGCCAGGCACATACACGCATGAGGAAGGCCTGGGGTTTTTTTCTAATTTATGTAGTTTGGGAGCTGGCAACCTCATTTCAATGTTCAGTTGAAACACTGTGGGGAGAAGCCTGAGGCAATGACAGCTGTAGTCGACCTTGCAATGACTGAACAAGTGACTTCATCCTCACCTTCCCTGTGGTGGAACTTCTGCTTTATGCCAAGCCCTGGATGCATCTTGAGTGCCATAGCCTTTTGTCCCATAGAGAGGGGAGATTGTGAAGGGCTACAAAAAATGACATGAATTTAATAAGTCTATTATCAGGGTCTTAGTGAAGACCAACCCTTTCTGTTCATCTTCTGCTACAGCCTTGGCTCTTTATAGGATCTTACCAGAAAGCTCTTAGATTCTTGTTTGTGTAAATAGGTGAACAAACAGCAACAACAACAAAAAAAACATTTGCCGGCAAATTTGCTGGAAAAAAGTAAGTTTTTTCTCTTAAGGAGAAATTCAAGCAATTGGTTATCAAGAATGTCCTTATTATCTGCCCTCTAGGCTTGGCTCTTGGTTACCTTTGTAAGTTCCCATCTTTGATTTTTTTCCCCTTTGGCTTAGAGCAGGGGTTCCCAACCCCCTGGGCCACGGAACCAGGCCACACAGCAGGAGGTGAGCAGTGGGCAAGCGATTGGAGCTTCATCTGTATTTGCAGCTGCTCCCTAGCACTAGCATCACCGCCTCAGCTCCACCTCAGATCATCAGGCATTACATTCTCTTTTGGTCCCTGGTGCCAAAAAGGTTGGAGACCGCTGGCCTAGTCTACCTTTTTAGATAAGAAGCCACGTTTTCTTCTTTCTTACATCTCATCAAGTCGTTAACCCTCCCTTCCTCCATTGCTCACTTAATTTTTCCACTGTAAAATACAAGCTTCCCATCTGTGATCTTAACATCCATTTTAATATCCTGGGTTGCAGATTCTGGAAAATAAAAGCTACTTGAAAAATCTCCCCTAGAGCTTGGTTTCTGGATACCGTATTGGTTCTGTCTATGTGCAGGGCTAGGTTTCAGAGCTGAGTGAAATGGTGTGAGAGACTGGGTATGAGGCATTCACTTTCCTGGAGCCCATCAAGCCAGAGGCTGCTGTGTCCCACACTCACCAGCTTGCAGCTGCACTGGTGATGGTTTCTCCACTGTGGCAGGGCCCTGGGAATTATTCCTGGAAGCTCTGCATAGGTGTTTTAAGCCACCTAATGTCTAGCGATAAATCACTTTATGCTGAAACTAGCTAGAGTGGTTATTGTTGGCTGCAGCTGAATCCCAACTCATACACTGGTTATTTGCCATGCTCCCTGATATGATTCACCAGCTTTCATACCTGTGTTCTTGGCCAGCCAGACTTGCCACTATAGTGGCCACACCTGTTATCCCAGTCTGACCGGGGTCTTTTCATCCCTTTACTTACAGGCACATTCTTTGGCATGAATTCTTGCTGCTATCATTGCCAGTCATGGTATGTCCTGTGGCTTGAGCAATAAAAAAATGCTACTAAGCTGAAATTGCTTAAACTTTGGATGTAGAAGAATGAGTTATATATGAGTTTACATAGCTTCATAGCCTGATCTTATTCTATTTCAAATGCACTTGTTTGCTGTAGGCTGATCAGGAATTCTCCACACCTTCTGTCCTATTAGGTATCTCAGCCTCTCCAGACATCTGGAATTTTTCAGTCATTCATTTGCCATGTTTAAACAACTTCCTCTCTTAAGTGAATGACAAGGGCGCTTTTCATTTCAAAAATTGCTGTTTTTGCAGTTTTCTAGGTATCATCAAATAGTACCCTCCAGGGAATTCTTTTAGAGGAATTGAACATAATGTGTTGAAGATAAGAAACCTTTGTAAAAAAATGCAGACGGTTTAGAAATCGGACGTGTTAAGAGATACTCAGAGTCATACTGAAGTCCCTGACTTGAACTTTGGAGTTTGAATTCTTCAGATAGGTTCTGTGCCATTGTACCATTGATACTCCCTAAATTCATCTTAGAAGAAGCAGCTGAACTTATTCTTGACTCATGAAAAATGGGCAGAATCCAGGGACTGCTTGAAGTTACTGAGATTTCCTGCTACCTGCGATGGGAAAATGGTATCTGAGATGCCAGTGTGGTTTTTGTTTTTGGGATGTGTGATGGACGTGTGGATAAGCACATGTAGCCCTTCCTTCTCCGTCACTAAACCTTTGTGAATAGTACAAAACATCTTAAAAGGATTCATGTCTTTCCAAGCCTGAGTGATGGAAGAAAGTTCGTAATGCTATGTCTTAGAGAAGGGGTCTTATATGTGCACCCACATCCCCACAAACACATTGACTGTCACTCTTAAAAGTTGTTCCTTTCAAAGCATAGTTTTTGCCTTTGACTACAAACCATTCCTGGAAACTCTATCATAAAGCGTTACATTTTCCCCTAAGAACAATGTCATAATTGGGCATTGCATCCTGACCATGGACTTGCCATTAAATAAACCATAGATGTGACAAAAATATGTCATAAAAGCAAAGATGCAACAGCTATAAACCTCTGTAATTTAAAGAATAAAATTATGCTGTCATATAAATTGATTCAAATATACTTTACACGTTGATTATATAAGAAATCTCCATGAACTATAAAGTCTATATAATAACATAAAAAATACAAATCTGATGCATCATCATTTGCCCTAAAACTAATATCCTGACTATAACGAGCATTAAACATTTAATTAATAATTTTTCTTGCCTTTTTGGAAGTTAGGAAGTCATGTTAACATGTGATTTGAATGGTCCAGCTTCTGCAAAAAGAGCCAACCATATGCCTCCTTATTATCTTAGCTTCCCATTAACAAGTAAAGGCATTTCAGAAAGTGTCCCAATGACCTTGACACAATAGCCCACCAGAACAGTTATTGCCACTAGACAGAATGTTTCAAACCACTGAATGGGGGAATAGATGTTATAAAGGATAATATAGATTTGTTCTATGGAATACTGAATGGATGGATGGGTATGTTGGGAGAGATGAGGGCTGAGAGCTGTGTCAATATGGTTTTGGGCCTTAGCTTTCTGTAAACTCTAATGTGTCTTCTTTTAATAACACATCCCCTGTTTATCCAGTGTGTTAGTGCTTAGTGACTAAGAAGGAACATCTATACATTCGGTAACTATATGGTGCTCTTTTCCTTTTAGAAGATCAAGTCCCAGAGACTTCAAAGTTCTGCTATTTTCTTGACAAGACAAAATTTATAAAAATTAGTAAAAATAACTTTGCTATAGCCTTTGAGTATATGCTGTAGTTATACTGTGTTTTCGGTTTATTGCTTCTAGTGTCTGAAGCAATGCCTGGCACATGATTGGTGCTCAGTAAATATTTTTGGCAGAGAAGGAAAGCAAGAGAAAGACAGAAGGAAACAAGAAAAAAATGAATTGTTCAAATAAGAGCTTTAACTACCTTAGGGCTCCCAGAACAAGCCTTACAGTGTGCTTACAGAGAAGATACCTTGAGGTCAGGAAAACTGGGCTTTCAGTAATGGTTCAGAATAGTCCATCTAGCAAAAGGATAACTGGCCAGTTCAAATTCAGTAAGATGAAGACACAGGAAATTAGATTAGTTGAATCCAGAGCTGGGCACTTTAAGAATCAGTATGATTCAAGGAATCAGGCAAGATATTCATCCGTTGCCTCTTCTTTTCTTACTCATTCTCCCCAGGTCGTCTCATCTATTCCACTTCATTTCATCCATTTCAGCTTCTGCCTATAATCCAGTGACTCTTAAACCTGTCTTTCTAGCACCAGCTCCTATCTCAGCCCCATATACTTACTTGTCTCTGAATATACACTGGATATATCTGTTTGTCCCAAAGGCACCTCAAATTCACTTTATTCAAAACTAAATTATCATTTCTTATTCCAATCTTTAATATCTTTCTATTTATTACTTTCTTGGTGAAAGGCTAAAATCTTTACTTCTTGGGCTTTCTTAAGCTAAAAAGAGGGAAGGGAATGTCTGAACAAGTTAGAATCCTTTTCACTGCTACCATCTTGTCTTAGTTTTCAGATGAAAGGAATTCAACACCTAGAGTCTTGGCTAGCAGGCCCCATTGTGTTGGCTTGTCTGTGTGCTGGAAGCAATTTTTAAGAGCTGTGTATATTGGGAATCATACACTTTTGGAAAAAGCCATTTACATTGTGTACTAGTGGTGCTTTCAGTACGTTTTGACAGTAGGTTTTATGGTGTCAGATGAATTAGTTTTGGAGAGGGTGGCTGAAGGAAGGTTTAGGAAGAGCCTGGAACTGAGGAGTTTCCTGTGATATAGAACTTTTTGTGCTGTAACTAGGACAGTCCCAGGTAAACTGGGACAGTCACCCCATGAAAGGATTTTTTTTTCAATACTGTATAATAATAGGAAGCAAGTCAACGAAAGTGATATGTAGAAAATCTGTTGGTTGACATCGTCTTTTTTGCCATATCAACATGTAAGAATAACAGTACTATGTATTAACTTGTTTAGACTATCAGATTTGTAATACTGTACCATTTAAAAAGGTTTTCATTGATACAAATCTTTGAAAGTATTTACTGTTGAATCCATGAGCTATTACTAGTGTTCAAACAGTTAATATGGACAAATAATATAAATCCATGAACAATTGTCTGTGTTTAAATATTTGTCCAGTTTCATCCATAAAAATATGCTTTGAGGGAGCAGCATATATTGAGGTAATGGTTTGACCAAGTGCAAGAATGCAAAGGGGTATTTGAAATACTGATATTCCAAAGACATATTCAAGTAAATATTTCATTCACTACAATGGGCATTTTGAATTACTTAAGAATAGTTGGCCTTTATAGTGAAATGGCTATAGCTATGTTGCTGGTAATAACCTATAAATCTTGACACATCACCTTTTAGGACTACCAGGGACAATATTTTAAGGAAAGAGAATACGTAAGAATTTATACAGCATGCCAATTTTTCTGTAATTGTTATTAATAAGTTAGCAAAGAAGAGGTAGCAAAACGATGAATTGCTTGGAATTCATTAAATTGAAGATAGCTCTCTTTGTGCTTGAGCCAACTATTTCTAAGACACAGTGCTCAGAGAAGGCAGTAACATTCAAAGCCAAGATATTGTAAAAATGGGGAGAAATCACAGTTGTCCAGGAATTCTAATCCTAGTTAAAGAGTAACTGCAAATGAACTTGACGAATTTCCCAGAAAGCTCACTTTTTATTTCAGTGGGTCAGTGTGAAGACAGATTGTTTGGGTTCTTATCCCTCATGGGACCTTGTACAAGTTAGCCACGTCCTTCAAACCTTGATTTTTCGTCCATAAAGTTAGAATGAAGGAGTTCCTTCTTGAGCTGTTGGATTGAGGCAATGAGTGTAAACCATTAAGAGAGTGCCTGAGTGTTAGCTGATATTATTTCATGCATTATGTATTATTACATATATATTTATCTTAATATAATATATAATGTAAGCATTATTATATTACATAATATATTTATATATTATCTTAGCTTGGGCTGCTGTAATAAAATACCATGGACTGGGAGGCTTAAACAACAGACATTTATTTCTCACAGTTCTGAAGGCTGAGAAGTCCCAGATCAAGGTGTTGGCAGATTCAATTCTTGGTGAACGTTCTCTTCCTGGCTTGCAGATAGCCACCATTTTGCTGTATCCTCACATCGTAGAGAGAGAGAGAGAAGTCTCTGGTGTCTTGTCTTCTTATAAGGGCACTAATTACATCATGGGGGCTCCACTCTTATGATCTTTAACCCTAATTACCTCTAAAGGTCCCACCTCCAAATACCATCACTCTAGGAGTTATGGCTTCAACATATGAATTTGGGGGGAACACAAACATTCAGTCCATAATATATATAGTATATTAAATAATAAAAATAAGACAACTAATATTTGTCAGTTATTATTACTAAATACATTTTGCGATTATCAGTGTCGAGACCTGCAATTGAATGAAATGACACCCGGTATTACATTGGAATAATTGGCAATTTTTTCATCATTATTTTCTCCTTACTGTGGGCATGTCTTGAATATGATGACTTGATACTTTACCCAAAGTGGGTTAAGTATTTATGCAATGTTTAAAAGACAGAAACCTGGGCAAACATCATTAGTTGGAAAAAAAAAAATCTTGTATTAAGTGCATTCATTGAATTCCAAATGTAAGCTCCATCATGAAGGATTACTATTCATTGGTATAAAAGATCCTGTCTTTCTGAGAGCTATCAGATATGAAATTCTGGGTTGGCCTTGCACTTTTTGAAAATACAAGATCTTTGCAATTCTCATATTTTTGGTGAAATGTTAAGCAGTTCTTCAAAAGATTTAATGACAGGAATAAATGAAAGAGACTTCATTTCAAACCAGCGACTGATAGTCAATTAACATTGGAAGCCTAAAGATGACCTTGGTCACTAATTTTCCAATAATCTCTTCACAGGTACCTATAAGCATTAGTAGGGACTTGAGTGGATTGGAATAAGTGGTAAAATGAATGATTTCCAATAAATGTGAGAAATTCTGATGCTAGAAGAGCTCGGTTATGTGTCCAACAACAGGGATGAAGAACAAATAGATTTGGTAATGAAGATTGATCCAGGCAAGTGGGATTATCTGTTCCAAGAATTGGAGAAAGCAGAAGGGAAGTATAGGTGTTTATTGAATGAATCAATGGTGAAGGGATGGCAACTGGGATTAGTTCAGGGGAAGATCTAGATTTATACTGATGCTCTTTGCAGCAGCTTTAGATGAAGAAAAGAACCTGAGTTGGTAGAGATCCCAAATCCTGGAAAGAGATGGGAGCAAGCAGGGCAGATGGAATGTACAATCTCTCTACAGGGTCTTCACAATCGTTAGTAATTATAAGTTCCATTTCCTGATTGGTGGTTCCTGGGGGAGGGTTGGGAGGGAGCATTGCTCCCTGCTGATAAAGTTTAATGTCAAGTATAGACTGATTTGCTTTACCTCCAGGCCCTTTTTTCTCAACTTAGAGACGGTGGCTGTTTTTCTGTCAGACACAGGCTTCACTTAATGACTATGTAGTTTATTACCCAGTAGGTCATATCCTGTATATTTTAAGAACAAACACCTCAGAGACTGTGACTTGGTGGAAGGAGATGACATGTGTCACTGCTGTTATTTTCACTACAGCCTGGTGGAAAAACTAATTACCTTTTCATCTGGGCAAATTCAGAGGTCAGTTTACCACTAGTATATCACTACATGACAGGGAACGTGGGTAATTAGGTGGGATGTGTAACCTGGATATTCCGTGGATCTCATTACATCTTATTTAGAAAGGCTATAATTTGATTGGTGGAAAATTAAGGCATCTTCTCATGGGTCATTTTATCTTTCTGCAATAATAATTCTTGGCTTGATTAAAAATTGATCCAGTCTCTTCAAGTGAATTTATTATTGCTGCAATCTATCACCTCCAGACAGATAATCTGGTTCCCATCTTTATCTGATTTGAAAAATCTGTCACTTATTGTGTGTTGTTTTTTTCAATCATTTAAATTGATAGCATTCTAGGAGGGCACTCACAACCCCAGGTTTCTTGGAGAAAAGCTTGCAGAGCGTGGGTACATCTTTTTATGGCAAAGGACTGGATAATCTGTCAATTTTAATAAATTGATTTTGAGTTGTTCTATGGCAACATTTTCTGTATTAAAAATAATCAAACATCATTTTGAGGAATGAAAACAATTGAAGGATAGTAGTAGGACAGGCTACTTTTCTTTCTCCTCTCTCTCTCTCTCTCTCTCTCTCTGCTTTTTGAACCAAAGGACTTTAGTTCTTTTAAAGATTTCAAAACTACAAAACTTAAGCCCAAATCCTGGAGAGTCGACCAGAATATGTTTAATGACTCTCAAGAAATTTCAGAACATCAGTCTATACACAGGAAAAACATAATAAATTTAATTATTCACATTTTATAGGTTCTCTCAGCTCATAATACTAGTCCAATAGAAGATATAAAACTTGCAAACATCGAATGTGTTTTTTAACCTTTAATAATAATCTCTTTTCTAGTATATGTGCTGCTGAAGAAAGCACTTAGGTAGATATTTTTTATTAAGTGCTTACTACATGTAAGTAAGAACCTAAGTATTTTATGTGAGTTACTTTATTTCGGCATCATAGCAGCTCTGTAGAGTTGGTTTAGGCATAGAGAGGTTTAGTAATACCCTGAAATCACACAGGTGGTAAGCGGGGCAACCAGGATTCGAATCCCGGTGGTCCAACTCAAGAGCATGCTAGTTACCACTGCTATGCTGCTTCTTGCCTTAGAATTAGCTTTACAAGGACGATAGAAGGAAGTCTTTAGAGTAAGCATAAAGCAATTAATAGATATTTATTAAAGGCTTGATCTAATTGAAGCACGACTCTTAGGTACTTGAGACATGCAAAAATAATGACAAGATTTTCATTAATAAGATCTAAATAGAAAAAATCAAATAATGAAAATGATAAAACATTACAGTGTAACACCACCATACAGGAGATGTTTATCCCAAACTGCTAACAGAAGGCTGGGGCTATAGGGATTCAGAGGATTGCCAACAAGTGTAGGCAGAGCAATCCTGGATTATGAATACTTCATGGGGGAGAAGGGTTTTGCATAGTGTCCTGAAGAACAGGATTAAATCTGGAGAGGTAGAGAGAAGGGAAATGGGAAGAACAGTGTGAGAAAAGCATGGAAATGGGAAGGAGTCAGATGAATTGGCTATCAAATGCCTGGAACAGGAGATATGGGATTGTAGCAAGGTGGAAACCTTGAGCACTAAGACCAGAAGAGTGGAATTGTATAAGGGGCCATGGCAAGATATTGGAAGCTTTGGTGCAAAAGGAGGTTGTGATCAAAGCACACCTTAAGAGGGTGAGCTGAACATAGGACAAACTAGATTAGAGAGGCTAGTGATGTTGGAGGGTTGCTCGCTGACCGACCCCCCTGCAGGCAGTGTTCACCCTGGGGAAGGGTGGAGGGAAGGTCTTCAAAAACATCAAGCTGAAGTTGATGTGACATGGTCTCATGACTGGGGCCAGTGAAACCAGTACTTTGTGTTCTGCCTTAGCCCCCACAGCCACTCAATCTCATGCTCTGTGTTGGACATTCAAGTCTTGACTTCCTCTCCTATTCTGATTGCTCTCTCTGATTTTCCTGGTCATCTCCTTGCCCAGCCTGCTTTTAGCCTTGTAACTTGGCATTTCTTTTCTGGCCACTTATTTGGCTGGCTTCGGCCTTGATCAGCATTTGCCCTCATCTGTTACTCATGGCCTACACCTCTGGTGGCCTCCCCTGCCTGTGGGCTTCACCAGCTCCAGTCAGAGTCAAGGAGACCAGTTGGCTGGTAATTGACATAAAAAATAGGTCACAAAGTGGCAGGGGCTGACAATAGGTGTTGACACTGGGACATTAGAGTATGAGACAGTTACCATAGTATGTAAGGTTTTTGTTACAAAATTTAGGTCACTTTTAGAATCTTACATACATTTAGCTCTCTTTTAAGATTAGTATATATTTTAATCCAATTTATAGCTTTTATTTAAACAAAATATTTGAAAGATAGATTTTATTCATTTATGCATTCATTTAACACATATTTTATTGAGAGCCTAGATTCCAATAATATAAATTTCATATCTTTTACTTCTGGACAACTGAAAAAAATAAAACCCTTAAGTTTTATAGCATCTTATAGTTTACATAGTATTTTCAAACATAGTCACTCAATCTGAGGATAATAACTGTTATTCCACTTTTTCAAGGGAAGAAAATGAAGTTTGGAATGGCACGCACCCAGATTCCCACCAATTTATAAGTGGTGGGGTATGAGAATTGAGCCTGAGCTTTCTGAATCTAAGAACAGTGTTTTTCTACCATAATACAGTTACTTGCAAAATTACCTTGCCTTGAAGGAGTGGCTGTGGGCTCTCCTAGTGTAAACTGCATTGGTGATGAGACAAGGTGATCATCTTATTGGTAAGTTGAGGAGGACAGGGACAGCGGGTTGGGAAAAGTTAGGCTTTGCCAAGGGGACTAACAGCTATAGGCTGACCTTAATAGGAATGTCCAAAGAATACAGCAGACTTGGCCTTGGTTGGTTTACGTCCATTGTTGGCTTCAACAACAATTACATGGAAGGCAATTGTGATGAGATTTAGGGAGGGCTGCTGTGAGTATGTACTTGTCTGGGCCGCCAGGGCAGCAAGACCAACTTGAGCCTCATCAGCTAGTCAGGTAGGGCTCCCAAATTTTGGTCAGACATGGGGACACTGGCTTAGGCACAATGTGGAGCTGAGATGAGTAACTGGAGGGCTTCAGTGCTGGCTGGTGGGCAGGGCTAGAGATGGCCAGAGGCCCCGGTGACTGGGCTGACCCCTGAGAGGTTTCGCTTCCTTCATTTTCTTACTGCAATATTCATCAGCAAGGGACCCTGCTTTTACCATGTTTGGGTTTTGAGATTTTTTTTTTCCTTCATAAACTGTAGTTACTGTTTTTGTTTCTATCACCTTCTTGGGAAGTGGCTCAGCTGATGACCAGATATTTTTACTAGCTCCCACGCAGAGGATGCTAAATGTTATGGGCTATGATGTTCAGAACGAGGTTCTGGAGCCCCCAGGAATCCTAGCAAGAACATCACTACTGGCTTTCTTCCCTGTTTTTTTTTTTTTTTGTATCTTCAAGTCACATGGAAAAGCCCCTTCAAGTCACGTAGAAAATGCCATTTGCCTAATCGTGTGAGAGTCCATTAATATGTCTGTAATAATACCTTCCACATAGTTGCTGCTTTATATTTTTTAAAGCACTTCCATACAAATTATTATTTGGAACAGTTTTAGGATCCCTGTTAGGTATATTGGAGGATATTTTATTTCAAACAAGGGGAAACTGAGGCTCAAAGGCTGTAAAATAGGAGAGCAGCAGAAGTAAATTTTGCTTGAGACCTCCTGACTTATGGGCACATGTCCTACCTAACATATATGCTTTCTTTTTGGATTCTCTCTTTTGGATTCTGAGAGAATAAATTTGGGATTTTAATTGGGTGAACTGAGGTGGTAAGGTAGGCCTATCTTGTCCTTTTATGTTAGCTTTTCAATAATGTTGAAGATGAGGATGATGATGACAAATCACCTATAAGATGTGCCCATTCAGAAGTCTCTCATGTAGTTCCTAGAATTTCAATAGAATTCATGAAAAACCAACCTGAACCCTGGTGACCTAAGATCTTCTAATATGCCAATCATTCATCTAAGGAAACAGAACTAAATTACCTGTACCTGAAAGAAAGCCTTTTGCAAAACAAAGAGTGTACAAGCACTTTCACCTGAGCCCAGCAGTTACACTCAACAGTGGCAGTTATTATAAATGGCTATATTCCTACAGCAACCCTGGAGAAAGAATGAAAGAAAATTGTGCAGCCAATTTAATGAGGTGTGTGTGTGTGTAAGAGGGATGGTTAGCAATTTGTCTTTAACAATCTTGTTATACAGCAAGAAGCTCTGAGGGGAAAGAGAGAGAAAGAGACCGAGAGTCAATGCCCTATTTTTTAACAATCCTCAAGAGAAAGGAGATAAAGACCAAGAGAATTCACTGAGCAAATGTTTTCTCTTTGGCAACAAATGCAGGCTTCGTGCTTGCAGAACCACTAGGCAATATGAACTGAGAAGGGTTATAAATCTGGATTTAACAAAGGTTTCACCCCAGCGGTAATAGAGTTAGAGGGTGAAAGGTTACATCTTGTTTAACCTTCTCTGGAATCATTTTCTGTAATACTGGAGAGTAATTTTGTGGCATTTCTGGAAGCTCAATTGAATGAAAAGAAATCTCATTTGGTACTTGAACCACTGTTACCAAAGTGGGTACTTAGAAGACCACCCGAGCATCCAGTAAAGTTCAAATGCAATGGCAGAAAACCATCTTAATTGTAACATCTAGTGCCTCCAGACACGTGGGTATTTGAGCTCCCAGTGCTGTGACACAATATGCAGGGATATTTAATTGGGTTCTGCGGAAAGGGGAGCCCCCTTTAATAGGGACCACATCTTGAACTCATGTTTAGAAAGAGTTCAGCCCAAGAGCTGCCTTGGTGCATTTCCCTCTGATTCTTTAGTTACATTGAGGTCCATAAAATTCTAATAAGTCATTAAATCAGGTAATTCAGAAACTAACTGATTATTTATTGAGCAGTCGTTATGTTCCCGGCATTGTTCTAGACTCAGTGAGGTTTAGAAAAGTGTTTACAATAGTCTCCATTAGTCCAGACTCTTTGGTTCCCAGTGAAAGAAAGACATCCAGAGGAAGCAATAAGGAGTTAATTCAAGGGATTTCTCCCTCTTCTGACTTCATAATCACCATTGCTTTCCCAAGCCAATTCTAATAATAATAACACCATAATTCATTAAAGTCAAGATGCCATCTGTTGTAAAAAGCAGCACTATTTTATGCACCACTTGCATAAGGAAAACGTATCCAAGATAGGAAGTCTAAGGAGACCCCTACGTAAAGGCAGGAGTTACTCAGTGAAACGGTAAAGGAAAATTCTCTGGAAATTATCCATCCCTGGCGCAGGATGAAGGTTTTGGCTACCCCTAAGCCACAGGGACAGAGAATGGAGAGGGGCGATTCTCAGCAATGCAATTACCAGGACAAGGGGGCTTGGATGCTGGTGAAGATGAAAGGAATTGGTTTTATGCTGGAAACAACAGATGTCCACTCCATATCACCTGTGTGCTTGAGGAACTACAAGCTATTCATGGGCACACCCACAATTACATGAAAAATCATTCAAAGTGTAAAGTAAAATTCAAGACAGCTAGAGAGGCAGCCAAATTACGTGTAACAAGTGCCATGAGAGGTGGAAATGTAAGAGCTTGGAGGAAGAAGAGGCTGCACTAGAGTAAGTGGGGACACTTCATGGAAGAATTTGGGAAGATGGCAAAGAACAAGGGAAGAGGGAAGCAGAAGGGAAAGAGCAAATACAATGGCTTTGGGAGGGATAAGCAAGGTAATGTTAGTGTCCTAATTCTGCCTTATCTGAAAATGGCAGTGATTTATCTGCCACATCTCACAGGGCTGTTGTGAGAATCCAAAATAGTGTTCATGAAAGTGTTTTGAAACATGAAAGTCTGATACAACATGCAAAGCATTATCTATGGCATTCAGACTGAGGGTGGTCTGATTTACATCTTGTATCCTGCATGCTTCACCTTTTATTTGTATTAGGGCTGTTCCGAAGATTGTGAAAAACAATGGATTTATGTGGGTTACTAGCAATATGAAAAATGGGTAATAGAACCTCTGCTCCATGAATTAACCAATTTTCCTCTAAGCTAATTTAAGGCAGGCAGTGTATTTCTAGGCAGTAGTAGCCCCCACTCCTTCCCTCTCTTCTTTCCTGTCTTCCTTACATTCATCCATCTATTGAGCCAGCCATTCATCCATTCGATATTTGTAAGTTGGACACACTGTTTAGCATAGAAGGTAAATGGAATTAAAGGCAATTAACTTAGGATCATGTTTTATATTATTGCTAAATAATTTGTTTTCAAAGACTGAGAACACAATCAAAAGCACAGAACATTATCTTATTATGACTATAAAGAGTTTTATATGACTTCAAGAGCACCATTGTGAGCAGTAATTATTATTGCACTACAGATGTATAGATATGTTAGTTAACAGAGTTGTGAGTTGTGTGAGTGCAAAAAAACTTGCTTTTATTGTTTAACCCCCCCCCCCAAAAAAAAACCCCTCATATTGGAAAATATGGTTTCCCCGAATCTGAGAATCTTGATTCAGGCTCCCCATTGGATTGGGCACAAGATTTCAGGAGTTTGACTTCTCTATCTTCTTCCTTGGACAAAGTCTTTGGATAAAGTTTACATAACTTTTTAAAAATGCCTATTTAAGCTGCATATTACCCATGTACAGAATATTGATGGCATAATAACAAGATATCTTTTGCATTTACCACAGCCTGTCAAGATTGAGGAAATTCATGAGAGGACAAGTCTCCATAGAAATTGTCAAAATGTGGTACCTTCCGAATGAAATCTCTCCTGTTAGGGAAAGGGAGTCGTTTAACTGGTCCCATATGTTTTCCAGGGGGCATCTCTTTCCCCTGTTACTTCCCCCAGCCAGTTCTTATCTTTTGTGATGAAAAGGAAAGAAACATGATTTTAGGGAAGGCCTAAATATTAAGCATTCCTTCCCCTAATCCATCCTAGTGCAGTTGTATGTAGATATAGGGGAATTTTTTTGGTTATTTCTGCCACTTGGAATTTCTCCATTAATGGAGTCTCTGAAGACATTTTAGGAATGAATAATATCTTTTATCTAGTTGGAATATGCATGGGATTCCCATCAAATCTGTCCTCATGTGACTCTGAGCAGACAGCCAGTAAGATTTCCTCTTTCAAGTCTCTGTCAGGAATAAATACTCACTTCTTCAGTAGATGAAACCTGATAGTGGATGCTTTTCCCTGAAAGCAGACTGTGGCCCAGCTGTTCTGTGGTTTATGAATATTTTAGCAAGGCTGGGGCTGGCGGCTGAGCCAGCATTGGCTGAGTTAGGGCATACACTGGGGGGTTGATTATTTCAAGCAGGGGTTAGAAAAACCTGGCGGTGTTTTCTGGGTTTCCCCTCTGAGGTTTAGAGATTTGTTCAACTTTTGTTCAAAGCCAGGCTCAGAAAATGGAAAGTGGGAGAAGCCAACTGAATCTAGAAACTTGAGAGCTAGACCAGTCCTGGGCAATGCTCCTGTAAACAGTGTGAATAGGGGGCCATGGTGAGACCCAGTTCAATACCCTCTGGGGGAGGCAGCCATTAAGAGAGGGATCCTGCCAGTGCAGCCCCTCTCAAAAGCCTCTCTGCAGTGGAAAATCTGTTTGTGATCCTGCATCTGGTAAAGGTTGACCGTCTCTGTCAGATCTCACTTCAGGTGTACTGGGGGAGGACGTAGGGAGAATCAGAGTTTGGGCCTACGGGGAGAGAGCCAGGTCCTAGAGATTGAGAGAAAGTGGCATTTCAAAAACCTGAAGTTACCCAGAAAGTCTTTAGCGCAACTTCTCTTTTTCTGTATTTCACCTCTATGACAAGGCTACTGAGGTCTGGAGGCCATATTTTTATATCTTGTCTTAGTTTATTCAGTCTAGTGAGTTTTAACGTCTAGGCAAAGGAAAATACTCATTGGCCAGATGTCACTAATATTCACTGATCACTGGGAAACCAGGCTGGGAGCTGGGAATGAAGATGAGTTCTTTCCACCTGGGACAGGATGGGGGGCAGTTCGACACTGGGGTCTTTGTAGAGCAAGGTGAAAATAACTTTTGCCTTAAACCGCTTATGAATAGAGAGTAATTAATATGTTTGATTATGTGGATGCTCAAAATAGACTATCCTGATTAAATGACTCCTCAGGCCTGACTACGTCCATTTGACTCTGCATCAGAGATTCTCAACTCTTATCTGAGGGAGATTTTATACATGCTGATGTCTGGAGCCCGTGCCAGAGCAAGTGAATTGGGGTGAGGGAATGGAATGGCAGCTGGGCACTGACTTCAGAGTTTCCAGGTGAATCTAATGAGCAGCCAGGGTTCATAGCCATGTGGCGAAGTTGCCAAATCTTTATTTTGTGTGGGGAGCCCAGGGTGCAGCTGTAGGGATGGGGTTGCTTTTTTATTTGGATGGTCAGGAAAGGCCTTGCTGATGGGATAACACTTGAGCACAGACATGAAGGAAGTGAGGGGTGAGCCATGTGGCGGCTGGGAGTTAAAGCATTCTAGATACCTTTGTACCCATTCCACAACAGAAGGCTAGTTTCTGAAAGTGTGTGTTGGAGGGTAGGGTGGGGAGTGAGGGGATGAAGGAAGGCATAATGGCATTTATGTTGCTTCTAGCACACTAGCTCAGATAGAATTAGTCCCCTTCAGTGCCTCATCAATGTGGAAAGAACCCATTGTTTGGAAATAACCAAGTGGTTAAAGATAGTATGAATCTTTTAGTCATTATTATATGAACTAATATGCATATAAAACTAAAGTTTACTTTAAACATTGTGAGATTTCATAGGAAATAGCCTATAGATGCATTTAAAAGGACAAAAAAATGTTTGAGAGAATTAAAAATATAGGGTTGCTGGTAGGGAAAAGGTAGTGTGGTCCCTTATTTGCTTGACTTTGATCTGTGTATGATAGAAGCCTGGGGAAGGAGCAGGTCGTGGTTATGCTTTTGAAGGTGACCAGTGGCACTGATGTACCTCAAGTGTGACTGCTTCATCACCCTATGCCTAATTAGGTAAGCAAGGCACTCATGGTGGAGATTATTTCATTTATTAGGTTTGAATGAAACCTGTGGGAATTGGTGAGATGTGATCTTAAATTAACATACTTCTTTGCAGCACCTGCGATATGGTATTATCAGAATTAATTAAACAGTCTGAAATCGCAGGCACGGTGTCAGGCTGATGTAACCAGATGCCTGAGAGCCTGCATGCCCGGGCTGGGTCTCCAAACGCTTGAGAGTGTCTTTTTCTCTTCCTCTCCTCACATCCTGACGGGGCTCATTGTGGAGCCTTTGAAGCTTCTGTAGATGTGGTGGAGCATTCTATGGGGATGCATATAAACAAGTAAACCGGTGTTTTTCAAATTTTAATACTTTTCTAAGTATTGCCTGGGATGCCAATGATTTTCTGAAGGGGTGGATGGAAAGCCTCAGAGACCTGGCTTTATTTTTCTCTCCTCCGAGGCTTCGATCAGTTTTAAGTTGTTTGTTGGAACAATAGGAGGCCATCTTTTAATGTCTCTTTCTCTCTCATCTGCTTGCAAGAGGCACTGTTACCCAGATGAAATGCATGTGTGGAAACATACAGTAAAATTCTGTGTGTGTGTGCGTGTGTGTATGTGTGTGTGTGTGTGACCTTGTGTGCAGTTCTTTTCTGGAGGTCATGCCAGTTAATAACATGCAGATTTCAACTGATCAGCAAAGTTTGTTATTAAGGTTCTTTTGATTTGTAAGCCTAATTTTCCTAACATGGACAGTGGCCTAAGCATTGCTTGGCTTTGTGGATAAATGCAACTTTTATTGTATGTGGGCAATTGTCATGAAAAAAGTCTCTCCATACCTAATAAGTCTGATGCATTTCAGCAGGCAAGGAAAAGTGTGGGCCAAGGATCACATACCTTCGGACAGTAGTGTGATATGCTGAGGGGCTGGTTTACAGGCCTGAGCACAGTTTCTTTTCTAGATCTGTTTGACCCAGGAGCAGGGGGAAGTTGCTCGCTGCTCAGTCAGTAGAAGCATCATGGATAGAAAAATGAGGTCTAGAAGACAAACAAAAATACCTACTACTTGTACCATACTGACACATTTCGCCCCTGTCTTCTTTGAAAAGTTGCTCATTCTTCAAGACCCAACTTTCTAAATAGCCCCTTCAGATAAATTATTTCTTCCCCTAAACACCATCCATACTGTTAAGTTAGCTGTTTTCTCTTTGTATTTTAGTTAGTTGTATGTTCCACTGTCTCCTTCATTGGATTATAATCTCTTTGGATATCACGTCTTATTCATGTTTAGAATTCTAGCATTGGCTCTGAGACAGTTTTTTGATTCATTTACATGATGAGAGACAAGTTACATTTTCCACAAAGGAAAGTGGTTGGAGGAAAGAACACAGGTCAGGAAGGAAAAAGGCGGCTTACTCAAGATCTCTACCTATCTGGGAGTGGAACAGAAGCGCACCCAGATCCTTTGGCTCTTTCCGCTCTACTAGGCTGCCAAGAAATATTCAGAACCATAGCATACTGAGAGGTTTTTGGGGAGTGCTATCTTCCAAATCATTTGGCTCATACAATATTTTATGACAAGGTCATTTTACTTGTGAAAGTCTGAGAAAGAATTGTCTTATATTAATAATGAAAGTGAAGTTTGTGTAGTTTTGTTTGTGTAGTTTTGTCTGTTGAGGACAGGGCACTATGGACATCACTTATTCACAGGGTCACCAGGAGTTGGAGGTGACTCAATGACACATAACACACAGTTTTGTCTGCCAAAGGCCATGGAGGTTATACATTTGCCCACTGTATTTCTTTTTGAAGGTGTTCTTCATAGAGCCACTCATCAAAGATCTTATCTACTTAGATAGTGTCTCTAGGACAATGCCTATGCCTTTTCCAATCCCTTCTTTTCTCTTCCCTTCAAAATGGACCAGGGCTGAGTCCCACTTCCTGAGGGTCCTGCCCTCTGTTGATGAACTCTCCATGTTCTTCTTGTTCTACAGATGTGTGTTTCTATAGTCTGTTCTCAGGACTACTGTTCTCAGAATGTCATGGGCTTGGATGGGTGCCTCAGGCTCCAGAATCCTTCTGGAACTTTTTGAGTACTCTTTTTAGGGACATTAATTGCCATCAGGGCGAATCTGGGCTCTTAGTGGTTGGAGTCCAGTCATTTTTACAGAATAAATGAAAGGTTGGAGTAGTTCTGTGAACTTAAAATTGTAGAGCTAGAAGGTGACTTAGAAATATTCTGTGTAATCTTTCCTTTCACAGATGTAGAAACAGGCCCAGAGATGAAAGCTACACTGCATGCAGCAGGGCCAGGTCTAGAATCAGGCTTCGCAATGGCTAGGTCATTGCCGTATGTGTGGTTTGTCTCTACCACACATATGGATGGCAAGTTCTCAGTCCTTTGTTTCTGTTTTCCTAGTTCATGATGGGACCTGCTAACCTCTCACTTCTGTGAAAAAGAAATTCACCCCCAATTAAAAAAAGACAACATATAAATGTAAATATTCACTTTATAAATATGCATATCAATTAAATATACATTTATTTTAAATACATGTGTTAATTATACATGTTATATCAGATCACAATTAAGTCAGCAGAAAGTGATGATTTGCATATAATCAAGCTTGTGTATTAATCAGTTGTCAATCTTGAATGCCATTTTCCTTCAGATGGCACCTTCCATGCAACCATATTAGGGCTAGAGATTTGGAGCAAGTGATCAACCTACATATTTGAAAGTGTGCTTCTGTGCTGTTCAGTGCCGACTTACTTTCCCTCAGTGGCCTCTTGGGATCACGTTTTCAGTCCTTTGGGGAGCTCTGGGTAATCCTGCTTTTCTCTCAGTCTTTGCTTCTAGAAGGAAGATACTTTGAAGGAGAGAAGTTTCTCTTTGCTTGGAGGCAAATGTCTGAAGTTTCTTACTCTGTTCTAAAGGAGTTTCTAGGCAGTAAATGTTGTTTACTAGATTAGCAATCCCCAATGGAGAGGTGTCAGTTATTATGAAGAGTAAAGAAGAGAACCAGTTAATTTTCCAACTGGAGAGAACCTTAATAAAATTATTTAACCCATACCCCTCACTGAACAAGTAAGAAAACAAGATCCCGCAGGAATCCCACCCAACATTCAAGGCCTTTTGAATTTCAAGCTTCTTTATGAAGCCCTCCATTTACCCCTGAAGGTCTCTTCTTTTACTCACCTGCAGCAATTTTAAGGTATAGCCTATGTGGAAGGGTCTGTCTGCATATGCTTGTTCCCCTTAATGGATTTTTTCCTAACAATCTGGAACTACCAGAGTGCCAGGCCTACAGTAGATGCTCAATGTGTATAGAAATGAAATGATTGTCAGTTGGAAGGTTGTGAATTCCTTTTGAAATTATATGGGCATTTCTCTTCTTTATGGATATCATGGTTTAAAGTACCTCAGTGTATTTGTCTCTCAGAAAACCAAAGAATTATTTCTTGGGAGAGCAGAGGGAGCAAAGAGTAGAACTGTAGCTTTATCACTAGACTGTACTCTTTCTTCATGCCAGGCCTGGTTCCAAAGGTAATTAATCAACAAGGACATTTTCTTTGTCCTCTTGTCCTTTGGTCTGTAGTATGAAAAATCTTATTTCAGCTAGAGGAATTGTGTTCACTTAGCATTCTCTCTGCATTTGGTCCCTGATATTGTTGTAAGATAGCAGGAAAAGGGCTTTCATTTGATTTCTTGATTAATTAAAATCAGACATGCCCTACTTTTATATTATTCTAGTGAAAATATCCCCTTTTTGCCTGACCCTCTCTATTCTTGGATGAAATGTTTTTCAACAAGAAGCATTCATTTTTTGAAGAAGGACAGCTTACAAAAAAGAACCAGTATCTTATAAAACAACTCAGAAGATGGTAATTTTAATCCTCTAAAGCAACAGTGCAGCTACCTGGATGTCACTACTTTTTGCCATATGGAAAGTTGACAGAGGAAATGTATAGACCCTTTGAAATAATTTATGGACCATTTACTATATGGAGGGTACTAACCTAGGTAATATGAAAGATCAGACATGGGTTCTGCCCTCAAGAGCTTATAGTCTACTGAGAAACTGAAGCATGGTGTCCAAAGGCCTTGCTGTATTTCTAAAAAAGTGATTCATAGTCATTTAATTATTCAACACATCTTTTTTGAGCACCTACTGTGAAGGGATACAGTAGTGAATCAGCCAGCTAGGTGCCCTGTTCCTCATGTTGCATACTAGGTAGGGGCTTATAAACATGAAGCTGGGACCACAGGCCAAGTTGGCAGGGTAAGTTCATGCTTTGACTTATTCTCACAACCGTTATATGTAAAATATAAAAGACAAAACCAAAAAGACGTAGCTAATTTCAAAAACAAGATGAACAGTCTTGTAGATCTGAGATAGAACAGCTACCTAAAGGTGGTTTATAGGGCTGAATGAAACCCATACCTCTGGGCTTTAGGCTGAGAACCAAATAGAGATGGCTGAGAGTTTGGCTCCAGCCAGAGTAGAAGTGCTCAGTGGAAGGATGAGGGGTTGGATCCAGGCTTATTGCTGCTAGGACTATAGCTTAAAATGATCCACAAACATAGGAAACATAGGAGACTTAGAGCCATTAGATACAGAACTAAATCAAAATGCTTTTTGGCTGATGTTTTTGTCTATTGTACCCATAATTGCCAAGGAGCAGGAACCTCAAACTGTTTTTGTCAAACCAGGTTGAGGAGTGTGGCTAAAGGAGGCTAGATGCAGGTAAACACAGAGAGGGGTTAAGTCCGAGCAGGGGAGAGGACAAAATAATTACAAAAATCCTCTCACTTAAATAAACCTTGAAAGCTAAATTTCGAATCACACCAAGAAACTAAAGCCTAAAGAAGAGAGCCAACAAAACTCAACATGAGAAAATTAATTTATTTGAATAAAATTAACTTTATATTATAGCCAGAATAACTTTTAAAATAACTTTAGAGAGCTTATATTAATTAGGAAAGAAATAGTAACCATAAAAGAGTAAGATATTGTATAAGAAGAATAGGTAGAAACATAGTTAGAAAGGTTGCGTGAGAAAAAGAATAAATTACAAAATTAGAAGTAAATCTTGGAAGTGAAAATATCACCATCAAAATAAGATATGATTTAGATGAGATAAACTCTAAGACAGGTAATGGGAGAATTAGTAGTCAACACAGAGATGGATACCCAGAATGTAGCAAAGAGAAATAAAAAGAATGTTAAAGCAGAGAAGAGACATAAAAGATAAATTGAGAAGTTTAACATACATCTAATCAGATTTCTAGAAGAGAATGGAAGATATGGTGGAGAAGCAATATTTGAAGAGATATTAGCTGATAATTTTCAGTACTGAACAAAGACAGGAACACTCAAATCAAGATATACTTCAAGAACTGTGCTGTATAAATATAAACACATATCTAGGCATATCTTCTTTATTCTGTAGAACATCAAAGATTTAAAGAAAATTTTAGAAACCATGAGAAAGAGAAGAAATGTTAATTATCCTTCAAAGGAAGGATAATTAGAGTAAAGGAACACTTCTTATCAGGAAAATTAGGTGCCAGAGGATGCATATTATATTCAAAGTGATCAGGGAAAATATCTGTCCATCCATTATTTTGTAAATAGCTAAAATATCAGAGTGAAAAACAAAACAAGGACATTTCACATACCAAGGCTAAGAAAATTTGATACTCATAGACTATTAAAGGTTGCACTTTAGCAAGACAAAAAACGTACCAGAGGAAAGACATAGATTGGAAGAAACATTGATTAATACAGAAATTGATAAAATATATTGGTAAATTTACTTAATTATTGACTAAAACAACCTTCATTTTATTTGATTTTTATTTTACTTGTTTAATTAATTTTTTTATGGTGACATTCAGAACCCTCATTTTATATGTGTGTATGTTTAAAGCAGGACAAAGTAGAACACTGGACAGGAATTAAGTATGGAGGTTGTTTCAATAGGTAGTTCATCAAGCTGAAGTCTTTGCGTTTGAGAAGGGGCTAAAAATTTGTTAGAAAATTTTGTAGTTATACATGAGCTTGGAATAAAAACTAAATTAAAAAAAAAACAATATTCAGATATAAGAAACCTGAATAAAGCCATAAGAAGTGTTGAAATTAGAGAGATGAGAAAAAGTATATAGCAGGCAAATAGTAACCATAAGAAATCTTGTATAGCAATATTAATAACAAAGTAGAATTTAAGAAAAAGTCACTAATATGTAATCATGGACATTACATAATAACAAAAAGAAAAATCCACCACGAAGTCATAATAATCATGAATTTGTATTACATAACAATATAATCTCATAATATAAGAAGTAATTGCTAACAGAAATATGAGAGAAATTTAGTAAGTATGCAGTTATTGTAGGAGACGTCTACACATTTTATCATTTATCTATTGAAAACACAATATTAACATGGATATAGAAAGTTTGAACAACAAATTTATGCCCAACAATAAGAGAACATGCATTATTTTGAAGTATACATCAAACATTGACAAAAATCAACTACATTCTAGGTTTCTAAGGAACTCAACAAATTTCAAGGAATTAATATTAGAAGGTCATGTTCTCTGATCTCAATGAAACTAGTCATATAGTAAAAATAGCAACAATGGAATTCTCTTTGAATAACTAATGTTTCAAAGAGGCCATTTCAGTGGCAGTAATAACAAATGAAAGACAAGGGAAATAATGTGACATTGTGGGCCATAGCAGTATTTGTATATAGAGATAAATTTAGAGCTTTCAAGCATTAACTTCCAAGAAATATTGAAAATATGTGAGATAATTGATCAACTCTAAAAGCTCAATAAAAAACAATAGAATACACCTAAAAAAAATAGAATGAATGATAAATACTAAAGATAAGAACTTAAATTGGTGAACTTGGAAATAAAAGACATCAGCACCAAAATCAAATGACTTATTTGGAGGGTAAGACTCAAGCTCAATGGTACTTAGAAACGTCTGTCAGGCCTCTGCTAAAAAAATCTCAGATAAAAGGCATAAATACAGAATAAAAATAGTTGTTACTATAGATACAGTAGAGACTTAAAATGAGAGAAAACTGCGAACAACATAGTATTGAATTATAGAAGTAGAAAAATGGATAAGTTCTAGAAAGGTCCAAATGAAAATTTATATTAAAAAAACCCCCAATAAATCAGTAACCATCATGAGTATCTCTTATTAACAGGTACAAGGCTCAGATTAGTTTCAGAGTTGAATTTTAGCATACCTCTAAGGACTGGATGATCTTTACCTTATGGATATTTCAGAGGATAATAAAAGAGGGAACACTACTGAATAAATTTGGAAGTTATTGCTAGCAAAAATGGACAAGGACATAATAAGAAAATTGTAGAGTTGTAGACCATTTTTTTTTATAGGAACATAGAAGCATTTTTTTCCAAGTTGAATTTAACAGAATCTTTAAGAAATTATGCATTATGACTAAGGTTTATCTTCGATATGAAAATAATCATCGGATAATGTAGCATTCTAATATTAGAAAAGAAGAGATAAGCCATTTAGTCTACTCCATAGATACAGAATTATTAAGTTAGTTCAATGTTCATTTATGATAAGAATTCCAAGAAAATTAGGAAAAGAAGGGATCTCCATATACCTCATAAAGGCTAACTTTAAAAAACTCATACTGAAACTAACATCTAATGGTAAAACAAAAATATCATATCAAAGTTAAGTACAAGGCAGTGATGTTCACTCTCTGACTTCTGTAAACACTGTGGTGGAGTCATAACCAATGCAATAAAACAAGAAAAAGAAAAAAAAAAACTAAAAAAGAAGTGAAGCTGTTATTTCTAGGCAACATGATTGCCTACATTGAAAATTCAAGACAATATTCACACAATTAAGAGTTAAACAAAATTATTGAATCACAAATCATACACGAAATCAATGATGTTTCTAAATTCCATTCTTTCCTGAGCTTTTAATGCACTAAGATATTATGGT
The DNA here is from genome assembly GCF_902729225.1 of Pteropus medius. Lineage (NCBI taxonomy): Eukaryota > Metazoa > Chordata > Mammalia > Chiroptera > Pteropodidae > Pteropus > Pteropus medius. Next base: position 21,831,313 of record NW_024349800.1, on the reverse strand, counting down.
TTCTTTTAAAATCATTGTAGAAACAACGAAAGTGCTGTAAACTTAAACAGATGCTAGAAGAGACATTTCTGGTGTAAAGGGCAAAAGTCAAACTGTCAGAAAAGGTCATATATTATAGAGAACATCAAACAGTAGTAGCAATTACAAAGTACAATAAGAAAAAGCTCCCTGTTAGTAAAACAATATCAATGAGTAAATAAATACAAATATATAGGGATAAACAAAAAATTACTTTCATGGAGAATTTTACAAACATTATTTAGGACATAAAAGATCCAAATAAATGTAAACTTATACCGTGTTATGAGATGAAGAGGTTTAATATTATAGAGATCTTAATCCAAATGAATCTATAAACTCAATGCTACTATAATAAAAATTCTGTTAGGATTTTTGCTGGAACTCGGTAATGTGACCCTAAAATTTATAGGGAAGAATGAAATCCTACATCTGTCAAAAATGATTTAAAAAGAAAAAAGTAGGGAGATATGGCCTATCAGATATCAAGAATTATTATATGCTATAATAATAAGACAACATGGCCATAGGGATAGACAAAACAATAGAATAGAATTGAGAACTCAGAACAGGCCCACACATATATAGATGCTTGACATTTGACAGAAGTCATATTTCAAATCACTGGGAAAAATATTCAGATAATGATGCTAGGGCAAGTGGTTATACATATTGTAAAAAGTAAAATCAAATAGTTGTCTTATAATGTATACCAAAACAAAAACAAAAACAAATCCTAAAAAATTTTAAAAGAAAATATTTGACAATGTCTTTGTGGCTTTGAGATTTGGAAGTGTCTTAAATTGGACTCAAGAAGCACAAATCAAAGAAATTTGTTAATTTGACATATATATGTGTATATATATATATATATATATATAACATATATTTATATGTAAAACATATGGACATATACACAGAGGTATACATGTACATACATATGTGTGCATGTGTTTACACTTCTGAAAAATGACATACACGATGACTGAAAAGATAAGCTTCAGGCTGGAAGAAGATAGTCACAATGTATAAAGCTGATGAAGAATTTGCAGAGACAGAGGCCATTAAAACCTGCCTTAGATTCCTGGGTCTGAATCTTGGCTTTATCACTTATTAACTGTGTGTGACCTTATGCAAGTTATTGAACCTCTTTAGACCTCAGATTTTTTATTTTTAAAAACAGGATAACAGTCTTGTCTACCTGACATCATTGTGGGTTGTTGTGGGAAATTAATATCTGTAAAGCCCTAAGAATAATGTCTTGCATTTACTGAGCATGCCCAAAATGTTAGTTATTACTAATATTATTCAGAATATATAAAAATTACCTTAAATCAATGAGACTAACAATCCAGTAAAAGAGTGAGAAATGGATAATAATAATAGAGGAATTCTGTGTGGCTAATAAACATATAAAAAGATGCTCACCAGCCACTATGGAAAACAGTGCAGAGGTTCTTCAAAAAACTAAGAATTGATCTACCATATGATCCAGCAATCCCTCTACTGGGTATTTTCCCCAAAGACTTGAAAACCCATATCCGAAAAGATATTTGCACACCGATGTTCATAGCAGCACTATTCACAATGGCCAGGACATGGAAGCAACCAAAGTGTCTTATGATAGATGATTGGCTAAAGAAGCTGTGATACATATGTACAATGAAATATTACTCAGCCATAAGAAGAAATAAAATACTGCCATTTGTGACAACCTGGATGGACCTCGAGATAATTATACTAAGCAAAACAAGCCAGACTGAAAAAGTTGAAAATCACATATCACTTATAGGTGGGATATAAACCTAAAAGCAACAAATGAACAGGACAGAGACTCAGGGACATGGACAATGGACTAGTGGTTACTAGAGGGTAGAGGGTGGGGGAAGAGGGAAGAGGTAGACAGAGTAAAGGGGGACAAATATAGGGGAGTTGGAGGAGGGTGAAGTGGGTAAAAGGAATCAAATATATGGTAGCTGAAGGAAACTGGACTCTGGGTGGTAATCACACAATAGAATATATAGATGTCAAATTATAATGTACAACTGAGAATTATATAATTGTGTTAACCAATATTACTCCAATAAACTTAAGAAAAAGTCATTGATAAGTTCAAAGGGAAAAAGAAAAGATGCTCAGTATCCCTGGTAATTTGGAAAATGCAAACTAAAACAATAGTTAAGTATAAATTTACACCCATTAGGTGACAGAAGGAAATTTAACTTTGGGTGGTGAATACACAATACAATATTCATATAATGTATTATTGAATTGTACACTTGAAACCTATATGATTTTATTAACCAGTGTCACCCCAATAATTTTAATAAAAAATTTATGCCAATTACATTGACAAAAATGCAGAAGTCTGATCTTATAAGGGTGTGTAACCATGTTAATTCTCATACGCTGCTGGTGTGAGTGTAAATTTTAAAAATCGGTTTACCAATTGAGTGAAGAATGTGGTGATATCTAGTAAATCTGAAAATACACATACCTTAACACTCAGTTTCTATTGTTAAGAATGCACTTTAGGGAAGCTCTTGCAAATGTGTTCAAGAACGTGTGTAAGAATACTTATTGAAGTCTTGTATGTAACAGCAAAGAACCAGAAACAACCTAAATATCCACTAAGAGGGGAACAGATAAATGGATTATAATATATTCATATAATAAAATACAGAATACTTCACTACATGAACTATTGATACATTTACCTTATTATAAACCTCAAAACTTAAAGATGGATTAAAGATGGATTATATGTACATTTATTTTTAAAGAACCTCTTAAAATTTATAGCACATCAATTAACCTCTAAATGACAAACAGATATGTTAGAGTTTGGTTCTTTACACTAACATTAAGTTAAACTCACATGTAACTTTACATGACAGAATAAAGCTAACAACTAAGCTTATTAAACATTTTTCCTTTGAATCACTATTTCTTTTAACATAATTAGTGAATCTCGCTAATCAGGTTGGTCACAAACTAAAAGAAAATGTATTTATGTTCCGATGATGCCCATACTTCAGGAACTGATCCATAAGCCCCGTACATTGTCTGTCATGGAGATAACTTGATCAAAGGATTGTAAACTTGCAGGGCTTAATATATTCATGTTGAAATATGGGAAACATTATGAAGAGAGCTGGGATAAGAGATCTGGGGAAACGGTAATGGCTTGGTGCAATGACAAGAATACTGTGCTGGCGTCAGAAGATACTAGGTCTGGACCCATCTTGGCTTTTCCCACTGTGTCTGTATTTCTCATTTATAAATGGGGGGCGGAGAGGGGATGAGCTGTGGTCTCTCAACAGTCCATTAAAGCTCTTAAATTCTGGTGTTCTACCAACACAACACGTGCCCTTTTCCGTGCCATTTTGAAAAGGAGACATAATCTGGTACAGTTGTATGCCCACATCTCTATACTGACCTCTAATAGTATCTGGAATGTTCAAAGTACTTTCTACTCAAGACTTTTCTCACTTCAATCTGCTATTCAAGCACACTCAGTCCAGGACATGTATTTGATTCATTAAACTAAATCATTAAAATATATCACTTGTCCTTGGGTGACTTTGGTGTTCTCATAACCTTCCATTTTCCTGGGGGGTGGGTAAGAATTGGTGTCACCTTAAAAAATGGCTTCCAAGTGCACCTGCATTAGCTCTCTAACTATGTGGTTCTCAGTGAGTGTGGATGTAAATTATGTGCATTTTTGAGAACTTAGCTCTATAAATAGACCCCAACCTATCTTACAACCAAAGGTATTTTAGGATAAATGAAATACATCTCTGAAGTTGTTAAAGAGGCTCTCCTTCTATAATAAAAACTAAAAATAAAACCCGTCTAACCTAATATTAGGGTTATATTAGAAATGGGCCAACATGCCTAAAATTATATATATATGGAGAGATATATTGGTGATAGTGATGGTGACCCTTTTGTTCTGAGCTATTAGACTTAAGTGGAATATAAAGTAATTAAGATAACAGAATTCTGGGAAATGGTGGAATGAGAAATTAAAAGCTGTGATATAGTTTTACGTTCTTGTGGAAATCCATTGATCATAATTAGCACATAAGCTAAATCAGAATGAGTGGGTAGATTCTAAAGTACAGGCGTAGTATTGTAGGTTATGAATGATGTCTTTTCTTTCTGTTTAATGGATATCTGATTGGTTCTCGAATGCTGTTCGACTGGTAATGGAAATGGGTTTCCCTTAAAAGCCCTTCTAGGCTTTCATAGCACCAAGACTTTATGGTTTTCTTCAAGCATGATGTAGACGCAGCGTATGTGCTGTCAAGTTAAACAGGTACTAGAATAGACTGCTCCGGGGTGAAGGGCAAAGGTCAAACAATCAGAAATGGCCATCTATTGCAGAGATCATCAAACAGGCATGCCATCAATGGACTCAGGCGAGAATGTTAGAAATTAATCAGCTCAGGTCTCAGTGTTTAGCCAGGCTGATTATATATGTCCTGGAATGTGAGCATGTGATGACAGGCGTGAGAAACTAAAGTAATAGGAGTCCATTCCCAACAAAGGCTGGGAAGACAGATCAATTTGCAATATTGTTTTCTGCACCCATGCAACAAAGCAGAAACATGAAAGCAGAACATTAAGGGGTGCTCCCTATGAACCGGACAAATCAATAAACATCAGTGGCAAAGAAAAAAAGTTTCTCATTCTCTTGAGCACCCTGAGGTCTTTTCCATCTGGGGACTGATGAGTAGTGGTGGCCTCTGTCATGTTTCCCTCACCTACACGGTGTTATCTCCTGCCTTTTCAGGGTGAACACTGCTAAGCATCAGCTGAAGGAAGGTTTTGGGGGAGTGTTTAAGAAAATGACTGCTTCTTCGTTAGAAAGAGGTGCGTTCTGCTGACTGGGAGGCAGATGGACAACTGTGTCTGAGGCCTCAGAGGGAAACATTGAAGACAGGGTCAAAACAGTAAGATGGTGGGTTCCCTGCCACCCAAACATAGTAAAAGTACCAGGTAAGTATTTCCTACTGTCAGGGTTGAAGCACTGTATAATATTGAAGGTCCTCTTTATTTTCTTGGACTTGAGTTGGCAATGGAGAACTGGAAGAATATCAGACAAAGAATAAGCAGGAAGCAATTTAGAGATATATTATGTCTAACAGGCTATTAACAGCATGATTCTATTCTTGGCTTAATATGACAGAGACCTAGATTTCAATGTGAGTATATGTAAGCATATGCATGCATATGTGCAGAAGTGTGTACATGTGTATGTGAGTGTGTATGCAGAAGTGTGTACATGTGTATGTGAGTGTGTATGCATGTGTGTATATATATATATAGGGATGAGAAGAAATAGGACAAGCAAGAAAGGGATGTCAGTGTAAGCACTTTCTGAAACTTATGAGACTGTCAGACCAATTCTTTTCTCTTCTAAATCATTTCCCGTAAAACAAGGAGATGATTATCTGACTGCTAGAGGAAAGCGGGGGTATTATATTTCATTTGGGGGGAATGTAGATTTATGGCAGATGGAATGTGTTTTTTTTAAACCAGCAACCCAACAATGGCAGAGTTCATAGAGTGAGTTAAAGCTCCTACCTATGTTTTGTGTTTTAAGCTGATGAGATTTACACACATTCTTAGTGGTTTCAAGGGCTGTGCTATTGGAGGGACTCTTGCTCAAAGAGTACAACAAAGGGGAAAGAGTCTGTCACATACTTGTTTAACACAGGTAGCTTTCCCAATATTTTCCCAAGGTATTTTGCAATCAGAGACATCTGTTCACTGGGAAAATGGTTAAAATGGATTTTGCAAAGGAAGAGGTTAATTCATTGACTAGTTGTAACAGAGCATCTATTCAGTATAAGACGATGTGACAAACATAGGATGAGACAGTGAACTGGTAGACTCCTGGCTGCAGGAAACTCACAGTCAGTGGTGAAGGTGGGTAATTAACCAGATCACTTATAAGGTGATATTTCCCAATGAAGGCACATACCAGGTGCCGTGATAGTGCAGAGTGGGGCTAAGCTCTCCTGGGTGGTTGGAGAGTGAGTCATGAAAAGGAATCAGCAAGGAAGTGGGGGTAGTTCTGAAGAATGAGATGAGCACAGAGGCCTGGAAGAGTAGTGTGCATCTGAGCATCTGTGAGGTGGCTTGGAGAGACCGGGCTGTGTGTGCATACTGATGAGGAATGGACTATGGAGAGTGGGCAAGGCCTGCAGCAAGGGAAGCAGAGTCCAGTTTTGGACATTTTGGATTTTGATAGGGTAGAAATGTGCCGCATTATTTGGTTGAGGAAATTAAGCATTCCGACTAAAAGAAAAGGCGTTCATCCCTCATCATTTTTAACTAGGCGAAAAAAAAAACCTTTAATAAAACTTCCATCCACAACATGAGAATCATAAAAATGTGACACCTTTGCAGGTTAATATTCTCTTTTTCCCTCAATAGTTCTTTATATTGAAACAGAGGAATTTTCAGACTTCTCCTCATGATGGTTTATCACCTGTGGAACTAATGGGGTTTATCAGAGTTCCACTCAAGGCATGACACAGAATGCTAAAGCATTCCCAGAATGTGATATGATTGTCAGAGAGTGCAGGGGACAGATTCATCCAAGTAGCTTTATTAGCTCACTCAGGATTACTCTCCTCTTAACAGCCACACAGCACTGTTTACTTACCTTAAACATGCAGGAATGAAAACTGCCAGGTCTTTTTTCATGTCAGTGGCGGGGAATAACTTTTCTGTCTTTCTATACAACTTGATGTTTTAGACCCCAGTAAGAGCATAATCCTTAATAAGTCTTAATCATTTCTTTTCTTTTTGAATCCTGATTGTTTCCACCATAAATATGATAAGAATCTATAATTGTAAAACAGACAAAATTTTCAGATTGCAACATTCTTCAAAATGAAAATGTAAAACAGTTGTATAATATTCCATCTTATGGTTATGCCATAATATACTACATATTATTCTGTTGGACAATCAGATTGTTTTCTGTATTTAACCATTTTGAAAATGCTGCAACAATGATATTTTTGCATATTTTAATTTTTCTTTTTGTATTATTTTCCATGATAAATTCCTAGTATAAATTATAGGAGTCAAATTACTAGGTCAGAGATAAGCAATGTTTTTATGGTTGTCGAAATGCAGTTCTTTCTGAAACCCAATGCTATTTCTATCAGAAATGTGACAAACTGTCTAGGTCTTCAACTTCATTAATGATGGCAGAGCTAAGGGTAGTTATTATTTATTGAATCAGCCATTGCATATTCAACTCAGTGTAATGCCATTCTGCCTTCATTTCTCCATTTGGTGCTACATATAGGAGAGCATTCGCGGGCTATGTGAAGGTAGGGGTCTTGCCCACTGCCATCGTCCCAGCTTCCAATGCACAGTGTAAAGGCTCAATAAATATGTGTTGAATAAATAAAATGCCTTGTGAATTCTGTAACATTTTTCTGAGATACATTCATTAACCTCATTAAAAAAATAAAGGATTAATGTGGAATGATTTGTCGTTGGTGAATACTTTGGACCCTCAGTGCTCACCAGTTTCTTTCTTAAGGATTTCTTACTACTGTTTAGTAATGTATTTTATTTTAAAATCACAATGCATTGTAAATGAAATGGTCTATTTACAGACCAACACATTTGCCTAAATTGGAAACAAAAAAGCGATTTCTAATATTGTGTACTGTAGATTTCCACATACTTTTATTTTAAGAACATGGCTGAAGATTTGTATATTTTTAGCAGTTTTGCATAATATTTTTCTGTAGGCATTATTCTCTCATCCATTTATTCCACAAATATTTATTGAGGTTCTACTATATGTACCAGATACTTGAGATATAATTTAGAGCAAGACAAACACATTCTTTATGGAATAGATAGTGTAGTGGGGAAGACAGACATCAAAAAGTAATTAAAGAATGCTAAGTTTAAGTACAGAGTGCTAGAGGAGACTACTATAGGCTGACATAGCTAGTCATTTAAGAGTTTCTGAAGGAAATGAAATAGACTGAGTCCAGAGTATCAGAACGAGTTTCCTAGTGGTAAGTGGAATGGTAGGGAAAAGGAGCAGTAAGGGGATAGCATGTGCAGAGTGCTGTGCCCTGACGCCAGGGAGAGCATATCGAGGAGGAGAACTCAGAGAGGAACTGAAAAACCAGAAGTCAGATGTGGGTAGGTCATAAAGAGTGATACAAGTTGAGGCAACATGAAGGATTTGGGTTTCTACTGGAAGGACAGTGGAAAGCCACTGAGACTTTTAAGCAGGAGAGTTTGACCTGATCAGATGGGCCACAAAAAGGGAGCATAATCATATGTTTTGATTTATACTTAACATGATTCCTTTTGTGTTGCAAAATGGGTAAATGAGTTGAATTGGTTCCGAGTTTATTCTTGCCTTCTTGATATGCATTTCCTTAAACTTATTCAAATTTGTCACCAATATAAGTATGCTCTAATCTGGGCTTTGCTCTTGGAAGTCCTGAGCTGGTGATTTCCACTTTCCTAATTCCAGAGATGGAAAACCAGTTTTGAAGTGGGCAGCTGTCCCTCTCTGTAAAGTCAGCCTCTGGACAGCATCTGTAAAACCAGCTAATCCTGGCTGTCCATTTTTTGGAAACAAACAGCTCTGTTTTAGGGCCTGGGTCCCTTGTTCTAAAAATTTAGGTAAATTTTGTTTGTTTGTAAATATATAAATTTCATTTATAATGCATCACGATTAAAGATAATAAAATTGTTACTAAATGACGGTAAGGTAATCATTCTACTATTGGGCCCTAGAAGGAGATTGCAGCTACAGAATACAGTAGCAGAGAGGTGTGTGCGAGATGCAAGGTATGGGAGCATCTCCATTTTCTAATTCTCCAGAGACTTCTTCCAGTTGTACAGGATGAAATCATATTTACTATCATGCTGGCTGGCCTGTCTACAGAGGTTACTCTAGAAGTTAAAATATTTTTCTTGAAATCCTCCTCCCTTTTTGGGGGATATATTCGTTCATATAATTGCTTTGAATGACATGGCCGGCTGAGAGTTCCTTGGTACTACCAGAAGCCAGGTGCTTAATTGTGAATTGAGTTATGCCTTGTTATGAATTAGAGGATCTACTTGGACCTTAGTATGTAGTTTTATGCTAACAGTGACTAAAACAATTGTTATTCCTCCCTACCCTACTATTAGTTGAGTGCCTGTAATGTGCCAGATGCTCTGCTAGATGCCTTGCATACATTTTTTCTAATCTTTACAATGACCCTACAAGGTAGGTATTCATATTGCTAGCATCTACTGTATCAGTAGGCTCCCAACAGGAAACAGATGGCTCACACAAATTAGGATAATTTGGAAAGAGTTTAATAATGAAACTATTTTCAAGTGTGGTTAGGGTGAGGGAAGTCCCAAGCATAATATGCCTGGGGCTAGTCACAGTAAAACTCCTGTGTTATAAGTCTAAGATAGAAGGGGGAGGGGAGGGAGTGGGTAGGGAGGATAGGGAATGATGTTTGAGGATGCTGTCAACAGGAATTGAGTCTATTTAAGGGATGAGGTTGGTCCACAGCAATCCTGCAGGAATGGAGCAAAGGGGATAAATATTTCAAGGTCATACTTTTCTCCAGTCTCCTATTTGGAAGTCAGAGGGCAAGGTAGCTTGTTCACATTTCCATATAGTACAGGGTGGAGAAAGGTAATGTTTGGGGTGCAAATGGAAAATATCTAGTATATCTACCAGAATCCTAGCTGCATTTAGTATTTAGCTCCCTGCTGTTCTTTCCTCCTTTAGTCCTCTCTTCATTGTTGGAGATGGTGACTTTAATATTCAGGTATTTGATTTATTAACATTGTGGCCTCTTAGTTGTTTTACCTCTTCATCTCCAAAATCTTTTCCTCCTCTCAGCTCCTTTGTCCAGACTCATAGTCATGTTCAAGACTTTATCATTGCCATTGTCCTTCTTTGAGACCTCCAGGCCAGGAGTACTTCCCCCAGTTCACTCTTCCTTCTTGTCCTCATGTCCACACTTCCTGCCTCTCCTAGTTAGGGTTCCCTGGTTCATGGTTAGGATCACTCCTGACTCCTTTGCCTCTCTCTGACTCTGGGGTCCTTTTGATAAGACATGGCTGTGGTTAATACAATCTAACTGTTTCCTACATGTCTGCACTCAAGTAGCCAGAACTTCTTGGAGAAAACATACAATTGGGCCAGCTGACATCATATTCAAATCAGGACCACAAATCTCAAATGAACTCTATCCACCTGTCATTCCTACTGCGTTTCCTAGTAGGGTAATTCTTTCTTACCAAGTTACTTAACACCTTCCTTCCTCAGATCATTTATAGTTTGTCCTCTTGGTTCGCTTACAGTTGAAAAGTTTTCCTTGTACTTTACTAGGAAAACAAAATCAATCTGCTAAGAACTCCCCACCACTTGCCACCACCCAAATCTTTCCCCCATCTGTATCTATACTTACACTCTGCAGCTTTCCTTTTGTTACAGTGAAGTATTCTGTCTTATTTAAATCCAGCCCATCCACTTGCATTTTAGATCCTATCTCCACCCTTTCTCATTTGTGCTGTAATTTTCTCCTTTGTCTCCTGTATCACCATTCCTCAAAACAGATTGTTTCCATGACCATCTAGCCATGCTCTTTTTTAACATTTCCTGTCTTAAAGCACACATGAGCTCACTTGTACCACATTCATTTCTTGCTTCTCCTCATAACAAATGTCTTGATATTATTGTCTGTAGTTTCTGTCTGTACTTCCTCACCTGACATTCTCTCCCAATCTACTCCCAATTCAGCTTTTCCACTGAAACCGCTTTTATCAAGGCCACCAGTGACCTCTGTATTTTGAAATCTCTTGGTCAGCATTTTGTCAGCAGCTTTCGATACAACCGACTACCTCCTTCTTGAAATGATTTTTCTCATCTTTTCCATGACATCTGCTTTCTGGTTTTGCTCCTACCTTCCTGGCAGCTCAGTCTTAGCCTCCTTTGCTGGCTATGCTGAAATTTTTATCTCTAGTTCAGATCACTCCCCTGAACTAGTATTCAACTGCTACCTAACCTCTCTATTAGATGACTGGTAGGCATCTGTAGAGACATTGCTGGGAGGTCTCTCAATCATTTCCTTTTCTTAAACATACACCTATACTGTACATTCCAGGCTCCCTTACCAGTAGGTGTGGCTGTGTGACAGATTTCTAGCTATGGCATGTGAGCGAAAGTGATGTACATCACTTCTAGGTTTGGCCCATTAAAACCTCCCACATGTGATTGTCTATACTCTTTATCTTTCAAATGGATACAGATGAGCACAGTGACTTTTAAAGCCAAATGTCGAAGATGGATGGGCCATAACATGGAAGGAACATGGGCCTCTGAATCACCACTTAGAGGAGAGCTGCCTACCAGTCAAGAATAACTGATTTGGATTTTAACTGAGCAAGAAATAAAATCTTATTGTATTAAGTCACTGGATTTTGGTGTTTGTAAGAGCAGCTAGAATTAAGATGAATATAACATCTTAACCTTAACCTACTCCAAACAGAAGTTTTGATTCCCTTGATCTCAAATCTGCTCCTACTTCATTCTTGCTCATCTCAGTAAATGGGGACACCGTCCATCAGCTGCTATGTACTAGATGAGTGCTTAGCAGGTATTAGGTGCTCATTGATATTTTTTGAATAAATGCAAATTATCCTTGATTTATTTCTTTTTCTCTGTGCCATTTAATTCAGTGGTAAGCCCTATAAGTTCTATTTCACAATACCCACCTACTTTTTCCCATCTCTTTTATAACCTTCTCAATTCAAACTTCTGTCATCTATCACTGGCATTATTGTAGAAGCCTCCTCACTAGACTCTGCTATATTTTTTCATCCTCCTATCCAGTCCTCTCATAGCAGCTAGATCTTTTAAAAATGTAAATCAGATCATGTTCTTCTCATTAAAGACCCACAGTGGTTTCCTATTATACATAGAATAAAATTCTAATCCTAACGCTGGTGTACAGGGCCACCTATGATCTGGGTGTGGCTTCCCTTTCTGAGTTCATATTCCACTCACTTCCTTGCTTATGAAGCTCTGGCCATACTGGCTGCCTTCCTGTCCATGAAGCATAGGCTGGTTTCCACTGTAAGGCTTTTTCCCTGGCTGTTCTCTCGGCCTGAAATGTTCTTCCCTCCTTTTCTTATGGCCAGCTCCTTCTTCTTGTTCAGGTCTCAGCTTAAATGTTCCCTCCTCCGAGAGGCCTTCTCTGGTCATCCAAGATAAAGAAGCCTCTAGTCACTTCCAGTCACAGCACCCTGTTTTGTTTTTGTTATTGCACTTAAAGCTACTCGATGTTTAGAATGTGTATTTTATTGTCTTCAGTTCTCCCCCACCAGGAACTTTGCTTACTTGTTCAACACTGTATTCCCATCACTAGAAACAGTGTCTGCCATTTAGTACATGCCTAATATGTAGCTCAAAATAATTAAGAAATTTACCTAAGCTTACACAAGTTCAAACACAATCTTGCCTCTTTGATTTATTCAAGGCTGGTACATGACTTGGTTAGCTTGTTGCCAAGATGAATGCTGTTGATTATTATTATTAATAAAAACTTTTAAATTTTACATAAGCAATGTTTTCATTCAGAAAATCTAGAAAATACAAATAAGCAAAAAAATAAATAATTAAAACATAACCGTAACACAGCATCCCCGAACTAATCATCATTGCTTATTTGGTGTGTGTTTTCTAATTATTTATACACATATCGAGCAAAAGTGGCATCATTTTCCCACAGTGGAATATTGAGCATGTCTTTCCATGTCATATTAGTTTTGTGCAACAAGCATCTTCTCAGGGGGAACTTTAGCCCAGCTTCAAGTTTAGTGACTGGTATTTCTTTGGAAAGTTTCTTTGGGTCTGCCAAGTGGACAAAGCCTCTGGTCATGGCATCACACCTTTTCAGGCACTGAGTGATGTCAATTTATCACTGCCATTGTCCTGGGGGTGGTGTTGAAAGTCGGTTAATGCTCCACTCTCTTTTGTTCTTAAAGCTAAAAAGTGAGATCTATTGCAGAATTCTGTGACCCAGCTGGTTCAGTGGTGACAGGCTAATGTCTCCCAGAGTGACTGTAGCAGCTTGCAGATTGGCAGTAATGAAACTGACCTCCATTATATGTAATAAAAATAGGAATCTTAATAAAAAGCTAAACAAGAGAGGAGCGTAGTAAGGGCTGCATCCTTTTTGCCTTAGGTCCCAGCAAATTGTCATGTGGTCACTGGAGTCTCAAAAGACAAGACATTCAGTTATGACTCAGTTACAGTTTAATTTTCAAATTCTATATATTAAAGGAACAATTATAATTAATACAGAAGATAAGACCGGAAGACTACATACAAAAAGGGAAGATAAAACTTGATACCCTGGAGGTAAAAAAAATATATTTTGGTTTTTAATGCTATATATTAGTAGACTGCAGAGGTGATTGGTTCAAAGATGTTTTTGACTCCGAATTTGGTCAAAGGATCATTAATGAATTTGGTTCATTAATAATTAGAGATTTAGGTGAGTCAGCTTCTTAGTTCATGTTGCTATGTATTCATACCCCACCAATAAATCTTACCAGCACATCTCTTCTGTAGTTCTGCAAGGGAATTTTCTACAAGACATGGTGTGGTAGGCTGAGTAATGGTCCTTCCAGAGATGTCCACATCCTAATTCTTGGAATTTATGAATATGTTACGTTATGTGGCAAAAGGGACTTTGCAGGTGTGATTAAATTAAGGATCTTGAGATGGGAAGATTAGGCTGAATTTTCAGGATGGGTCCAGTGTAATCACAAAGGTCCTTACGAGAGGGAGGCAGTCAGAGAGAGATTATATATGGATGGAGCAGAGGTCAGAGAGGAGAGAAGATGGTATGCTGTAGGCTTCTGGTTTTGAAGAGGAGGAAGGGGCACAGGCCAAGAAATATAGGTGGCCTTTAGAAGCTGGAACAGGCAAGGAAACATTCTTTTTTAATGCCTGGAGAAAGAATGCGGCCATGGGACACACTTTAGACCTCTAGAATGTAACCTAAATTTGTATTGTTTAAGCCACTAAATTCATGGTAGATTTTTATAGGAGTCATAGGAAACTAATACATGTGGTCCATTTATAATCAGAAGAAACTCTGGGCTAGGATGACATGATCAATTAGTAGGTGGTGCCTAGGGTTCTGGATTGAGAATGGTTCTGAGACTGAGTCTGGGTAGGCTCAGTGAAAAAATATTACCATGACCAATTGGCAATACTGCTTTAGGTTTAAGATGTGCATCTGTGCCTCAGACCTAAATCTTTTTGTGGTGACTGGGAATATAGCCTGCATAGCCTAACAACCAAATATTCCATACAGCTCTGAAAGATGAGCTTCACACTAAACACTAACTCAAATGGAGATGGCTAGGGTATGTGAGTTTTGATGAACAATACAGCCAAGTTTCTTGAAAGGGTAAAGTTATTGGATTTACTCAAATTTTCCAATATTTTAGAGTCTTTGGTTCTATCTATGTTTAGTGAGCCCCCTAACTTAAAACTTTGGGTTATTTGATGCCCTGTTATTCCATTTACTGTCAATGGAAAAGCAAACTAAGTAAAAGCTGTTTTGGGAGAAAGTATGAGAAATTTCCATTTTTTTTAAAAACATGGAAATTAGGAAATTTCACTTGTAAAAACAGCTGAATAACACCAAGTAAGTATATTCTCTCTCTAATCCTTCTATCATTTATTCTTCACTTTGACCCCCTTTCCCCTGCCTTTTATCTCCTTGGTTCAGGGACACGGATGCATAGCACCCATATTAAGGGGACCAGAATCTCCTGGGGACAGTCGTAGGAACCTGAGGATGAATCATGACTTTAGTGTAAGTATTGAGGACTGTCTTGGTTAGTTAGAACCAAGACTTGTTTATTATTAACAGATTGGCTGCTGTTATCTGTCCTCTTCTTTCCGTGGTACAACTACTATCTGTGAACTCACAGAGGACACCGTTGGCAGCTGCAGGACATAATTACCACATTCCAGAATATCTTTTAGGCATTTGGATCTATGGCTTCGTCTTTGGATTGCTCCCTTGCTAACTAATATGTTACTGGCTTGACACAATTGACAGCCGGCTGTGCCGGTGGCTAGAGGACTGCCTCTGGGGCTGTCTCAAAATGAGGTTAATGATGGGCTAGATGAGCTCTCTGGATTTCTTAGACATCGTCTACCTGGGAGCAGAATATGTGTGGGTCTCTGGTATGATGACAAGGGGGTCTCCCCACACAGTCAGATGTACCAAATGGGCCAATTATTTTTCTAGGTGGACCTGGGGATTGTTTTGCTAATTTTGAATGTAATTAAAACAAAGCAAAGTAAAACAAAACTAGATTACTCCTGTAAACCACAAAAGGCCCGAGAGGGAAAGGATTCAGGAGTGAACAAAGCTGCATCTTCTTCTGGGGAGAGGGCTCTCTTCAGCTTGCTCTCTCATCTGCCCACACATCATTAGGGCAAGACACAGGGTAATGGGGTTCAGGCTGAAACTGCAATCTCAAACTAAAAGGACACTTCGTAGTTGTTCAGATCAACTCACACACATTACAGATAAGGAAGCAAAGGCTCTGATGAGGACGATGCTTTCTCAGGGGTTCTTAACTTGTTAGTAGAGGAGTAAAAACCAGAATGCATTTCTCCCAGAGTCTAGCTGGGGAGGGAGAAATCCTGAGGATGTGTCGACTACTCATTGGTTTGGAAGATTCCCACCCAAATATTGAGCATCTTGTGGGCAGGAATTCTGCTTGTTCATGTCTGTATACCAAGTGCCTAGTACCTGGGCATTAAGAGATGCTCAGTGAATATTTGTTACATGAACTAATAAATAGATGATTAAATGAATACTCCATGCACAGTTCAGGAAGGTTGGAAAGTTGAAAGTTTCAACACTCAGGAACCTGAATGGCTTTTTGAACTATGAGATTGGCTTTATCTTTGTTGCCTGGTGTATTTTTTCTTAACCTTCACCTGTCTTGCAATTATATTAAAGACAGATCATGGAGCACAATGTCTAAAATTTTATAAGAGCTTCACTAGCCCAGTATGTTAGCCAGCAGCCACATGTGACTCTTAAGCACTTGAAATGTGGCTAGTTTGAATCGAGATGTGCTATAATTGTGGAATACACACTCAATTTCAAAGACAGAACAAAATAAGAATGTAAAATATCTCTAATATTTTTTAAAACATTGATTACATGTTGAAATGATAATGTTTGAGATATATTATTGGAATTAATTTCTCTATGTTTAAAAAACTTTTTCTAATGTGACTACTAGAACATTTCAAAATTATACGAGTGGCTAATGTTTGTGGTTTGCATTATACTTCTGTCGGACAGCATTGCTATGGAGCATTTATTTTTGTGTTTAGTGGACAAGTAAGGTCTAAGACTAGATTAAGCTGCAGTTATTTATTTGATAAAGTATCAACCAGTTAATGACTTTTAAGTAACTATCCAAAGGATAACCACTAAGAGTAGCATCTAGTGAAGATGCGCATTCTTAAGTCAGTCCTGTTGGCAAGTCTGTGTCAGTTGGAGACTGGGTCTCAGAGAGGTTAAGGGACGTGGACCAGAGTCAGAAGTCAGGACTGTGAGGTTCCATAATGTGTGCTCTGTACATCAGATTTTCAAACATGGTGTTCCAAGAAGATGGTATGGTATGTTCAGGACTGAGGTATGCCACAAACAATTTATTACTCAGGTTAGGTAAATTGTCAAAGCTTGTACTTCTTTCTTTTTACAAGTTAGAGCCGATTTACAAGTTAGAGCTCTCACTGACTTGCGTTTTGACAGGGAATTGGGCACCCCCATAACAGGCTGGCAAACATCATCTTGTCCTGTACTATTTTCTTCCTGGGTTACTATGTACTAAGCAAATTAAGCTTCTTTTAATCTTTAAACTCACCAAATTCTTTCCCCTCTCAGAGCTTTTGCAATTCTTTCCTCTCCTTGAACATAATTGGAAGGCAATGCCCTGAATTTTAGCATTGCGAGCTCCTTGTCATTCTTTTAACCTCTGCTTAAATGTTTCCTTCTCAGAGGTAGTTCAAAGTTGGTCCAACCTGTTTCTACTTTACATCCTTGTTTGTCTTTTCATGTTACTTATTCTAATTTGCAATTATTTTGTTCATGTATTTTTAATTAATTAATCTTAGCTTCGTAGGTAGAGGTGCAGGTTCACTTATTCACCTCTGAATCCCAGTCACCTAGCATTTGTCTTGGTAGATAAAAGAGGCTCCATTTCTATTTGTTGAATGGTGAATGAATGCAAAAATTGGTGTTACTAAGAACATAGCAGCTGAAATTATATTTCCTTTCCAGAAATGGTCACATTATAGGCAGTGGCCACCACTGGGGAGCAAATATATTGATGTGATTGCATTTCATGTGAGGCTAGTTTGTGGGAAGGAACACAGAAGGCAGTGGTGCAATTCGCTGTCAGTATGAGGTCACATGTGTGCAGGAATGGCTGGATTGGGCTGGGTGAAAATAGTTTGATGTACCAGAGTTCATTTCTATGCACAAAGTAAAAGAGTTGCTTAAAACCCCCAGGTCCACTACTTCTTTAAAGTTAAGAAGGTTCCCAGTGACCTGAATATTTTTTTCCTGAATTCAATACGTTAATAATATCATTATTTTGAAGAACACGACAGTATCAGTAGTCCTTTGCTTAATTACAACACAATTTACTCTCTATTTCCTCTTGCATGTGGTACAACACACTTTCAGAAATGAAAGGATAAGTTTTGTCTTGAGAATTATATCTAAGAATTTCTCAATTATTTGGAGATAAGGGGAGCCACCTGTAATTTTGTAAAATCAGACTGAGGAAGCAACAAAATAGGGCCGGGAATGTTTCTAGGTAATCTGGGGGTGGTACAGGGCACTCCTGTATAGACTTTTTTTTACAGGTGATAACTTTTTAGAGAAAATAGATGGGCCCTTTGAAGATGATGTTCCTGCCTGGGTTCAGAGAGATTCCAGGTTGGATTTGGTAACTACGGGTGACAGAGCAGTCTCAGCATATTTAGCTCTGTGTCACTTGGCTGGCTAGCATGTGCTTTTGCCTCCTGTTGCCATCACACACATAGACTTCACATGCCCTTTTCCTACTGCTCCTGGCTGGAAGGAGAGCTAAGGGCAGCTGCTTCCAGGAGTGGCAGCTGTGGAGCCAAGCTCTTATCACTACCCTTATTTCCACTGGGAAACAGCATCTGTTAGTCAAACCAGAGGTGAGATAGACCAGCCTCTGGGTTCCTTCTCAGGAGGTGCCAGCTCTTTTTTAACCTAGAGTGGTCAAAAATTAATATCCCATCATTCTAGCTTGCAAGGACATCTAATGTTAGGTCAATGTGAACTCAATAGAATTTCAAATCGCTTACACTTAGGAAGCTGTGAGTTTTGCACATGTGTATACAGGAAAAAAAAAAAAGAAAAAAGATGAGATGAAGCTGCATATCCCTGGG
The DNA here is from genome assembly GCF_902729225.1 of Pteropus medius. Lineage (NCBI taxonomy): Eukaryota > Metazoa > Chordata > Mammalia > Chiroptera > Pteropodidae > Pteropus > Pteropus medius. The sequence continues at coordinate 21,812,745 of NW_024349800.1, read as the reverse complement.
CCAGTTGTCAAAGAGAAAAAGTCTTGACGCCAGCGACAGGAGCTAAGCCCATCCTTTTCTGTTCTTTTAAAGTGAAGGTGGGTTTGAGCAGAGAAAATCCTATTGTGCTGAATGATTCTGTTGAGAGAGAGGTGGAATATAAATGAATGCTGGTGAGTTGGAGAATAAAGTTCTCCCTTATCCATGTATTATGGGCTTCATATGTGATGAGCATGCGTGTTTCAAGATTAACCCCAGCCTGCCAGGGCTTGTTTAATGGTATTATTATTAATAGCATCTTTGATCCCAGCATGTGTTTACCATACCTGTCTGGGGGGCATTTGTTCTGATTGGTGTTCTACTGAGCACGCGGAGAAATCTCAGGAGGGAGGCAGACAGACTTTCAGACCACAGAGATTTGGGATTTCCTTGGGGGCTGGGACACCTGGTGGGGTAACTTTGGGTGTGAAGGAGGAAAAGTCATAAGAGGAATGGATAATTCTTAAGATTATTCTGGGTCTAGGTTTAGTGTTGAGTTTTGAAAAAAGCAACTAATTTTGGAAATTGAATATAAAGGGAGACTAGATAAGAGTATAAATGTGGAGAGAAGAAAGAGGATAGTAGACATCCTCTTTCTAGAGGATGAGAAAGAGGTGAAAAAAGGTTTGGTAGGAAGAATGTTAGTAGAAGGGAAGGTTATGTGGTGGAAGGAGGAATGTGACTATATAGTTGCCAATGTTCTGTCTCCTCTCCCTCCCCTACTTCCTTTCCTAGTGGCTGATGTAGGAAGAAGGGGGACAGCGGGAAAAGTATCCAAGGCATCAAGGACCATTCTTTCCTCTTCATCGTCTCCTTTTTTCTCTCTTTTCTTCCTTTTTTGTCTCCTTTGTCTTATCCTTCCTTTTCTTCAAGTTCAGACATTTTGGGGAAGATGAGCCTGAGTGTTAGAACTGCTTGTTTGGTTTCTGGCAAGTCTTTTAATGCCCCTGCTTCTGAAATGTTTTGCATAGTGGAAATGAATCACTGGTGCATGTGAAATAATCTGACCTACAGACCGTGCACACCAGTGGAAGGTAAATGAGTGTACAAATTATATGTGTTGTTAAACAACATATATGGGTGAATATTCTGAAAAACAGAACTACAAGAAATTAAATGTGTTGTAAAATGTGTAATAGCAAAAGTTCAATGATAGTTTTCCTTCCTTCCTGGTCACCTCATGAGGATCTCACATCTAACATCTTGAAAGTGGACCAGTCTCGATATATGCAGGGAAAGGTGTGAGGTCTAATTCTTTTTCTGAGATGCAGGGCTCTAGGAGGATTTTTTTTTTCCCCTCAGAAAAGAGGCTAGATGTATTTATTTAGAGTAACATAAACAAAAACAAAAACAAAAATTACCCAGCATTGCTCTACTTCAGAAATAATAACCCCCAATATACTATTCTTTGAAGAACCATCTCTCCTTCCTTTTTTCCATGGAGGGTCTTGATATTTAGTTATAAAGGGCATAAAGGAGGATGGGTTAAATTGACCGACTGACCGACCGACCGACCAACCAACCAACCAACCAACCAACCAACCAAAATAAAGGAATATGGAGATTTTCAGTGCAATTTGAAATGCATCTAGTGTTAGGTGAATTGTGAAATGTTCTGCTAATACAGTCTTACTCTTTTCCTGGTTTTGCCTACCATCTAACCAGGCAGTGCAGAAGTTCCAGGTGGTGGAAGGTTGACAAGATCTCCCTGTACACTTGGACAACAGTAGGGTGTCCCTTTGCTTACTGGAGCAGATGGCTTTGTACAAGCTCTTTAAGACAGTTCGTGTCCTGGCTTCCAGCTCAGATCACTGAACTGGAAACAGGCCTGTCCGCAGAGACGCTCACCTTAGACGGAAGTCAGCTGTCTTTTTGCCTTTTACATCTCTTTTCTGATGTTTTGCCCTTGAAATGAGGCTTCTGAGTGGCCTGGAGTTGAAGCAGATGGACTGGTGGTTGCCTGGACTCTTTAAGCAGTAGCCTTCTGCTTTTCTTTTTAGTGAATAGCTTTATCTATAAAATGACTGTCAGTGTGTACTCTGGCTGTTTGCATGACAATGAGAAATAAAGATGGCAGAGGCTGTGAGGATGTCTGCCTGACAATCACACCAGTGTGTGTGATTTTAGCCAAGAAGTGCTAAAATATCTCAGACATTCAACATTTCAGACTGTGGGAACCATATTTACAAGCATCTTTTCATAACTAATAATGTTTTTTATGTGTGAGAGAGGTCTGTCATAAGGAAGTGATGCTCATTTTGAGCATGAAGATGCTTCACTAACATGAAAAAGCTGCTGGGATTCTTGCTTTTTCTCCTCCCTTGCTCCCTCCCTCCTTCCCACCTGCAGGCCCTGACTGCAAATCCCTTTGTAATTATCCTCATCACCGAAGCCTGGAAGGCTCACCTTCCACAACAGGGCATATTAGAGGAGCTAAATGTCTCTTGCCACGCAGGGAGATATATTCCTTTGTTTGAAAAGGAAGTTGCTCATCCAAAGATTATGTTCTCCTGTGATTGTGCCATGATCGGAAGGGAGAGAGATTTTCATGTTCCTTGTGACTGACTGTTGTGGAAAACATTTAATATCAGGGTTTAGGTTGGCAAGGTAGAAGTCGCAGAAGATTTTGAGGCGGTCTCCTTGCCATTGAAGGATAATATAGCCATTTTCTGGGATTAGAGAGGATGGAGTAGGAAGAGGGGCTGCATTGGGGATGCTGTCATATTGTGTGTGATTCTTCTGGTCTTTGGAAATCCTCCTCTGGACATATAATCTAGGCAAACCAGTCCCTGGAGAGAAAAATGGCATTGGTAAACTAGTGTGTTTCCAGCTCAGTGTCCCATGTAGACACTGCTGACCTAAAGTGATGTTTTTTAGGCCTAAATTAGGCCTAAATTCTAATAGAATTAGAATGGAAACACCTATTGGTTCTTTTTGATTAGGTGTTTGTGCTTTCGACTAGATGCTTTTTAAAATATAACAAAATGATTGATGAAATGACTACTTTGATGTAGATTAAACACAGTTTACACATAAATAATATAATGATAAAAAATCATTGGCGGATTATAACTAAATTATAACTACAGTGTAGTTTGGTTGTCAACTACTAAACCTACCTCACTGGACTTTTGGTAAGATGTTAGCCAGGAGTGGTCCGGGGCTGGATCTACCTTGGTAGGCAGTCCAGTGTCCATGGGCTTGCTCCTGGGCCCTGTGAGGGCCTGAGGGCTGACAATTAGGCCCAAGAATGCTAAATAACACCCTCAGCCAGGGCAGACAGAACTCATTGATCTTGACTGATATTTAGTCAAGTGTGGTCTCAGGTTAGGTCTATTTCTTAGGCAGTTCAGGATTTCTGGGTCCTGTGAGGGTCTTGAGTCAGACCTAGGAATGATAAATACATAGGAAGTGTGTCTTTTCTACCTGCCGCCAGCCATGGCATAACATAGCTAATTGATCATGGCCTATTTGGCCTTGAGCCCAAATGCTGCCACTGTTCCCAGGTAGCGTCAAGAATTGGCCTGGGAGATGCAGCCCATTGGTAATCCATGACGCACAATGTCCTGATGCTTGAATTGATGTCCTCATTTCAGGGCTTCTTAGAAATCCTATTTTCAATGCTTGAAGTAAAGGCTCTGGCTAGCCCAAACAGGATTGTGGCAATTTTTATTCCTTATTGCTATTCAACAAATTCACACGATAAAAACGAACATGGTAGAATAAAAAGAGAATGGTGTTGTCTATTGTGAGCTTGGGTGCTGCCTATTCCATTTACTAGTAGTATGACCTTCAGCAGTTACCTCACTGAACATTGGGTTTATGTGTTAAATGGAGATAACAAGGTTTAACTTGCAGGATTATTGTGAGGATAAGAGATAATATAAATAGTCTTGCATATTTTCTGTGTTTTAAACACTAGTCAATGTACTAACACAGGTAAATGAGACCCATGCAGTGTCTGGCACATAGTGGACAGTTACTAGATGCCACTTTCTCTTTATTCTGTTTATTTCCTTTGTAGGAGTTATCACAGATTGTAATTATCTTTTGTATGTGTGCTTATTTATTCCTGACGTCATCTCCACTAAAAGGTAAGCTCTCTTAAGTGGCTCATCGATTTCATTTACTGCTGTATCTTCAGAACATAGATAGCTCCATGCCCACAGTTGTTGATACATAGTTGTGACTCAGTAGATATTTGTTGAAACGCTGTGCTTCCATTATTTTTCTTAATAAAATAATAATCTGTAAGAGACATGTGATGCAGCGCTTCTCTACAATGCCCCCTCAAAGCCTTGCTAGGTGGCTGTGTGAAAGTGCTGTCAATTGTGCACTGTGGGGAAGGGAGGGGTTAATAGGCTTCTGGGGCTTTATATCAGGGATAAGAGTCTCTTCAGGGTTGGAGGCTGCCTGGGAACCTTTCTCTGACTTCCCAATGGGGCTGTTGTATGAGTCTCATATCAATAGTTTTGACTGCAAGTCTTACCCAGGCTTGGACTTGGCAGGGCTTTACTGTTGAACCACCTCAGGCAGACACTGTAATGCTATGTTGTCCAATAATGTGGTCACATGTAGCCACTGATCACTTAGAATGCGGCTTGTCCAATTTGAGATGTGCTGAAAATGCAAAATACACCCCAGATGTTGAAGACTATATGAAAAAAAGTAAAATATTTTGACAATTTTTAATATTGATTGTTGAAATGATGGTTATATTGGGTTAAGTAATAGCCGTTATTAAAATTAGTTTTACCTTTTCTTATTTTTTAAAATGTAGCCACTAGAAAATTCAAAATGACACATGTGGCTCATATTGGTGCTTGCATTATATTTCCTTTGGCCAGTGCTGCCAGAAGGGCATACATTTTGGGGGCAGGGCAGAGGAAGGAACAGTGGACCAGATGTCCAGAGAGCTAGCCTCAGTCCTGCTTCTGCACTGATTTAATATGCGACCTTGAATGAACCATCTAACCATTCTGCACCTTAGATCTTTATGGAAAAGACTGTCCAGAGGCTTTGATAGCTAAGAAAGTAAAAGCAGTGTTGGAGAACTATACAGTTACAGTATGTTAGTTGTCTTATTTTTATTCCTAAAGCCACTTTGGGCGATGTCTGGGCTGCAGGCAGCCACACCCTTCTGATTCTAAGAAGGATACACTGAGGGCACTTTCCATCTGCATGGGGATCACTCTGATAGAAGAACATAGAGTTCAACAAGCAAGGCAGGAAGTTCTGCCTTTTGTGGCTAATTGGATGATAATTAGGACTTTCTAGTCAAGCTGAAATTACCTTTAAAACTAGGATTCTTATGAAACAGACTGACAAACTGTATGATTCTCATCCTTAACACCTCTGTCCCACCTTTGCTAGACTCACTCAGAAAAATACTAGGTCAGTATTTGGATACAATGTAATATAATGACCTATGGACTTGGGAAATGCAAACCTTTCTGCGTATCAGAGACTCTGGGAAGCGTACTCTCCCACTGTCTCTGCTGGGGAGGAATCAGAACTCTGATGATGTTGTTTATCTAATTTAGACTGTGTCTATTTAATTTAGATTGTGTCTTTCTAATTTATATTATGACCCTCTCGATTGAAATTGCATCTCCCTTAATGTTCTCTATGGTGTCTGGTGTGTTTTCTGTACTCTGATAATATGAACAGTAAGAAACATCTGAGATTCTCGATGTGTTTTTTTGTTCATGTCTTCTTTTGAGGAAAATCTCTTTCTGAAATTTTGAACTTTTAAGTTATGTCTATATGTCTTCCAAACATTTTAGGAAAAAGTGGAAAATTCAAGGACCCACTATTTAAATATCTAGGTGATTGGTGGAATAATTTTATTTAAAAATCTGGCTATTTGATATTATATAGACATGGCTTTATGCTATGATTTTTCTTTCACTTACCTTTATAATTACAAAGTTGCTACATTGAGTGTGTCTGTCTTCTGGTAGATAAAACTCAGGTGCCTAGAGTTGCATTCATTTCCATTCTCTGTGAGTGTACAGAAAGACCTTCAGGTTGTATTTCGATGCATTATTTAATTTCTCCTTTTTCATTCCAGTAGTGGGATGTAAAAGAACAGGTGTGGGCTCTGGAGTCTTACCAGTATTAGAATCTGTGTTCTGCTGTATAACTTAATGACCTTGAGCAAATTATCTAATCTCTTTGGGCTCAGTTTCCTTACCCTACTTTAGGGTAAATTTTATCTAGCTTGCATAGTTGTTTGAGGATTAAATTAGATTGCCGCCATATGATGCTTAGAACTTAAAGATAGACTTTTCATAAAAAGCTAAGTTAAAAGGGTACATTTGACTTTTTGCAAATTCATAGATAATGCTAGATTGTATCTGCTAAGGACTCCCCCCAAGGATAAATATTTTGCAGTTAATTTTTAATATCTCTACAAAATATTTACTTATACATTTATAATTTTCCATGCCTACTTTGCACATGGGGGAAACTGAGCTACCTGAAGATAGAGAACCCAGTTTCTCTCTGTTTAGGCTGTCATGTCCTTATATGTGAAAATGCTGACCTTTCCTTGCCAGTGAAGAATCCACTCAATGCCGTTTATTATAATATCTCTCAATAGAAACAGGAGGCCCAGTGCTCAGATCAACCCTTCAACAATGAATAACACCAGTATGTGCCAGGCATTGAGAAGGGTTCAAAGAAGACTAAGAGAGAGTCACTTTCCTCAAAGAATTTGACATCTAATGGGCAAGTCAGAGCACATAAATGCAGATGAAAATAGCAGCAAGGCCAAAGCACATCTACATATATATGTTGGATCCCTGCTATGTGCAAAGGCATATGTTATGCATGTGATTGGCAGAGCAATAAAGGATACAGGATTCAGAGAAGAGAGGGTTTGCTGAGTCCCAAAGGAGTTAAAGAAGTTTTCTTTGGGATAATCTACTGCTGTGGTTCTGAATTCTTACTGGGCCCACCTCTTGAGTTTTGTATTCAGCAGGTCTGGAGTGGGACCTGAGATTCTGCATTTCTAACTATCTCCTAGGTATGCTGATGCTTCTGGTCTTTGTGCCATACTTGAGTTTTGAGGTTAAGGGATGAGCAGGATCCAGCTCTGGGAGGAAAATTGAGGAGGGCACACCAAGTGGGATGTCTCCAATTTTGCCCGTGTTTTCCTGGCCTTTTCCTCCCAAATGTCCTTTACCTGGGGTGCCCCTTCCTTACAGTTGGCCAGTGTCATGTGGTTTCGCCAAATGGTGAAGCAATATGTTGTATCTGCTCTTTAGTCAGAAACAGAAAATTCCCACCTTTGCTATAATGGCCTTGTAACCCTGCCTTCTCTTGCTCAAAATATTTGCATTCAAACACTAGCTCTGTCTCTCTATTCTTATCCTATCCTGTTTACCCCTGCCCCTTGCAACTCTTAGTTTTGCAGCAATAAAGTTGCTACACTTCCCATTTGAAATAACTTTTGAAAAAGCTTAAAAACAAATAATCCCACAAATTACAATTACTGGTATCTGCTTACGCAAAAGCCAGTATCCTGTTGCTTTGTTGACAGCAGGCCCTAGCCAACTGTTGGGTAAGCAGGGGCTGGTAGAGTTAAAAAGAGGACCTGGTTGAGTTACCTCACCATGGGAGGAGAGAGGCATGCACAATCAGATATTTAACACTCCTCAGCAATTATGGGAGTTTTTATTCTTTCCCTAGCAGGGAACATAGCCCTTTACTGCAGTGTTTCAAGTTTGCCTCCAATGCTATCTGATAGAAGTGCTTTTATCCCCTGAAGATACAGTACAAAATACAAATCATCATTGGTTTTATCTCAGCTGGAGCTGCTGCTTCTCCAAATACGTTTACTCTGTGCAACTGTCCATCAGACCCATTTTTCATCCTTCATCCTGCTCCTTTACGATGGCTGGGTTTAAGGCCTTTCTTCTGTTCTTTGTTCCTTTAGCTCAGCGAAGTAAACAGCAGGATTGATCTTACACTGCATTTTGGTATTGTTCCAAGTGCTCATCAATAGACATGGCTGGGAATGCACTGACTGGAAAGGAAGGGCAGATGGAAATGCACTTCTTGTTCTTTGTGCCTTTTAGTGTGCAGCGGAATGTCCCTAATCTGAGAGCTGCTACACTGGCTGCCGATCGACATGCAAATTCGTCATCAAATCATGAGTCCCATATTAGTTCTAAGGTATCAGAGAGGAAAAGAGAGAGAGAAAAAAGAAAAGATACTAAAAAGAGGCTTTTCTTCACTACCTCTTATTGCCCAGGTCATTACAGTGTCTTGGGAAAGAGCAAGAGGGATAAGTAAGCTGTTATATTGTGTTTCTTTTTATATTGCATCCGTTTAACAGGTACTCGAAGTGAAATACTCTGTGAGGCAATTTAAGCTAGTGATAACTTAAAACCAATGGCGGTGGCCTTAAAATGAGAAAAAGCATTACAAAGGATAGTGGGCTTTTTTCATGTTTTGTTTTTCTTTTGCTTTGTCATTTTCAGTTATTTGGAAAAAATCCTAAATGGGCTATTTTCTGTTTTTTTTTTTTTTTTTTTTGTTTTTTGTTTTTTTTTTCCTTTAAAGAGAACCAACAATATTTTGACTTGAAACATTTTTTTGAAAGGCGCGTGGCTAGGTTGAATTGAAGGCTGAAAGATGCTGATTTTATGGCCCATATACTATCCTGTTATAAAAGGAATATGAGAAAAGTTGGCCGGATGGACCTTTGAACTTGCTTTATTGAAGTTCCATGTATTATTATAATGTTTTAAGATATTTTTGAGAGATAACAGGTTGGAAGGAGAGTTTATGGAAATAATTATCTTATTTTGAATACTCCTTATCAGATAGTTGGCACAGAGATAGTCTGACTTTACACTGATTACCATGTGGACACATCTCTTCTTTGTAAGAGATCCTCAAAATTTTAGCACGGTTAGGCAATGTATATCCTACTTACCTCAGCTTTAGGAAGGTGTAGTTTCTCTTTCATTTACATTAATATTTATATCACGGGAGTTACTTCTGTGAAGCTTTTCTTCAACACCTACCTGCCCCTCCCCAACAGTGTCCCACCTAATCCTGCCTTCCCCATGACACTGGCTATTCCCTCCTTTGTTCTGGAAATGTACATGTTTTGTCATATACATGTTGTCTATTTTGGTCGTCCTGGTTTACATTGATCAGTTTGCAGATTACATTTTTAATAGAGTTGTAAAAATGTTACTACTAACAAGAATCTAGATTTCTCTTGTTTAGAACTACATAGATGCTCAATTGTCTACTGTAACAGCAATACTCCTCTTTCTCTCTGATCGAATGTGGAATATATATTGCTAGCAGGCACTTGTGCAAATTTTAATAGTACAGTGTTAGTGAACAGGTGTATGTTTAAATATAATGAAGTTAACCAATAAGACATTAAAATGGAAAAAAAAATCTCTGTAATACTTAACATACCACAAAAGTTTTAAAGTATGGAACAAAGTATAAAGGGTAGAATGTAAAATCAAAATCAAATAAATCAAATTACAGATATGCAGGAAATGTAAGTGATTTGAGGTTTTTTTTCCCCTCCATCACAAATCGGGTTTATTTGTCACCATGAAAATTCTGAATTTTAAGCATATTCTTGGACTGGGGGTTTGTATTCATAACTCGTCCAACTTTAGCACCTGTCTCTTCCCCAGTAGCTTTTCCAGAACTGCTACCTTTACCATCGAGCTCCATGAGTTTTCCCAGTTCAAACTTGGGTTTCTTCAACGTTTTTACTTTTATAATAAAGATATCATGGAGCAGATAAATAAATTGGCAAGTCTTTTCTATGTCTTTTCCAGTGCTATCTGGAATCAATTTGTCTGCACTTCTTGGGTCATGATTTCCATCATCTTCTGGATTTGGTGACCTGTTGATGCTGAGCATAAGAGGTCTTCCAAATCTGATTGTTGCATTTTTTAGTAAAAGCAACAGAGAACATATGAAGCAAATACCCATGGATAGTCTTGACATCAACATGAGCTTTAATCATGGTCTGCCATTTTTTGAATATGGAGCACATTTTGTCATGGGTAAGATCCACGCCATGGAAATTACTCAGGCAGTTTTTGCCCTGAACATCCTCAGTAATTAGCTTAAATTTTCTAAATGCAACTTCATCGTTCTACAGATCAGCTAAGCTCACTGCAAAAACACGACTCTTGAGACCATCAGATGTGATTTGGGTTCCTTGAGTTCTCGTGACTAGTGTTTTCCCAATATTTCTTATATTGAACATAGCTGGTGTTTTCACAGCATACCAATGTTTCTTAGAAAATGGGTCAACCACTTCTTGGCTCTCTTTTTGCTGCCATTCGTAAGGAGCTTGTTCTTGCCGACCACAGTGGTGCTGCTCAGATAGCCAAAAGGCAAGGTTTTAAAAAAAGATAAGTTAATTTCTTTTGTATCTTCAATGAATCCATGGAGCTGACTAAAAGGAAAATGGCAAAGTCATGATAAAGATCCTATTATAATAACCTTGATAAGGCAGTGATTTAGATCCATTGGCAGTGGGCGGAAAGAATGCATTTGGATTGCTCTCTGATGGACAAGGAAAATGTTTCTTTGGTGCTCTTGGAAAAGAAGGTATCCTTGATTCATCTTTTACTGGTTAAACAACATTAAATAGAGGTTGAAGATTAAAAACTGGCGTTTGAGACCCTTATTAACAGTGACATAGTGGGTAGATGGCAGATGCGATCTGCAGTAAGGAGAGGTTGCCTAACCAAAGCAAGATCACACTGGTGCATTTTAACTACTTGTTGGCTGACCTCTAAGAAATATGCAAATAAATTTGCTTATGTAAATGAGTTCACATTCAGTTTAAACACCAGTTTACATTAAAACGATTTTAAACCATATATCAACCAGTTATTTTTAAATTTATGTTTTTGAGTTATATGTGACTTTCCTCCCCTGACTTTCTCAAATATTGCAGCTCTCTGAGAGGTAATTTTATGTGAGTTTCTGAAGAGGAGATCCCTTTTTATTTAACTTTGTTTTCCTGGTCCATGATACAGAGTAAGTGCTCATAAATGTTTATTGAATGAATGTTTGAATGTATAAATAAATAGATGAATTAAGATCTCTTAGCTTAGATGACCTTGGACAAAGGTATTTATTATAGAGTTAGAAAAGAGATGAAGAATTCTGCACTCTGCATCTACCTTGTCCTGAAAATTCCAGGCATCTGTGTTGTCCCCAAAACACTGGGGGTGGTGGGATTATTTTGGGATTCATGGTTCACCCTTAGTCTGCTTTCTCTGGGAATTGCCTGTTCTCTTAGTCTTTATTGAAAGGAACTGGGAATTAGGATATCCAGAGCCCAAGTTGGATGATAGCAGAACAGAACACAATGGCATTCCTATGGGAGTAGCTGAATCAGGTTAATAGTGAAGAGTAGAATAAAGACCCAAGTATATCTTCTGGTGGGGTCCCAAGAACCACCCTGAATCTAGAACTACTCATTGTGTCCAGATCTTCTCTTACCTCCTACTTCTACTCCATTTCTTGCCCTCAGATTTCAGGAGATCTCTTATTTTTCTAATATTTGCTCTTGTGCCCCTATCCCTATATGTTTACTTGAACTAATTTAAATATTTCTTGCAATAAAACTTCATTCAGCTTTCTGTATAAAGCATCTGGGCATTATAAATAATTAAATCTGAAAACCCTCTGTTTCTTAGGTTCTTCCATAGAGGGGCTATGTTGAAGGAAAAGAAATTCGTATTACCCTAAGTTGTTCTCTGCTGCTGACCTCATCTAAGGTAAAAATGTTTTTTTGTGAAACTACAGCTTAGAAAATAACTTCTCTTCTATATTAGGGAGCAAGATGGTAGGAACATATCAGCTAAGAAACTCAAGAAACATTAAATTTTAGAGCTGAAAAGTAACAGAGAGGTTTCTGCTTTATTAGAGTCTCTAAAAACTTACATCCTGGCTCCTGGAATGGTAACTTCTCTTTTCAGTGCTGCCAAATGACTTGATTCCTTTGGTCCAGAAAGTACTGTCAGTGACCATATAGCACGAGCAACATCAAGTCATGTGTGGAAACTGGAAGTACAAGGCCATGTCCAAGGGAGATAATAGCCAGATGATTAATGCCAAGTCCAGGCAAATCTTTCTTCTGTTGACAGCTCTACTTCCACAAACCTGGCCAAGGGCATGCTCATTTGGGCAAGTTATTTTGCTGGGTTCAGTGGCCCCATATTACTTACTGTCTCTTCTGTATTACTTAGGGTACAGAGTAAGCTGCTGTATTAAAGAGATGCCTAAGTATAGTGGATCAACTATGATAGAAATTTATTTCTCTCTAACACAATAATCAGGGATCCAGGACTTGGTAGGGTACCTTCACCATATGTGGTTTTCATCTCTGGGTCCAAAGCCTTTGCCATTTCCATCCAATGAGAAAGATGGGGAGAGGTTGGAAAACCAAGAGGTCATGACTGTTTTTCATAAGGGCACACCCTGAAGTAGGGATAAATCACTTCTGCTCACCTATCATTAGTAGGACATAGTCAACATGGCCATACCCAGTGCAAAAATGTCTGGGAATGTCTTGGACAGCCATGGATGCAGGTAAAACTCCAGATTTTTACGATTAAATAAATCTAGGAAAAATGGATGTTGACAGATAATTAGCAGTGTCTGTCACATTCCTCAAACCCACTCTTGCCCCATAACTTACATACTCCAAATCCATTCTGCAGAGAAATGTAAACCCTTTCTTAGAAGGGCATAAGAGAACTGAACTAGAGATATGACTAATCAGTAGACATCTATAAAAATCAGTAGAAAGACAGTTCAGAGTACAGCCATATTGGTTGTGAGTGGTCTCTCTCTTTCTCTACCCTTTTGTGTGTATCAGTCAACCAGTCATAGACCTAGGTGAGCATCCCGGGATACCACTAGCTGATATGTGAATTTTCTCTAACTTCCTAGAAGTTATCATCCCACCTCTGCTGAATGCCTAATCTAAGGTTTATTCTGTGCTTTCAGCTATAGAGATTTATATTGTAAGAATAATTTAGAAAACAAGGGTAGAAAAATCCCATTTTACTAAATTATCTGCCACTCTTGTCACACTTAATAACAGCAGAGAGAACAAGAAAATAGAAATTGTTTATATTTATGTATCCAAAGATTTGAGTGTAAAATATAGTTGTTGGTTTACACATAAGATTATCATACATGGCGCCATATTGGATGTAAAGGATCTAAAACTATCTGGAAATTTGGGATGGTACAATCCCTCTACTGTTGATAAAATTACCTTAGAAAAATCTTTAGAAAAATCTTTATTTAAAATTTATAATTTTAAAAGGACCAGTTGTTGTCTCATGGTGTTGGCTTTTATTCTTTCAAATTTCTAGGTATCACAGCACGTGTTATTTTCTATCTTAAATTACAGTTGGTCTTTTTTTTTCTTTAAATATATGTCTTTCTCTCTTTGATTTGACTAATCTCCTTGAGGGAGAGTATCTACTTATGATTCTTCTCTGTGCCCCTCGGCAAAAAAACACTAACCTTTCAATACAGCAGGTACACAATAAATACTTATTGGATGGATGAATGAAGTAAGTAGTCAGAGATTTAGTTTCAATTCAGGCGGATGCTCAAACTTTGCCTCCTCTGAGAGGCCTTCTCTGACCATCCTATCTAGAATAACATGTGGATCCCCTCACCTGGGGCTAATTTTCTTCCTAGTACTTACTGCTGTACCCTACATGACTTGATCTGTGAGTTTAATTCTTATTATCTGTCTTCTGCTATTGAGATTATACTCTATGAGGGTCAGGAGTTTCTATCTTTTTTTCACTGCTGTATTCTCAGCCTTTAGAATAGTGACCGGCTCAATAAATACTATTGAAAACATTAATGAATGATTATAATGATATAAGGACAATTTCACTCATCAAAATAACTTTGGAGGATTTCATGTATCTATTAAAAAAAAAGACTTTGATTAGTCTTTCATGTATCTATTAAAAAAAAAAAAGACTTTGATTAGGCTTGGGGTGGGGCTTGAGACACCAAAGATTCTTTTCAAATAGTTGAACTGCCTTCTCAAGAGGATAGTGCTGTTTGTTGAATGGTTCAGTACTTGCTGATAACAGAATGAGTTGGGTAACACAAGTTCAGGGATATAAGCTGGGGCATAGTTGAATTTTTCTGTGTAGTAAAGGAGATGAGGAACTTGAAGCTCTTAAAAGTAATCTGGAAGGAGAAAAGACTAACTGGGAGGCTGACTGTTAGGTCAGAGAAGAAGAAAGAGAGAAACCCTGTTATGATATAACTGAGGAGGAATGTAGGGAAAAGAAAATGCCTAGTATAGACTTTAAGGGAATGCTATGTGCAACCCTATATAGCACCCTGAAGTCTCCCTGATCTTCAGAAAAAAAATGCAGACATCCCTAATGCTTAGAATTACTGTATTTTTGTTGGAAACTGTTCAGGGGCTGAGTTCAACTTCTGGATATATACAGATCTGACTCTGGATATGTACCCCTGACTCTGGGAATGGGGAGATGTCTGACAGTCGTCTGGATTACTTGAAACATATCCTAAAGGGAGACATTCAGTCATGTAGGGGTTCTGCTTCCCCTATTATACTGAATTCCTTAGAGTCGAGTCATGCATCTCCAACTTTCTTTGAAAATCCCACAAAGGAGTAAGGAATCTAGATAACGATCACTTAATGAATGTTAACTATCAGTCAGCTACTGCTGCATAACAACCAACAACCAAATCTCAGTGGCATTTACAGTAAGCATTTACCTCTCACATGTCTGTGGATTGATTTGAGAGGCACTGATTTAGGCTGAACTTGAATGGGTGACTCTGGTTTCAGTTGTAGGTCTGGCTGAGTTGGATTTCTCTGTGTCATAGGCTCTGGTCTGCTTGATATGGACTTATTTGAGGTTTCAGGCTGAAGGGATAGCATCTACTTGAAGGGAAGCTCTTTTAACTGTGATGGCAGAGTCACAAGCAAACAAGCAGAGTATAAGATGTCTATTAAAGCTTATACTGAGAACTAGCAAACTCTCAATTTTGCCCACATTTCATTGACTGCAGTATCACAAGCTAAGCTCCAAGTCATGTCATGGCCTCTGTTTGGTGCACAATGAACATTAAAGGTTGTGGATATAGGATCAGCAATTCAGGCTACCACATTAATAGACCTACTGACCAATCTTACATGATGCTGAGCAGCCGGGCCAGACAGTGAGTCCATTCCTAGCAGATATTGGTGTGGCTATGATTTGAGGGCCTTTCAGTGAATTCTTTTATTTTTCCTCTTTGCAAAAGGGGCCATTAAAGTTAAAAACCTATTTTTGTAATAGAATGCACACGACAGTACACATATTGACCTATGTTTTTAGTCAATATCAAGATTTATTGTCCCCAGAGTTAAATAAATCGTGATATTGACCCCATCATAAGCCAATATCTGCCTAATGCATTTTTTTAAAAGTATTTTGTATTCATTTATATTAATAGGACACAAGCAATCACTCACAGTGTTACTTTCTTTTCCCTTTCTTGCTCTTTCTCCTTTGTTATATTTTCATCTGTCCTGGTGATTAGCTCAGGGTTAACATAAAAGTTGCTGAGGTGGTACACAGTATGTAGTGTAGGAAAGATGGCCAACAGTGGACACTGCCCCACTATAGAAAGAGGAAGATTTGTTTCCATAGAGAATTATGCCCTCTCTGATTCCAGATGGTAGAAATGAATTGTTTTCTTTAGCAGTTGTTTTTCCCTGGGTCCCTCTTCTCTCTGATGTTCCTATATATAATTCCTTTGGGTCAGTGGGGAAAAAGGAGGTGAAAGGGATGAGGCAGAAAGGGATACTAAGTCAAGAGTTCTTCAGTTGTCCTTGAATTAGTTTCTCTGGCTTTCTTTCTGTGCTGCTTTATTCTTGATTTCTTTGTCTTTTTCTTTCATTCCATTTTGTAGCTGGCATTTACATTTTCTGGAGGAGTAGAAAAAAATATTTCTTTAATACTGAATTCCATTTATCTCCATAAATTGGTTAGGGTATATGATCTAAAGGACTCAGCTGTTTTTAAAATAGGTTTATTCCTTTCCTTGAAGATTATTTCCACACAGTATAGACGAGTTAGAAGGAGACTCATTTTGTAGACCTCAGTGAGAGTTCCACATTTGCAGGGCATCATTTCAGATGTGGTGTTTTTGAACAAAGAAATTAAATTTATATGTATCACCTAAATTATTTTGAATTCATGGTTCAGCAAAGAGTTCAGATCCTGATCAAATATGTAGTTTGCATGAGAGCTAACACCCTTCTCAATAATAACATGGCAGTTCTATTTACACTGTTGACTAGATTGGGAGTGTATGTGTGCTGCTTTGTGAGAATTTACCCTGGTTGTTTGCAGTCGGGCCTATGCTAAATGTGCAATTTTACCACAATTAAAAAATTTCCAGAGAGGTAATTGAGAGAAGAGGTTTTCAAACAGTTCTCACCCCTTGTAAATAACAGGTTCCCCTCACCCCAAGCATCTTTCAGAGGAAATGAATTGTGCAGTCTTCCGCTTTTTTGCCAGCTATCAAAATGCTGTCATTGTGCAGGGTTCCATGTGGCCCTGCCTTCTCCACGAACATTTCCCAGCTCTTCCTGCTCTGCTCCTCCCTCCTCATCTAGACCTCTACAAAGTGTATGGTCTGTATCACCTAATCAGTGCCTGACTTAATTTGGGTTGGTTTTATTTTCCTGCTTTTGGTGTTCACTTTATCTCCATACCAGATTATAAACTACAGAAGAGTTATTCACTTTTTTAAAAATGGGAGCTAGGAAAATGATGATGATGATGATGATGATTGCAGCAAACATTTATTTTTACTCACTTGTACCAGAGACTGTTCTAAATCCTTTAGATAGATTAATTCATTTAATCTTTACAACAACCCTAACAGTTATTTTCAATTATTATCCCTATATTACATAGGAGGAAATTATTTAGGCACAGAGAAGTTAAGCAACTTGCTAAGGCAAAGGGTAGACCAACATTCAAAACCAGGTTATTGGACTCTGAAGCCCATGCTCTTAATGACAGTGTCAATCTCTTTGATGATTATTAGAATAGGCCCTGGATTTCTTGCTTGAACCTAGAGGAGAGTAAGATGGGATGTGCACTTCTTGTCCATTTGAGGGATGGGATGAGGTACAGGATAAAGATGGACTGGCAGAAAAGAGCAAGACCTAAAGGTTTGTTATAAGATTCCTTCCGGTGCTGTCCTTACCTGACTTAACCTACAGTGGTCAGAGATGATGGCTTAGGAATTTTAGAAGCTATAAAATAGGGGAGTTATGAACAGATTTTCATTCTAGAAAGGTGCTACAGTATGAACCCCTGTGCAAGAATGCTGCATTCCAGTTTCTGCTGTGGCACTTCCTGTCTCACAAGGCAAAATGCTTTGTCAAAGGACATAGCCTTTCCCAGCCTGACCACTGCCCATGTGGCATCAGCTCTGTGTCCATTTGGTGGAGACTTACCCTAATCTGCACCATCTTGAACCCTCTCAGGGCTGTAAGTGGCCACTCTCCTTATAGAATAATGAGATGCTCTGGGTACCACTTAGTGCACACGAGGCAGCTTTCAACCTAGATCACATTTCCACATAGATTTGTGCCGCAACTCCTTCATTTTTTTTCTTTCACAAAATTAAGGTAATACCATTTGGTCATGCATATTTCTGTCAATGGGCCTGAATACTCATCACCTATTTGGTGTTCTAGGGGCTAAAAACTCAGAAGATATCAATTTCATTGGTTAACCTATGAAGATAAAGAGGTGGGGCAGGGAATAGGAGAAAAGAGGTAGAAACATATGTGAGCCACAGTGAGCCCTTGGCTCCAGATTTTGAAAAGTGCTCCTTTCTCCTCCTCTCACCAACACTCCCCTGCCCTCCCCTCCTCTCCCTTCAGCTCCGCTCTCCTCCTCCTTACTCTAGTGGTCCTGCCCATCAAGTTGGGGCAGTTGGGTGTCTGATATCCATAGATAAATCAGCTGGTTCACGTTCACAGCTGGCAAGCAGATGTTTCCCTATTAGTTTCATAATGAACAGGCTAGACACATTGGCTTAGGGACATTCTCAACATCTCTCACCCCAAATGGCAAATTATTCATTGTTCAAAGCACACCAAATCTAGACTATCACCTTAGTCTTCTATGATTCTAAGCTATAATTATTAAAGTAGATGGTTGGTGGTGTAGAAATGTGCTCTGTTGTTCAGTTGGTCTTTGGTTTAAGTTTAATTTTAGGTGAAATGGATTGTAATGTGTTTGGTTCTGTTTCTTGGTGGTGAGAATGTGAGAAGGGGCTGGGCAAAGGCAGTCCCTCAGGCAATGTTTTAAAATAGAACAAATTCATATCCCCTTGTTTGAATGGCTCCACCTACTTTTCTGTTCACATTTAGTTTAAATTTCTAGGGTTTTGGTTGGGGCTTTTGACCATCGCCCCTCCACCCCAACTTCTTTAGGAGTGGAATTCTTTTCTTATCACTCACTTCTAGTGATCTCATTCCACCTCCAAAAGAATAATAAATATTACGAATTGAGGTACATGTTGGTTCTATAATTTAGTTTTTAAGGTTAACTCCAGCACGAAATTCAGTCTTCCTGCGGTGCTCCTTTGTAGCTATTTAACCATAAAATGTCTTTTATAGTGACAATCGAGAGAGAAAAAGCAGATTGCCTGGAGGTAGGTGGGAAGATCAGTAATTGAGTATGTACCAGCGATGTCACAACACTCCCTGCAGTTACACTGGATGGGGACACATAGGCAAGTTTCACTGTTTTACTAAATAAACTTTAAAGGGTAGAGGCAGGTGGGTGGCCCGAGACATTTTAGATGAAACTGTGTGGCTGTGATCAACACAGCAGAGATGGAGAGATCGAATCTTGCTTGAAATACTGCTATTATTTCTCTCTTTCAGAGGCTGTTTTTATGTAAAACTGTTAATAAATGTGAGCTTTTGAGCTCTCCTGTGTGATGAGGCTTGTGTGCTAGGTAAGGTGGGAGACACATAACAAATATTAGAATGAACTACATGAAATTGCTGCTACTGGACCATTTTTACTACAAAAATATCAATTTCGTATAATTCATCCTAGGAAAAAAACACCTCCACTTATTCAGTAGACATTTATTCAATTAAACAAGATATGCAAATTGCCTAGTACAAAGTCTGCACATAGCACAGCCTAGCACTGCCTGGTACATAGTTATCACTCAGTAAATGGTAGCTATTTTGATCAATGTGTTGCTACCATAGGCAGTGATTGTAGGTTGGAAGTATGCAATAACCTTTCAATCAACTTTAATCAAGGGCCTAAATGTGATCCTTCTCTTTAGATTGACAGGTCAAGTGATCTAAGAACTCATTTCCACTTACCACCCTCCCTCAGATCGTCTAGTTACTTGTAGGAGAGAACCAAGTCCCGAGCTGTCTTGGCAGCGTGGATGGTCTCTGCTCCACTGCATTTCGGTAGAAGAGGCAGTACTGCATGTCTAACATCTGGGATAAACTCCACTGTTTTTTCAGGGCTGCTTGTAATTCAGCCTTTTGAGGAATATTAACCTTGTCCCTAATTTGTGAAATCTTCATGTTACTCTGAGTTTTAATCCATAAATGTTTTCATGTAAGCTGCACCATTGAGCGTGATGAACCAGATTTGACGGAGATGACAAATCGCAGTTTTGAATGATTATGTCTGGTATAACAGCTGGAAAAAGAAAGCCAGAAACATGAGAGTGGCCAATGAAAAGCTTTCTTTGGCACGAAGAAGCATATTGTCATAGCGTTCCCCCCAAATTGAATTGCCTTAAAAAAAAAAGACCTGTAGGAATATTTGAAGAAACACAAATATTTTTTGAAAAGTTAAAATAAGCGCTTTTTGTGAGAGAATGTTTTCAGTACCGTCAGTTTTCCACCTTCAGAGTTTTTCAGAAAGTAGTTCATTCACTGAGGGGGTAAAAAAACTTCCAGGGTTCTAAGAAGCAATTTCCAAAAACACTCCATAGACTTTTCATAGGCATTTTTCTGTTCGAAATCAAACTCAGAAGCAAGGGGATTTATGAACTACCTGATATACTAAATGATAAATCACAACACTCTGTGTCAATATCCTCTCTGTTTTTAACCACCTCCAGCAAAGACAATAAGAGCTACTCAAGGAATGCCCTCTGGACTCGTGAGATGGTGGTAGTTATAATGGTAGCGATAAGAGTGCTCACATTCATTTCACCCATCAGCGTGGTCAAGGGTGGCTTCTTTAAGAGGGTGGCATTTGAGCAGAGCCTGGAGAAAGGGTCTTTGAACCTGAGAAGGAAATGAGCTATTGTGTATTTGAGGGAGAAAAAAGGCCAGAGTGGCTAGAGCTTGAGGAACAAGGGGAGAGTGGAAGTGTTAGGAAGTGAAGTGAAGAAGCGGACAAGGGGGCTGGGTTTTCTAGAGTCTCTTACTTAACGCCTTATCCTGGCCCCTGGCCCCTGCCACTAACTGCATGCCCTTTATGCCAAAAAAAAAAAAAAAAAAAAGGAGATATGACAGCAGCTACTTTGTGTAGTTTTATTTTTCCCCAGCTTTATTGAAGTATGATTGACAAATGAAAATTGTATATATTTAGGTTGTATAACATGATTTTTAAAGGTATACAGTGTGTTGATTTACTATACATACACATTGTGAAATGATTACCACAATCAAACTAATTAATACATCCATCACCCCACATAGTAAACATTTCTGTGTGTGTGTGTGTGTGTGTGTGTGTGTGTGTGGTGAGAGTACTTATGAACTATTCTCTTAAATTTCAAATATACAATGTAGCATTATTAACTATAACCATCATGCTGTATATACATCAGATACAGAACGTACTCATCTTCTGACTGGAAATTTATACCTTTTGACCAATCTCTCCCCATGTTCCCCATTCCTCAACCCTTGGCAACTACTGTTCTACCTTCTGGTTCTATGAGTTTGAGTTTTTTAGAGTCCACATTTAAATGAGATCATATAGTATTTATCTTTCTGTATTTGTATCTGGCTTATTTCACTTAGCGTAATGCCTTCCAGTGGCATCCATGTTGAAGCAAATGGCAGGATTTTATTCTTTCTCATGGCCAAATACTATTCCATTTAACTCACACACACACAAACCATGTTTTCTTCATCTGTTCATTTGTCAGTGGACACTGCATATTTGCTTTAGATTAAGTAATTAAATATGTGCAAAGTGTTTAGACGTGTGCCCCTTATATATAGTAAGTGCTCAATAAATTATAGTAGTATTATTGTTAGTTATATAATTGGAAGGTAATGGAGGATTTTAGCAGAAGTGATGTGGTCTGATTTACACTTCAGAAAATATCACTTAGTTGCCAGGCGAAGGCTGTAGGGAGACGAGAGGGGAGGCAGGAGACCACTTAGAGGGCTGTTGTGATATCCAGCTGAGTGACAGTGATGAAATAGATATCTCAGATTGAGATATTTATTGTGGGTATAACCAATAGGCCTTGCTAGTAGATTGGGCGCAGGGTGTGAGGGAAACAAGATTCAAGATATTGCTTCTCTTTTAGCCTAGCGAGTGGGTGGATGTTGGTGGAATTTACTAGCTAGGGAACACTTTGAGCAAGAAGTAGTGAAATTACCCTATTTTATACCAAAGTAACTGGACGGTTTTGCCAATGACAGTTAATTCAGTGAAAAGAAAGCAAACGTGTTTGGAGCATGTGCTCTGTTCCTGATGCTCTGAATTGGGCTGGGCATCTCATTCTCTTCTCACAAGAGCCTATGATTGTTACCATCCTCATTTATTCAGCAGAGGAAATTGAGTCTGAGTGAAGATAATTGATGGGCTTAAGGTCACCTAGCAAATAAGTGGCAGAACCAGGAAAAGAATGCAAAGCCTATCCACCATGCCACAAGACCTCTTAAACCATCCAACCTTGTGTGTGATGGGAGGTGGGTAAGTGGCAAGGGGCAGTGGATATTCCTGTAGCAGTAAATAAATAAACCATTGGCAGGATTTCTCACTTTTTAAGCCACAGTTATAACCTTGGTTAGATAGAGCAAGCTATCTAATGATGTCGGATGCGTTTTCAGTGCCCTCAAGGCTTTTCTTTCAATATTTTATAGGATTGCATGGGTATCTTTGAGCATTTTTTTAAAAAGCTGATACAAAACCATCTGAACACTCAAACACTTTTCAGAAGGTCAGGCAATTTCTCTTTTGAAGAAAGTGTTAGGGCTCTCTATTTTGGGGGTGATTTGAGGGCAAAGAACTACATGGAGATGGAGGGATACCTGCGATGACCTCTCAAGATTCTTCTCTCAGTTCTGATGTATGTGACAAATGCATTTTTAAAATAAAAGAATTAATTTATTGTAATTTGGGGCTCATTCATATTGAATTCAAAGCACAGAGTTACAGCGTAAAGTCCTAATTTAAACAGATTTGCAGATGTGTTTTAATTACCTTGGAGATTATATTGGTACCAGTAAGTGTGGTCACTGGTTCTCCAGCTTAGGTCTTTGAAGAAACACTCTCCCTGAGTCACATTTTAATGTTATGCTCGTAGCATGTAGTGATGGTATATAATCTGAACTGCTTAGGTGATAAATGTCTGTAATACAGCTCAAACTAGTTAGAGCACAAAGGTAACTGAATTGGATCAGGTAACTGGAAAGTCCGGGGATAACTCTTTGAGGTGTGGCTAGACCCATGTGCTTGACAACACCATCAAGAATCTGTCCTTTTCCATCTTACTTTCTCCAGGTTGACTTCAGTCTTAAAAATGAGTCTCCCAGTGCAGTGGCAAACACCAGCAGCAACTCTAGGCTTTTATTCTATCAATTTAGTGAAAAGAGAAGGCCCCTGTTTCAATAGTTTTCCAGTAAGTTGCATCAGAGGGTGGGCACATTTTTCTAACTAATCCACTCAGAGAGGTGCTTTGCTTTAATTCTTATGAAGGTACCTCTGGCATTGAAGAGATTGGAAAGGGTAAGAATGGAAACAGATCATTAAGGAGGCTCTTGCTGTCACCCAGGTAAGACAGTATTAGACCATGGATAGTGGTGATGGAGAGAAGTGGATAGATTTAGGATATATCAAGTGAATTAAGAGCATTTATATAGCAAACAGAATGAGTGCCTACTCTGAGCCAGTTCTATATGCTAAAGTAAGAGATACAACAGTGAATAAGGCATGCGCCCACTCTAGAATTCCTCATAGTCTGTGGGTTAGAAAGATGTGTAAACAGGTAAGTCCCATACCATGAGGTGTAAATGCTTTCATAGAGATGTGTACGCAGTGCTATCATAGTCCAGAGAAAAGAGTGATTAAGTCTCCCAGGAGATTTAAGGCAGGTGGTGGTATTTAAGTAGGAATATGCCAGGTGAAGAAAAATGTAAAAGGAACTTCAGTGGAAACAGCATGTGCAAAAGCATGAAGGCATAAAATGTGGTGCAGCAAGTGGGGTAGGTGGGGTCAGATTGGGAAGGACCTTGGATGCCTCCCTAAGAAGTAGGTTTCCATGTAGGAATATTGAATCGAAGGACACTAATCCAAGGGTACACATATATCAGATAGAACATGTTTAAGCATTCCTTCCTGTAGTTGAGTTCGAAACTTTAATGTACGTAACAATAACTGTGTAGCATCTGTAGGGATTTTTCCATAAGAAATTTTGCTATTTGTGATTTTTCTCACATTATTAGATTCTGAACTCTCGACTTAAGATGTAACTCCATTGTATTGAGTGGATGCTATAAGAATTAGTGCTGAAGGTTGCCTAGTACATTCTCAAAGTGCCATAGAAAATTCAGTGTATCAGTTATAATTATTTGACTTGCAAGCAAAATAAAACTCAGCTCAAGTTGGGCTAAACAATGAAGGGGGTTAATTGGTGCCCATAACTGAGGTCGAGTTTCAGAATGTAGTTCAATCAAGGCTCTGACTGTCTTTCTCTAAAGTTTTCTCAGCTCTCTCCTTTGTGTGTGGGTTGGACTTGATTCTCAGTTCATTCTTAGGCTGGTTCCCCTCTGACCGCAAAAGAACAGACAGCTACCTGCTTTCTAATTCTTGATGCTCTTGGAAAGGAAAGTCCCCTCCCAGGAGCATCAAACAAAAATCCTGAGCTTCAACCTAATTGGGTCTTCCCTGAACCCTAGGATGTTTGTTTTAGGCCTGAGTTGACACTGTCAGGAGAAATGAGATTTCTGTGACAGCCAGAAACAGATTCCTGGAGGCTGGGGGTCTGGGCAGTCTATCCAAACCTCACTGGGAGTGTGGAATAGATGTTGTGGAGATAATTAAAGGGTCCATTGCAGTTGTACAAAAAAACACCAAACCCTGATTTATTTAGGTAATAGTGGAAAATCCCATGGCACATGTTATGTAGGGAGGGAAAGTTACAATTTTGGTATATAGTTGTGTATGTGGAATGGTGTTGAAGGAACATGTTCACTAAGCATTTTCCTGTGAATTGAGTAGAGGATGGGATAAAGATAGCTTTTAAACTAGTTATGAAGAAAAAGTTTCCCAAACTAATAAGTTAGATTATAGAAAAGTTTGCTTATGAGGGCAAATTCTTTGCAAATGGCCTTGAAAGATGCTTTTATGTATATGTGACATGCACACTAACCACCATCAACTGTGCATCAAGTCACGGTCTTCTAGTTCTACTTGAAATGTAGTTAACCTAGTTCTTAATGCAGTCTTACCCCACAAATAGTAATTGCATTTCTCTTCAGATATTCTGTTAAGCAGATTTTGTTCCATTCAAGCTCCTCTCCTTAGTGGCTTGAATCAGTAAGCTTTCTCTATAAAACTTGGGCTACACTCCACTTCCCATTTACCAGATGCTGAGGAATGTACTGTGGTGATTTTGTAGTCATTCAGACTTTGGTTCAGTTTCCTGCCGTGCTACTGGCCAGCTGTGTGACCTGGGGTGATTTATTTGGCCCTAGCGAAGCTTGTCTTCCTCATTCAGGAGGTGGCAGTAATTATTACCTACAATAGCAGTGGTCATAAGGACGAAATGTGGCAGCATTTGTAAAATGCCTGGCACAAAATGGCGCTCAAAGTTAGCTAACAATATTGAAAACTCATTTGTGAGCAGTCCTCAGGCCAGATTCTCTTCCCTTCATTGTTCCAAGCACAATTTATCCATACTGCTGTGAGCCGCGAAATAAACAAAGAACCTGCTCTTAATTTTGCAGCTTTATAGCTGGTATTTGAGTAAAAGATGAGTGTTTTAAATAAAATGGTGTTTGAGTGGGTCACTGGTGGTGGAGTTCCCATCTGTGAATTCAGGTATCCATGCATTCTTTTCTCTAGCAATGGAGAATCAGTTCCTTAAAATCGTAGCCAACAGATGGACATGTTTTGTCCCTCTTCCTCTCCCTTAAATGTCATTCGCCTTTGTTCTTTTCGTTTTCCAAAGGAAATGTGACACTTGGAGCTGTTGTAGGTCTAATGCCCAGATGCTTGGATCCTGGGTTTCCCAGCCTACTGTAGGGGCAGAGCTCCCCATATTCGAGCCCTACCCCTCCATACCAAAGCCTGCCTGAGCCAAAAGCAGTGGGTGGTCTCACTGTTCTCCCAATGTTTTAGGAACTACCCCACCTAGGCACATGGAGAGAGGCAGAGATGCTATTAAACTCTCCACTTCCTGGGGTGTATGTGCCTGAGCTGTTGCCAGAAACTTAATGTTGTTTTAACGCATTTTTGTGCGTGTGTGAGAATCCATTTTCCAGCACTGCTGATGGAGGGCACTCACCCCCCTTTTTATGACTGAAAGCCAGCTGAAGATTCAAATACAAGGTTCATTCTGGAAAACACAATGGTGCTTTCTCCTTCCCTCCCGTCGTCATCCTTCACTTGGTCATCAGCTCTTTAATCTTTTGCCTGAGAAAAAAAAATTCTAATATACTGTAACTAGGATGTTTTTCAAAACTAGGAACACTTCAAAACAAGTTTAAATATAAATGAAATTGGTTTCCAAATGTCTTGTTAAAAAAATGCAGATGTTTTATATTTATTATATCGTTTTTGTTTTATCACCTTGCAAAATTTTACAGTATGGAATTTTATTTAATGCAGTGGCATTTGAACAGCAATATTAGACAGCTGTATTTGTTTCATATTTGGGAACTTTTTTCCCCCTCTTTGGCAGGATATTAAAACTGAAACTAATGTAACCTGGTGTTTTGGGATATGTGGATGAGGCATTTTGCTTATTGGTAATTGAAAACAACATCTCCCCTCCAAATGCACCTCTCAAAAAAATAAGCTTTATTCTTTAGATAAGTGATTATACATTTCAGAATGCCAGGAAATTCAAATGAAGCCACTTTAAGGAAAACTCGGCTCCTTAAGTGCAGAAACTTTGTTGTCTTTTGCTGCATGATATCAGGCAGGGGCTAATAAATTGTACTTTTGATGCTTTTGCTAGTTTAGGATTTAGTAAAGACATATGGCATAGGTACAGATTACAATGCAACTAATAAACAATTATTCTCAGAGAAAAAATAAGCCAAATAACCCTACTCCTTTGTCCCATTCCCCATTTGTACCTCTTAGCTTCTTCACCTCCTTTTAATTTGCTTTTTCAAGATGCTCCACTGGTGTCTTTAATGAGGGAGGGTATCCTGGGTGTTCTTAGCTGAAAAAATGCCAGCCTTTTCCCTTTTCTTTCTTTGTAAAATTTTCCTGCTACAGGCACAGACAGGTTTCTAGTTCTCTCCTAACTAAACCACAGACTCTTTGCTGATTTTCACACCCTCCAGGTCACGATGAAATCCCCTATTAATTAAACTGAAATTATATCTGAAATAAATCACTTGGTGAAAGAAACCCACTGTGGCATTTTTCTAAAGATGTTTGCAATCATTAATGAAACATTTGGTGACTGGTGACATTTTCGATAACTCTTAAAATGCCAGGAGATGATATGTAAATAATCTCCGTGGACTCTAGTGCAGGAGTACCCAACCCCTGGGCTGTGGACCAGTACCAGTCTGTGGCCTGTTAGGAACTGGGCTGCACAGCAGAAGGTGAGAGGCGGGCTAGCCAGCAAAGCTTCATCTGTATTTGCAGCTGCTCTCCAACACCAGCATCACTGCCTCAGGTCCACCTCAGATCATCAGTTATTAGATTCTCATAGGAGCACCGGTCCCTGGTGCCAAAAAGGTTGGGGATTGCTGGTCTAGAGCAGAAATTCAGAGGATCTAGTGAGGGCTGAATAATAATTTTGGTTTTCTAAAGATCTTGTTGCTTTTGGGAGAGGGGATAAGGAGAATAGGAAGATAAAAGATGTTCTTTGAGAGAAATTTATGGAGGTCAGGGGTGAGCAAACTATGGCCCACCAAATCTAGCTGAAGCCTGTTTTTGTAAATAAAGTTGTATTGGAATACAGCTATACTACTGTTTATATATTGTCTGTGGCTCCTTTTGTGCTAAGTGGCAGAATTGAGTAGTTTCCACAGAGACTACTCTTTGGTCCTTGATGCCTAAAATATTTACTATTTGACACTTTATATATAAAATTTGCCAACTCTTGATATAGGTGATAACCTTATAGGAGTTTGGTTGAGTGGCAATCATTTTGTATTAGCCAGAAAACTAGACCTACTCACAGTGGAATAATTCGAGGATTAGGAATAACGTATAGTCATGTGCATCATTGCTTCTGTTCTTTTATCCATGGCAGACATTACAAAATTACAAATCAACCTTGGCACATTCTCTTTCTGCACGCAGATCTGGTTTCAGAATCTTTCTCAAAACAGTTTCCATAGTCATTAACAGGTTAGACAGCAGTTCTAAGCCTGGTGGGAGGTTGTGTGATTTTGTAGAGTTATTGCAAGAGTTTAGGAATCTACAAAGACATCAAGCACTGTAAAGATTGGAAAAAAAAAAAAGGCTTCCTGTGTCTTCCTTCATTCAATAAATGTGTCTTGAGACTCAGCTTACTGTGGGCTAGGCTCTGTTCTAGGCACTGGGGATTCAGTGGGGGGAAATAAAACAGATCAAGTCCCTGCTCCTCAAGGAGCAAAAGATAAAAAATAGAAACAAAAGTATAGACTGTAATGGCAGGTAGTGCTGACAGCCACAAAAAGCGCCAGACAGGGTGAAGGGATAGAATGTGTGGGAATGTTATTTTAAGTAGCAGGATCAAGGAAGATTTTCCTGGGGAGGTGATGTTTGAGCAGAGAGGGAGGTGGAGTGAGGGAGAAAGTTTGGCAGATACTGAGAGAAGGACATTTCCAGTAGAGCAAGCAGAGGCGGGAAGTAGGCAGGTGCTGGGGGTATGTATAGGGATGTCTGGGTGGAGCATGCAGCTGCTGCAGCGGGAAAGTAAGGCAGGTGGCAGGAATTTAACTTTTGTAGCCACGGGGCAGAGCGAGGTGGCTGAAACTCCTTTCCCATATCTTGCCCCTCTGATCCCTCAGCAACCCCCTGGGAAAGGCAGGGCCACCCTGCTTACCTTACAGAGGGGAGACTGCACCAAGCCTCTCTTAGCAGAGTTACTTCTCCTGGGTTACTACAGCTGAGACTATGTCCCAAGGTCCTGACTTCCAAATTGTGCCTTTTTTTTTTTTTTAAACTAGGTGTTTAAAAGGATTTCTGTTTCTTATTGAAGAGTCTGTCCTAAGGCACAATGCAATGAAATTGCTCTACTTCCACTTGAATGCAGAGGCTGGACTTAGTGACTTGCTTCAGAAGAGTAGAGTATAGAAAGGGAAGTGTGGTAAGTGTGTAGTAGAGGAACCTGAGAGATACCACCTTAACCCAGTGATCAAGGTGAACCTCTCCAGCAATGTCGTATGGATGTCTATGTATCAAATAGTTCTTGTTATAATGTGATGAGAAGGGTTCTTCGCCGCTAATCATGAGAAAAACATCAGACACATCTAAATTGAAGGACATTCTATAAAATACCCGACTAGTACTAAAAACTGTCAAAGTCATGAAAAGCCCAGAAAGACTTAAAAAACTGGCATAGATGAGAGGAGACTAAGTTGACTAAATGAAGTGAGTTATCCGAGATTAGATCTTGGAACAGAAAAAATAACATGACCAGAAAAACTAGTAAAATCTAAATCGAGTCTGAAGTTTAATAGTAAAAAAATAACAAACGAATCATGTATTATTTAATAAATTTTGTTTCTTCTGTTCAGTAGTGTGGGGAAAAAAGCTCTACCAGCTATGGGTGCTTTGGGGGTGACCCTAGAACCACAGTAACCTTGTAGTTACTTAAGAGGCTGCTGCAGGCATATATTCATCTCTGTCACTGTGGTCTGTTCCTTGGCAGAGTGCTCCCTACCGGTGGGCAAGGTGCTAAGGCACCTCGAAGGCACTTTCCAAACCCCGGATGGATGGGACTTACTGTCTGTAGTGTGATGCACCATAGAACTTCTCTCCTCCCCCCAGAAGTCTTCTACTTCCAGAAAAATCTGAGAGAGCAGGTTAAAAGGGTTTAATTAATGCATGGGGCCTGAGGGAGTTAAACATCCTTAAGACTTTTTAGCACAAGTGGTTGACAGAAGCAGCCCTTAATTACTCCATCCAGCTCACTAGTCTGCAGTGCCTCAGACAGTGGGCCCTTGTTTCTGAGGGGGCCAGTAGGGATGTGAGGGGGCAGGAGTCGAGGAGGAGAGGGGCCTCCCAAGCTTGAGCCCCAGTGCCCATGTTTTAGAAACAAACCTTCCCTATTTCACTTCACCATGAAGATTGACACTCGTTGTCGGTCTTTGGAAACCTTAGTGAGAAACAGGCTTCTTTTGGGGGGTGGGGTGGCAGAGGGAGGCGTTGTTGTCTTTTAAAACCACCATCACCTTGTGTGTGGTTCTGTTGAGTGAATGGCTTACTTTTCAAAGGAACTGGAAGCAATTAGCCTACAGAGAGGTGGCTTTCTCACAAGGGGAAACCTAGGGACCATTCCCAATCGCTGTTCTCCCATCTATCTCCATTTCCTGAAAGGAAGGACCTAAGACGGCAGTTCAACTGGTAGGGGCCGCGTCCCCAGGAGGCCAGTCCTAGCTTATAGTTTCTGCTTGTGCAGCTCTGTGGCCCCAATTCTTAGCTTTCTTATGAGCCACTCTGGGGAGAATTAGCCATGCCCTCCCCAGAAGTCCCCTGGAGCTGGACGGTGCCAGGGAGATGTGAAGTCCTGTTGTTCAGCCTCTCTGTCTCCCCCGCATTGGGATGGGCAGCTCCAGTGAGTAGTGATGGAGAGGCCATGAGCACATCTTGCCTGAGCATCTGGCCTGGGCTATGAAGAGTGATAATAAGAGGTGGTCTTAGGTCAGCCTGCATCTGCCTCTAGTGCAGTCTGCCATTCTTTGGCTTCCCTCGCACAGAGCAGCAGGTGGACTTGAATCATTATTCTCTGCTCATTCATTCATTCATTCATTCAGGGAGTTACTTAACCTCTTTGAGCTTTATTTGTAAAATGAGGATGAGAAAACCTAGATCATAATTTCTGTGAAATTTTCAGTTGTATAAAGCAGGGTTTCTCCACACTATTGACATTTTGGGTGGAATAATTCTTTGTTGTGTGGACTATGCAGTGCACTGTAGCATGTTTACCAGCATCCCTGTCTTCTACCCACTAGATGCCATTAGCTCCCCTGTCCTCAGTGTAACAACCAAAAATGTTTCCACATATTGCCAAGTGTCCCCGGAGTAAGGGGAAGGTGACAAATTGTTCCTTGTTGAAAATCACTGGCTTGAAGAAGAGAATGTAGATTGTATGCTTTGTGTCACTTAGAAAGAGGCTGGTTGACACTATCTCCTACCTTCCCCTAAATGCCGTGGAGCTTAGCAAAGAGATGCATGGCGGAGTTCCTGCTTTCTAGACAATTTAGAGTGAAAGTGGAAAGAAAGGACAAAGTCAGATGAAAAAATACTTAATAATGCAAGTTATAGTTGGGATATTGATCCCTTCAAACCATGGCATTGACTTTCAAGATTGCTACGTAGAAGGAGCAGTGAGTATTTAGAAACATCCCAGTGATGAGAGAGACACTTTGTGTTCTGCTGTGGTGATGACCTGGCTGTCCATCAGCTCTGGACACCACTGTCTTCCCAGGCTTAAGGGACAGGTTCAGCCACCCATTCAAGGGCAGACCCAACAACTTCTAACTAGATAATTTGTAACAGCGAAAAAAAGAGAGACCATTTTCATCAGATAAAAGTATCTCCTGATAAAGGAGTGAAACGTTAAAAATCATATTCACTCTTGGGTTTGCATATTTTTGTAGGTTTTTACTTGCAGGTTTGACAATTAAGTTATTTTTATCTAATCGTCCCTAGCTCTTTTCTCTTTTCTTCAGATTACTGGTAGGGAGGAGAATGCTGATATTTGCCTATAGTGACTAATGTGGTTTTCCTCTAAAAATGTTTCCATGAATACCAAGATGGAATCGAAGAATGTGGCAAAGGAAAGAAAATGTAGAATTGTGGACTTTAGAGTTACCATGGACTTAGCAATCATTTTTAACTCCCTGCATTTAAGGATAAGGAAACCAAGGCCCAGAGAGGTACAGTAACTTGCCCGAGGTCACCAAGCCCATTAGGACATAGGGAATTCTTCAACCCAGGATTCCTGACTCAGGCAGCCTGTCTCTCATGCCTCAGTCTTCCTTTTCTGATCTGCTCCCAGTATTTCAAAGGAGAACTTAGGCTCTTGATTTTTTTTTTTTTTGGCTTTGCTCTTTTCTTTTAATCACTGAAACAAAAACCAAAATATATTAGACAATTTCCTTATGACCTTAAGATAAATGTTCTTTTGTGTTTGATTTTCTTATTGTGGTAAAATATGGATAATATAAAATTTGCTGTTTTAACCATTTTTACTTGTGCAGTTCAATGGCATTAAGTACACTGACATTGTTGTGCAGCCATCATCACCATCCATCTTAAGAACATTTTCATCACCCCAAACTGAAATTCTGTACCCACGAAACAAGGAAGAAACCTATTCTTCCTCCTGCCAGTACCTAATAGCTACTGTTCTCCTTTCTCTCTCTATGATATTGGCTATTCTAGATATATCACATAAGTGGAATCATACAATATTTATCCTTTTTGTGTTTGATTTTAAGAAGTTTGGTGTGCTGATCTGTTTTAAGTTTTCATCTACAACCCCGTGGTTGTAAACGAGTCTTCCGATATTTCCTACCCACCGTTGATTGTTTTCTCTGACACATTGTCTCTCTCCCATGACTGTTCTATGGGGTGAAAAACCAATCAGAGATCAGCAAAGGAGTTTTGATGTCTCTGATTGGGAGGAGACTAGAACTCTCCTATACTTTCCTGCTCCCTGCAAACACAGGAGGGCTGTGCTTACCTGAACTACAGGGGATGGACGAGCTGATCCCTTCAGTTTCCAGTCTAAGTAAATCCCTTCCTTCCGAAAGAAAAATATGAATTGAAACGAATGATGAGTTTACATGCTGCTTAGTGTTCTTAATTTTTTTTTTAATGTGGTTTTTCTTTTATTTCATACATGATGTTGGAGGTCTTTCTATGGCAGAAGTATCTTAAATATTAAAAGCAAATAAATAGAGGATTGTCTTTTGAGCGCCTGGCAGATTTATTTAGGTTCGAGGAATCTAAGCAGTTGAAATTTTTAGTTTTCCTAGATTCTGTAAATGCAAGTGTCAAACAGCTGCCAAAGTCATCAAGACAACTAAGGATTTAACCAGTTAGATTTGTCACATTCATTCAGGGTTAGCCTGACTCTAACTTTGACCATTCTGACAGGTTAATCTTCACACTCAGAGACCTGAATGGTAGTCATTTCTTCCCCTTGTGGCCTTCATATGATCTCTCTGGGCAGGTTTTGCATAGACTGCTCTTCCTAAACCATGGGAGCTGGGGGAGGGGGTGGCTTGAAGCGGGTGGAGAAGCAGTCCTTTTGCTGGTGCTCACTGGTGACCTTTTGCCTTTTGGCACGTGCGTGTCCTGGCCCTAGACAGGAGAGTTTTCAAGTCACAGGTGGCCATCCTGTGGGAACATTTGGCTGCATGCATTATGCTCTGTGTATTGGAAATGGACCACTTTGCCAGCTGGAAAAGACAACAGGCACATTCCTTCAGCCAAGGCTCCTTCATGGGCCATAAATGCTCTAAACCCTCACGTCTCCAAGTGTAGTTACAACATTCCCATTGCTTTCTGGGAGACCCAGACAAGAGCTCTGCCACTTGCCAAGATGTAGGCCTTTTAGCTGGCAACATCATGTTTTAAATATCATACATAGGCATTGAGAGTCAGTATCAGTGGGCTTCAGTCCTGGTTGCACACTGGAATCATGAAGAGAGCTTTAAAAACTACCGCCTGGGTGATTCTGATCTAATTGATCTGGAGTTGGGGAATTCAGAGGAGGTGATTATGTGTTGCCAGATTTGAAAACCACTGTTTGAAATCCTTGAACCTTGAGCAAACCATGCCTGCCCCCGATCTGTGATCATGATTATAATGATGACAATGTTGCTGTTGATCAGAGCTAATATTTCTTGAAACTTCCTATGTGCCAGATCGTGTTATGAGCACTATTACATACCTCATCTCAGATTACCTTTGCTGTAACCTTATGAAGCAGATGCTATTTTGCCCTTATTTGGGGATGTGGAAGCTGAGTTGTTAAATCGCCCTCTCAAGATCACCCAGCTAGTGTGTGGCAGAGCCCCAGGAAGATCTCAAGCTGTAGCCACTTGCTGATGAAGGGTGATTGGATTGTTAGGCTGGGTGCCTCCCTCCGAAGGCCTTCCAAGGTGGAGGAGCTCCTAGTCTACTCAGATTCGGCTGTTGTGCTGTTGTCTCATTGTGGAACTGATGTGGACATTACCAGGCACAGAGAGTGGGAACATCAGAAGGTAGGACACAGCCCCTGACAAAGGTCTAGGGCTCCCCTGAGGCCTCCGCCATGTCCATGTGGGTAGCCACTGCCAGATGGAAATACCTGCAATGACTTCTGTACTTAAATGAAGTGCTGTTAGGAGGAAGCATGAAGGAGTGATTGAAAGCGAGGACTAGAAAAGCTGAGGTCTTTTCCTGACACTGCATTTACAGCAGAATGTGGAAGCACAGCCAGTTGTCTTTAACTCTTACTTGGTCTCTTGTGGCTGCTTCTAAGGGTGTCAGGCTGGGCCTTGCAAACCAGTTTTCTTTGGGGATCCCTGCACATCTCAAGCTGATTTGCAAGCCATTGGGCTGTCCAAAATGCCAAGCATTTTTCCTATGGAAATGTGCTCTGTGTGGTTCTGATTAACGTCCTGTCTTATGCTGTCTTCCTGGACAGCTGTCATTTCCTGCTGCTTCCTGTAGTTTTTTGCCTTGGTCCAGGTCTACCTCCTCCTGTTTACCTGGTGCTGTTCTCCAGGGTGCCCACCACATCTTCCTGCTCTGCCTCGTGACTCTCTGGGTCCTGCTGGCTTTCATCTTCCAAATCCCACCTCTGAACCACCTTTTTCTGTAGTCTGTAAGCAATACGGTACTGTTTGCCACTTCTTCCCTCCAAACCTTAACAGTGCCAGAAGGAACAAAGACTCACTAATGACACAGTCGATTCTTTACCATCTTCAAGCCAATTGTCATCTGGTGTTTTTGTTTTGTTTTGTTTTGTTTTGTTTTGTTTTTGGGTGTGTGTGTGTGTGTGTGTGTGTAGTGGGTTACCATTTATTAATTTATTCAGTAATGTGTTTATTTGGGGTCCAAAAGTGGGTGGAGAGATTTTCCGTCTTCTTATACTGCCTCAGGAACTGTGCCACTGCTTGCTTAACACTAATTAGGATGAAGCCAATGATCTTTAAGTCAGGGATCTTTATGTTCATGGTATAGAAATTGGATGTTTAGTTCGTAAAAAAAAATCAGTGTTATATTATAGCCAACTCTTCATCTTGTGGCTTGTGGATTTTTCCAAGTCATTCTCTTCTTTTATCCGTTTCATTTATCAAACTGCTTGGTGCTCATAAGGCAGATGATGGGAGAAAGTGCAGCCTAGATTAATCAAATCAGATGTTTGGCAAGGATTCCTGTGAAAGACCGATGTCAGGCAGGAAGTTCAGCTCTAGAAATACTGGATTTGAGGTCAGACGGGGATCTCGTTTATGTATGCCACCCTCATTGCCCTCTGCCCTCCCCAAGTGCTCTTTGCCCTTACCCAGTAACTTAATTTGCGTTTGAAAAAGAGCAGCGGTTGCAACAGCACCTTGAATTCTAGTGTTAATCCAGCCTAGAGAGAGGGATGGAGAAATCAGGTGGGTTTCTGCTGGGACCTGGCAGTGGGTGGAACCCAGCAGGAGGGGCAGGGACCAGATCTCCTTCTTTGGCTGAAGGTGTTTCTCAGGAGGTCAGAAGCAAGGATTTTGGTGAGAGAGGGAGGCAAGGAAAGGGTGAAAGGAAAGGAGGCAGAAGAAAGGAGACAGAAGAAAGGAGGCAGAAGAAAGGAGGCTTTCACAAAGGAAAGTTGCTGATTCTGTCTGTGATCAATCATGCCTAACAAAGAGACCCGTGACACAGGGCCTTGTTCCTCCCAGAACATCGCTATTCTGCCATCCAAAGCCTATCAGAAGACACCGACATTAATTTAAATGAATGTCCCTGTTCTTGTTGGCAGCTTTTCCCAACATGGATGGAACTGACAGACTGATGGCAGTGATTTTTTTGTCCCCCAAATTTCCTTGATGTGGTCCTGGGTGATAGGAACCTCCTTCACAAGAAGCCACACATTTTCCTAGATGCGTCCCCAAAAATGTCAGCCTTAACTATAAAGCTGAAAAAGACATTTCACATACATAAAATATGTAATTAAAATGATGAATTTTTGTAAGATAGAATATTAGCCTTGTGACATTTTAATCTGAATGTGAGAGAGAGGGAGAAAGAAACCGCAATCTGAAGCGCTCAATTAAATTTAGAATTTTCCCCCCTCCATTGTTATGAATAAATAGAAAAGATTCTGTAGCAGTCAGTGGAATTATTAATTGCAACTAGTGTAGAAGGTGCATGCACCATATCATGAAATGGAATATCATTGTTAGTGACTATATTTCTTGGTAATTAAGGCCCAGACTAATGATGCAAGTTTTCTCCAGCATGATTTTCATCTGATTATGAGGCTGCTTCATTAAGAGCACTCAGCCTAACGAGCTGTAGCTGTAATAAAGTAATTTTCTGTCTTGTGCTCTGATTGATAAAGAGTTTCTATAGCTAAAAGGAATTGAAAATATAATTATAATTAGAAATGGTTGAATAAAGTTATTACAGGATTGCTGAAGGGTAGTGCAATTGACACCGTAATGTTTTTTTGGAAGTGAGCATCTTAAAATTAGACTTTATAAAGCAACAAAACTCCTTTGCTAATAACTGGGCCGAATGTTGCTGCTTCCATAAAATGAACATTTAGATTAAAGGAAAATGAGACTTTCCCACATTGTTCTCGACAAGAAAAACATATGCAAGAAGAATGCCGTCGCCTTTCTTCCCAGCATTCTTCCCTCGTGAAGTAAAGCTTATGAACATACTTTTTACTCCATTTATAATAATTTTCCTTCTGCCATATGTTGGAAAAAGATCTTTTTGATTAAACTGATGTCTTTTTAAGCATACAGTATAATTTTGGAGTTTCTCCTTGCCAATGTGCAAGGAGTTATGCTGCCTTTTTATATATATATTTATATTTATGAAGCAGCGGGTTTCATATAATTTTTCAAATTGTGTAGAGGGTTTTTTTTCCCTGTGTTTGTCACGCATTGGTTGATATCAAAATATAACTGGGGAGGATACAAGATTCTACCCCCCTCCCTTGGGAAATGCTAATCAACTTTTTATCCTAGAAACCTTATTTCTTTTTATGATGTTCACATTTATAAAGCATGAAAACTCTGTTAGAGCGGTCCTTGGTGTGTATGTCATTGGATATGTCTGCGATATTGACATATAAATCTATGGCAGTGGTTTTATTTAGAATTAGCTGATATACTTTGTGCTCCAAATTACTTTCACATATTTAATTTAGTCTCTTTTGTCCCATTTTAGCTCCCTGCACTGCATGAAAAACATGCATATACTTTAAAGCTATATGGTTATGTAAATCTATTTTATGCAAACTCACACAGATATTATTGGGTCTGGACTGAACTGAGGAGTGGATCTTCCTAGATCCACACTTTTGACTGATTATTTCAAAGCTACCATTTTATACTGATTCTGACAATTGGAAAGACTTTTTAGAATTTCTGAGACTCATTTCTAACATATTATCAGGTAATAAAAGGATGTTATTGGGATACCATTAGTAAGATTAGAGAGGAAAAAAAAGAGCAGAATTTTATTGGTTGTTCATTGAAAATGTTAGCTGTGATTAGTTACATAATCCTACATTAACCTGTAAATTAAAATTCCTTGGTGCAATTTGATGGCTGATTTAATTTTGTCTTTCTTTGTTTGCCGCAGGCTAATTCCATTATGAATTCTTTATACAGCCTTTTCCCTCAATGATTAGCAGCTTCTACTCAAGTTCTGATTACTATTGTACACTTAGCACTACATAAAGCCGGGGATTAATATTCCCCTGAAGAATTGTTGCTATGGATCTGCTCTGTTCCTTCTAAGAGATGTTTCTGCAGCTTCAATTGTCCATAAATTATGATCTCTAGTGAATTATCAGTGGGAGTGAGCGGAGTTTAACAAGCTGAAGAGTGCACTCTAGTTCGGAGAGAAAAAGGCAAGGGAGAAAAAGAAAAGAGAGATTCTCAATTATTAATTGTGAGGTCAGATCATTCAGAAGTGATATTTTCCCCCATCTCTATCCTTGTAGACATGTACAAATCAGAATGAAGTTGTGGGTTAAAACAGAAGCTTTAAAAATCTTTCAATATTTAGTGATCATAACATGCCGCAGGGTTGAAATTACCTGTGAACAGAGAGAGAAAATGCTGGCTCTGCCACCCAGTAACATAGCAGGGTTTTGGGCGTGTTTTATTTTGAGAAGTGGTGTTGTCTTAATTTGTGAAGTGTGATTTTTTTCTTTATTGGTTTAGGAATATGTATTTGGGTACCATTGTTCTAAAACATTGCTGGGAATAACAGAAGACTTAAATAGAACTGACTTAAGGATTTTTCAAGATGAGGAAGGATTTTCTTAGGGAGCTGATATTTCCAGGTAAAGGTAATATGTAGCTTGGGAAGGGTTTCTCAATTTTGCTTTGCTGGGTGGGACTAAAATTCAAGGTCGGATAATATCTGGGCATGTTTCGCTTTAGGATTAAGATCAGAAGGGACCGTGTTCAGGGTTTATTGTGAACGTTAGTTTGGAGAAACCTGGATGTCCATCCCTCCCACTATACAGCAGTCTGCTGGATGGATTCTTGCTCTTGTTGGGGACTCTGTGGTACTGCACCGCGTGGCAGAGGCGCTTCCTGGCTCAGACACTGGGAGCAAGTTTAGCTGGAGAAACCCTTTGGAATCAGGCTGAGACCACCATGCTTGATGAATTGCTAGCTTTTACCAACACATGGTCCAGTCCAAGGGAAATAAACACTTGAGTAATATATCGTGTAAGATGACTCTCTTTTCTTTCTTCTCCTTGTCCTCTTATTTAATTTTCTTCCTCCTTTTTACTTTTCTCTTTTTTTTCTTTCACCTCTATTCCCCATCCTTTCTCTTTTTCTTTTCTTCCTTCATCCCCAAAAGGCTAAAATACTGAAAATACGCTGGCATTTTAAAGTCGAAGCAAAAAGGTGAATTTTATTGCTACTTGGAAGGCAGCTAAGGGCAGAGTCCTGAGGGAAGTGAGATAAAATAACGGAGTCTGAGAAATGCACTTAACAGAACAGATACAGTGGAAAGAACCTTTTCCAGGAATTATCACTTCCCGGTTTTCCAACTGCAAAGCAACAAATCATATACCAAGTCAAGGCGATTCAGTTATTAGAGAAGTGGTTCTTGTGAATTATTCTTAAATTGGAGTCTCAAATTATGCTGAGCAGTTCCTGGAAGTGGGGGTAGTGTCCATTTGATCAGAGCCTGGTTTCCACAGCGTGATTCACAGCAGTTTGTGAAGATGCACACATGTACACGGACATCCATGCAAATCCCTGTGCACCTCATTTGAGGCTCAGTGCAGGACACGAATCTTAGAGAGGGTGACAATATAATTCATTGTCCAAATGTAATACTTCCAAGAGTGAAAAGGATGTTAATAATGAAGCGAGGACAACAGGCGTAAGTGAAATGGTCCCTGGCAAATAGGACATATGGTCATCTTTGTTCGAGGGGAGGGTTATAGTCAAGTCTCTGAAGGCAAGTTCTCCTCTCAGAGGCTTGTGCTCATGTTTGCCTTTCCTTTTGCTGCCTGGTACTCAGCCTTCTTTCATATTGTGGAGTTTGATTCTTCGGTCTTGTTATAAGTCAGAGGCTGTTTCCCACTCTGTGTTTTCTGACTCTTTTGCTCTAGGGTACAGATATGCAACCCAGATTTGCCCAGCAGACACACCCACAGGGACTTTGTCTTAGGAGGTAGTAATGCAAACAAGTGGGGTCTCTGCAGAGCTTCCTAGTTTCCAGGTGCAGCAGGGACTGTGGTCCTGTGGTGAGATCCAGAGCCCAGAGTTGCTGGGGGAATTAACTGTGAGACCATATGTGGAACAGTTAGAGATCAGTCAAAATTCACTCCTCCATTCCATGAACGGGCGCTTGGCCTTCAATTCCAGGCACAGGGTTTGAGCAGTAAGCCACGAGTGTTCAGAGTGTGGAGGAGGCTTGCTGGTGGCCTTCTCTGTTACCTGAAAATCCACCTCCGGCCCCCATGGGCATGCTCACTTTACTTGCCATGGGGCAGGAACAAGGAGGCAGGGGCTAGCAGGACCACCATCCTTAGAAGGTACATGCTCTCTGGGAGCTCTGAATGCTGTTTCTCAACAAGGCAGCCAATGGCATTTTAGAGAGAAGAATTCTATTTCGTGAATCATCATTCCTGGCCCCACCCACTTATTGCTAGTAGTGTTTTCCCAATTATTGTGTCTACCCCATCCCCGCTCTTCACCCATTTCCAGACACCCCTAGAGAAGTACAATCCCAGATAAGATCCATTGAGTTACTGTATTCTTCCAGTCACATTCAGTGGTCTCCCTGAGAAGAATTTTGACCAGCACATCTTTCACCATTTCATGACATTTTTAGAGATGTTCTGTGTCCTAGTGACATTGTAGTGCCTCTTACAAATGGGTCCTGCAGAACTTTCTACTCACCCATCCTGCTATTTATAACGAGTCTGCTTGGAATGGGCTCAGGGTAGAGTACCAAGAAGGTTCATGGGGGACAGATTTTACCTACCTTGAAGCCAAATTTGAAGGAAAAATAAAACACCCAATACAAATTTGAAGGAAAAATAAAACACCCAATACTTACAGTCTTATGCCGTAGCATTTTCACTTATTGAAGGTGAATGCTATTTTGGGAGTGATACCTCTTCCTAGAACCTTCTCTCTCAGAGGCTGGAGTTCAGCCCCCAGGCAGGAATTCGGTCCAGGGTTGGCCCCCCTGGCAATCCCTGCTGTTCCAGGACAGTTCTGGTTACAGGAGGAGGCTTATTTTGTGTTAAATAACACCGGGAATCCTGATTTATAGGATGTTCAACCACAGCGTTACCTACACCTGTAGGATTAGGCAGTTATTTTCCCAAGGCATGTGGCAAATAGTACATATTTGATGGTAGAATGATAGACTATTAGAGATAAAAGTAACTAGTTTAGATTCTTTTCTTTTTCTAAGTAAGAAAAGGAAGTCAGGAGTGTTGAATTGACTTTTACCAGATCACCATCGTAACAGCAACTCACGCTATGTGCCAGATGCTGTTCTAACATTATCCATCTAAACATTAGCTCGTTTTTGAGCCTCGTGGTAGTTCTATCAGGTAGTTAATATCCTCATCACTGTTTTACAGATGAGGAGACTGAGGCACAAAGAGGTCAAGAAATTTGCCTTTACAAATCATATAATTGGCTAGTGGCAGAGCCAGGATTTGGATTGTGGATGTTCAGCTCCAGAGCCTAGGTGGTCTGTATACCTCGGGAGGTGGGAGTGGCATTTGAACCTGAGTTTGTTTGATCTTAGGTGTAGTGAACTTCCCCTGTCTCCATCCTTCCCTCCTTCCCTCCCTCTTTCTCTTTCATTCTTTATTTCCCCACCATAGGCAGATGCGACCTACCTATTACAGTGGCTTCTCTCCACTGAGACCGCTCTTCGATGTCTGCTGTCCCTGCCTCGTTCAGATCCTCACTTTCACATTTCCGTGCCCACTGCTTCTCAGTCTTTACTGCCGCCTTCCTTGCCAAATACACATAATGACTGTTCTTTTGCTGTTCCTTGTTTCTGGTGCAGCAGGACAATGAGGGGCACACAGATCAATGTTTCTGAGAGCATGGCTGTGGCGAGCCTTGAAAAGAGGGAACCCTGGTAACACACCCAGAGGTAGAGACAATTTCCTTGCTCCATTGATGTCTCTCCCAGGGAAGAGATTCTCAGTAGAGGTGCCAACTCTGGATTTAGAGGAATCATTGGCAGTCTAAATGGGGTGTGTGTGTGTGTGTGTGTTTTGAGTGTGTGTTAGCAGTTGCCACGCAGTGAGGATACAGAGGTCTCAAGCTAAGTGATTCCCTGAATAGCAAGCACGGGCATAAGTTAAACATTTTCCTGCCCTCGTGTTGTCAGTGCGAGGGAATGAATGCAAACCCTCAATGAAAGGGGCCCAAATTCTATGGATGCCTTCTCTTGCCTTTTATTTCCTCTCCATTCTGCCCACAGCCCAAGTTTGCTTTTGAGTCAAGGAAGCTGAATAATTTTCCTTCCTCTTAGCAGAAAGACTAGCTGTCAAATTCCGTGCAAGTTGACTCCACTGATTTGCATGAGAGGAAATATAATCTGATAAAGATGTAAATGCACACAATTGTTTTCTTGTCTGTAGGCTTTCTTTTTCTTATTTGGAAAGGGTCTGATTTAAATATGCCCATTTGAAGGAACTTATAGGGGCTCACACATTGCCAAGTGATTACATTTTTAAAGACTTCCTTTGGTTAATTCCAACTTCTCGTTTATATTGATTGACCCATCTAGTCATGCTTATGATAAGAACTTTTGAGCATTTGTATTTAAAATATTATGAGCGATAAGATACAAAGATAAGTAAGAAATGTGCCCTGCCTTCTAGGAACTTACAGTGAGATGCATCTTAAAATGCATTTTGAAGTCATATGGAATTAGGAATAAATTTTCCATATAAACAAGGTTCTAACACATTGCAATTATATAATGCTTTATCATTTATGAAATACGGTCATAATCCTAGGCAAGACAAGAAAAGCCTATTTAACTCTTTATTTGGTTGAAACAATGCAATTAGCAACCAGTTCTGTTAAAACCCAGAATTTTCACCATGGGGATCTGGAGCTTTTCCTTTGCCTAGTTCACTTCGGAGTGAATTACCAAGGTGTCAGGACATGATCCTGAGTGTTGGGTGAGGTATGCCAGTGGGTCTCAACTTTTCTGTACTCCTCACTTTTGCACATTGTAGTTAATAGCCTTAAACTATTTTTTTTGTTGGCCAGATTTAGGCTTTCTTCCAACAGCCAATAGGATATTTCCAAATTTCGATGTTGCCTGACAGCCTTTAATAGTTTGTGCAGTTTTTTAATCTTTAGTTGTACAAGCTGTTTACCTATGCAGTTACTTAAATATTTTATCTAATTTTCCCCTGACTGTTGAAAACAAAACCAAAATGAATCCAAAACAGGAGAATGGAAATGTTAATTTGGTGACTCAAAGTGTAGTTTCCATCAAGTGAATATAAAAGAGATGGGTTGAATCATTTTTGGTATGTTGTAATTGGGAACTCTAGCATCTTTCATCCTATTAAGTCAGGCAAATGAGTGTTCAGTTGTGAAGGAAAGAAGAAAATGATGAAACAGTATGATGGAAAAAGATTATTAAAGATTGGGAATGAAAGGCAAAGTATAATTACAATTTCTGTAACCTTATTTTAGCTTTCTGAGAACAGAACCTCCACACAAGTTTATGGTTTAGTTTGCATACCTTTGACTTTCAAACATATTTCAAGGTCAGTGTGGGTGGAATTAGGGGAAACTAGTACTTCATGGTGTGCCAGGGACTTAATTCTTTAGTTGAAAGGGTAAGTAACAGAGCAAAGCAAAGGGAAAAGAGAAAGGAGAGGTCCAAGTCAGCAGCAGTAGCTTAGAGGGAACAGTCCTGGAGAGTGTGAAAGGCTGGCGGAAAGGGGAAGGAGAGTCTGTTCCTGAGAGTGACACTCCCACACGCAGCAGACATTAGAAAGTCATACAGAATGTTTTAAATCTTGTAAGCAATGGAAGGACAAAGTGTTCTTCTCAGGAAGAGATGAGATCATGTTCGATGGTGGGTCAGAGAAGGCTTCAGGATGTGTATGACATTTGAGCAGAGCCTAGAAGAATGCATAAAATTTTTTTCCTGTCCAGGCATTTGGGGAAATGATATGATGAGAACAAAATGGGATGGGATGAATGATGAGAGCAAAAATACAGAGCAGGAAATGTAAGCATATGTTTGGGAAACAGTGAACTGGAGGACAATTATAGATTGGTTTAAGGTCCATAGAGAAGAGTAGAGAATGATTAAGCTGGAAGACTAGGTTGTGGCCAGATCATGGAGATTCTAAAATTCCAAGCTAAACTCTGATTTAGATTTAATTTGTTCACCACTTAATCTAGTGGTGGGAAATCTTGGATTTAGGAGGAAGGAAAAGCAGTTATAAAGCTCTTATAATATTTCAGGTGAGAGTTCCAAAGCAGAGAAGTACAAATGGGAATAGGAGGCAGTGATGGATTCAAGCATTAGAATTGGTGTAATTTGGCATGATTGGATTGTCAAGGAAAGAAGTGGAGTAAAGAATGATTGAATGAATGGAAGATTGGTAGTGTTACAATAGAAATAGGAGAAAGATAGTGGGAGAAAGGATCAAGATAAATTTTAATGATGTTGCATTTGAGGTGCCCATGGAATATATTGATGGAATCCTTTGGAGTGTTTGGCAGAATTGAAGACATTGAATTTTGAAGTGATTTCTTAGAGTAATGGCAAAAGTTGTAGGGATGAATGAGATTTCCAATGAGAGCATCGAGGGCAGAAGCCTAAGGCCTGTGGTTCAGAATGGTGGGAATTTATGCTTTTAGGGTTTGGAGGAGGAAGTGAACCGATGAGGAAAGACACAGGAGAATTAAGTACAGTGTAAAAGATGACAAGGAAAGAGAGCTTCAAGAAGAAAGTGGCAAGCGATAGGATCAAGTGCTGGGAAGTGGTTGAGAATGTGGCTATTAGAGTTCACCAGAGACTCTTAAGTGAGCAGGTCCATTTAGAGAGATGCCGTGATAG
The DNA here is from genome assembly GCF_902729225.1 of Pteropus medius. NCBI lineage: Eukaryota > Metazoa > Chordata > Mammalia > Chiroptera > Pteropodidae > Pteropus > Pteropus medius. Next base: position 21,768,238 of record NW_024349800.1, on the reverse strand, counting down.
CTCCTGTCTTATTAACTTGAATGTGTCCACACGCAGGAGGCAATGCCACTGCTGGGACTTAGAAGGTTGTGGATGAGAATGGGCTATAAGTGGAGTTTAGAAGAGCCAATGGAGGAGATTCATCAGTAGTGAGGTTCAGCTAGAGTGAAGCAGCAATGAAAGTGAATCCAATCTGTGTGCTTTGAGAATTTTATCAGATGAAATAGATGGTGAGTGTTCCCAGGAGCTAGAGTGGCAAGGCAGTTTCAGCAGGAGATCAAGGAGTTAAGGGACTCTAGGATGCTTGCAAGGAAGGAGGCTGAAATGCCTGGCATGCGATCTGGCCCGGGCAGTAGGATGAGTGGTAGGTAGGTAGATGTGAGGACCTGGTCTCAGAAAGTAGGGAGAGGGTGAATGGTTGGCTGGCATGATAAGTAATTTATTTAGTAGAAGTGGACATGCGGGGAAGCAAGGACTATTAGGAGAAGGGAATTTCAGAGTTTTGGCCTTTTTAGCTGTGGTAGTTTCCAGTATTGTGATATCTGAGGGTATGGCTGAGAAGGTATTGAAATAGAATGGGGATGAAGTTTTTGAAGTTCCATAGGTCTGGGTGGTGGTAAATCAGTGCTGAAATCTATCACTATGGACTCTGAACTCACCAGAGATAAAGGCAGGGGGCAGAAAGGAAGGGAAGGGACCACTGTTTGCTGAGGGCCTATTATATGCCAGACAGTATGCAAAAGTTTTTTTTATATCTGTTATGGCATTTAATCCTCACAGCAGCCCTGTGATGGTAGCCCTCTAAATTTTATGGATGAGAAGCCGAAGCCTCTCAGGGTGGCCCAAGGTCTCCCACATAGCACGTGCTGGAGGTAGGCTGTGAATCTGAGTCTTATCCGAGACCTGTGCTTCTTCATGAGAAGAACCATAAGCCAAAAGTTGAGGTTAGCAAAGCAGGATCTCCTGGTGTCAGTAGACAGTGATGATCATAGTAGAGATAGTTTGGTGTAAATAGGAAGTGTGGATTTCAAGAGAAGAGATCCTGTTTAGTGTGTCCTTTGGAGAGGTCTGGAAATGGAAATGCAGAGCCAGTGATGCATTGATGTCTCATGCGGTGATATTGCGGGTGTGAGAAGGGATGGGCTTTGAGGGACTATCAGGGGAAATGAAGATCCAATTAGAGGACTGTGGATATATTGTAATGGTTTAGGCTTATCCCAAGAGGAGCTTTGCCTCTGCATTGCCTTTGAGCCAGTACAAATATGACACTTGTTTTCATCCTCTCCATTTCTATTCTCATGTCTGCCAGGATCAATACTTAAGGATGGGCACTTCTCTAAGAATTGTGATAGAGCTTGGTGAATATTTCAGGAGCAATTCAAACAGATTCTTTAGAATCCTGAAACATTTACTTAAAATAAGAAACGTGAAGCAATAGCTGTCGCTCCTCTCAACGGAGGGAATGGTTTTGAGTTTTGTAGAAAATTGACTAAATTCTTGCCTAGCACAATGCTCTTGAACATGGCCCACACAGTAAAATCATACAGACAGTTTTAAAAAGGAAAAAACAATTGTGGAAAGGAAAAAAAAATCATACAGACAGTTTTAAAAAGGAAAAAACAATTGTGGTAAGCCAGTTACAAGGTAATCATTGGCCTAGTGGTTTCCGAAGATAACTGTCCTTCATTGTTATTTGTACTGTTTTGTTTTCCAAGTTCCCTGACTAAAATTTATTTGCTATCTAAGCTGAGCATACTTAATTATGAACTCTTAAAATGGCTGATGGGACATTATGAAGACTTTTAATGGGCCTTGGCACTATGGAGTTATTTCCTGGGCGTGAGTAAGAAGTAGTTCACATCAGCAAGTGATTAGCAGGCTGCTTGATGTCATGTTTTTTGGTTTCTAGAGGGCTATTTCTATGAGGCTGACATCTATAGGGAACAGTCGAGGCCAGCTTCAAATATTATAAGAGTTCAGCCATTATTCAAATTGAACTTGATCTGAGTTAATTTTGTTCTTGGTGAATTTTCCCTTCTGTAACAAACTTACAAACAGAGTGGGTTCTACTTAAAAAAAATTTTTTTTCCCCGCTTTTCTTCCTAGGGAGAAATTTCTTTGATTTTATAGTGGCACGCTAAAATCTATTCATTTTAGGATTTATTCAGGTGAATTTTCTATCATGCTTCCTTGTTACATGAAAATGTCCCAGATATTTTAGAGTTAAATAAAACCGTTTTTGTCTTTGAGTAGATGTCTCCTTTTTTTCTGGTGGTTAGCTGGGAGATGGTCTATCAAGAAGAGTTATTTGCCCCTGTCCTCATCAACTAGTTGGTGTGGGGTGAAAAGAGCTACTCATCTATTCAAAAAATATTTATTAAGTGCCCAATAGGTCAGGTTCAGTTCTGGAGCATGGAATCATAGTAGATGACAAGACAGAAGTCCTTGACCATGGATTTCTGGTGGAAGAGAAAGACAATAAGTAAATAACCAATTAACTATGTAAATTATAATATAACGTCAGGGAGTAGTAAGCAGTAAAAAAAGAAGCAGGGAAAGGTGATAGAGTAGGAGAAGGGAAGTCATTTTTGTAGTGCGGTCAAGAGATAATGTTGGAGCTGAGATTGTAGTCAATGGGCTGGGGAAATTTGGCGTTGGATGCTTTACATTTGCTTTTTAATGTACACAGTGCTTTAACATGTCATTCCGTTCTCACACAACAGCCCTGTTGAAGATGTTGATATCCTTACTTTCAGATGAAGCAACTGAGTGCAGGCGATTAAATGACTAGGTAGAGTGCCCAGGGCTGCGTCTTGACTCAGACTACCTTAGTCCAAGTGAATTGTCTCGCTCTCATGCCACAGATCAGAGCTGCCAGTTAATACACACCAGTGCACCTAAGAGAGATGCTGGTGTGGGTGTGAATTTACACAGAAAAGTTGCTAAATGCTAAGGGGGATGCTGGAAAGGATGGGTCCTCAGAGGTGTTGACCTGGGGAAAAGGTGGGTGCCGTTGGGCACCCACTGGTCCAGCCAACTCAGAATGAGCTAAAACCTCAGTGGACCAGTGTCTGACATTGACCTTGGGGTGTCCCCAGAAACCTTTATTCGAAGGCACTTTTTTAAAAAATCTGAAAACCGCCTTCATCTACCAACCCCTCCCTACCAAGTCACGCCTCAGGTGTTTAAGAAATGCTATGAAGTAACTGACAGTAAGCAAAATGCACAGCGTGCTTTTTTGTTCTTTCCTTTCCATTTCAGAGAATTCAGGCTTTCGGCAGCTCCCTCTGGTAACAAAACATCTAAACATGTTCAAAACACTGTTGTTATCTTTCACTTTACCCTTGAGCAATGCAAAGAAAATACTGTGAACTGGCAGACATCATTTTGCTAACGCTTTCTCATACATCATAGCTGTGCTTCTAGAAAACCTTCTTTTTCCTCATTGTAAGGATATTTTCTGCTTGACATTTGGAGTCTGTTTCCAGGAAGTACATGGTTTGACTTCCTTTTTAAAATTTCATCCCAACCCTATCCATTACATCTTTAAATAAGCACTGTTGAGCAGACGCATCACCTGAACTTGTTTCTGGCTTTATGGAAGGGATTTTACTTGGAATGCAAAGAGGCTGGAGACCTGAGTCTTGTTTTTGGCTTTGTAGAGAATCTAGGATGTGAAGGCAAATATGTGGTACATGTGCCATCATTGTCCCTTCCCTAACCTGTGGCAGACATCAATAATTTGACTTGGTATATTTTTTATGTTACATTTGGATACAGCCCCAGTGCCCTTCTCAATTCATGGCAGTGACTGCCGACGACTGGAGTTGACCCATGGATACAACTTCCTTGTCATCTCTCACTAATCAGAGTGATTTCCTGCCTTTACTGTGCACACCGTCAACTTTACAATAATTTAAAATTCTTTTATTTCACTCCATATTAGCATGATAAATATAACAGAAACATAACAGAATACAGTAGACCTTCTTATCTGTGGGGAATATGTTCCAAGACCCGCTGTGGATGCCTGAAACCGCAGAGAGTACTGAACCCTAGATATACTGCATTTTTTTTTCCTACATGTACATACCTATGATGAAGTTTAATTTACAAATTAGCCACAGGAAGAGATTAACAACAGAAACTAATAACAAGTTAGAATAATTGTAACAATATACTATAATAAAAGTTATGTGAATGTGGTCTCTCTCGAAGTATCTTATTGTACTATACTCACCCTTCTTGTGATGATGTGAGATGATGCAATGCCTTCGTGATGATATATGTGTTTTCAGTTTGAGGTGTGACAGCAAAACTAGCATGAATTTTCTTTCCCCTTCTTTACGATTTCACAGATAGAAGATTCATTTTTACCACAACTCTCAGCAACCTCAGCATGTGCTATTTTTTCTTTCCTTATTAAGTTGAGAACTTTCACTTTTCTACTAAAGGAAGCACTTTACCATTTCTCCTTGGCATATCTGAATTGCCAGCATCACTACTTTTGTGCTTTGGGATAGTTATTAAATAAAATAAGGGTGACTTGAATACAAGTACTGTGACAGCTGATATGATAACCCAGATGGCTACTAAGTGACTAATGGGCAGCGGGTGTATACAGTATGGAGATGCTGGACAAAGGGATGATTCATGTCCAGGGCAGGAGGGAGTAGGACTGCATGAGATTTCATCGAGCTACTCAGGACTGTGGCTTGTTTGTTTATGGAAATTTCTATTAATATTTTCAGATCGAGGTTGAAACTCGGGAAGTGATGAGGGGATTACTGTATCCGTGGTTATCAGCATGAGAAGAAGGTGTATTGGAATCTTTGGGAGGGAATCTAGACGTACATTTTTTAAAAGTTCCCTAGGTTTTGCTAACATTTCCACTTCTGGGTTGGGAAACATTAGAGCACACATTTCTAGTTTTTGGCCTAGGCTTTCACCGTACAATGGAGAGTGGGTACCCTTGTCGGGAAGAGATTTCTGGAAAGCATCCTCAGTTGGCTACAAGCTCTAAGAGGGCCAACCCAACTTGACATGACCACTCATCTTTATCCCAGGGATTGTAGCAGAGGCTGTATTTCCTGAGAACAGCGAGGCTTGCTGGCTCTGCCTTTCCTAGGATTCATTTCAGGCCCGGGAAGAAGATGATCTCCCTGGTGGAAGGGCCAGTGCCCCGTCAGCATGAAGCTGGCCAGGCATGCTGGTCAAGGCAGGGGGCAAGTTCTCTCACAAAGACCCCAATTGTAGCTTCCAGGAAAGAACTTCTCAGAATGTTTAAAAGCAAGTTGTGAAAATATTTTTTTTGGAGGCACCTCATTAGTTTTTACAATAAATGCTCATAACTGGAAGTAATAATTTGGCAATTATAAGTCAAACTTCAAGTAGGAGCAGGAGACCTATTTCTAGAGAAACAAATGGGGCTGCCTCCCATTGAGGTAAATCATACTTTGAACTTTCCTCGAGTTTATTTTCCCCAAGGACCTTTGGGAACTGAGCAAATATCAGTTCATCAATAATACCTGTGTTTATAGATCATCTATGCCAAAGGACTCAAAGTTTTTTAGAGGTGACCTCTGTGTCCATGTTTGTCCAGATCATCTCAGAGGGGCCTTTCATCTCTGTCTAACACTCAGTGGTGTGCAGGGTGAGTGCTGTAGGGCAGGGGTGTGTGGGAAGCACTGTGACTCCTGGTGCTTACAGGAGACCAAATGCCCTGGGATTCTGCCTGGCATGTGTTAATATAGCATTCGTGCCAGTCTGCTGTTCTCTGGAATATTTTATACACTTGTTTATCCATTCAATTATTCAACATGGTTAATTATTGTCTTCTATGTGCTGAGCCCTAGGCTTAGTGCTGGGAAACAAAGATGAGTGAAATATTGTCCTGCCCTCACATGACTCAAAGTCTAGTGGGGAAAACAGAGCCATACATAGATGTTTTGAAGCAATGGAGCAGGGCATGATAAAGAAATATCCTGAATGTTTCGATGCATAAGCAAAATTCTCTAATCCTGATTAGGGAGTAGAGAGAGGTATCAGGGAGAAGCTTCCTTAAGAAGGTGACAAATAACCTTCATCTTAATGGAAACCCCATAGTATGCCATTTATTTTTTCTTTCTATTGTTTCATTTTCTAGGTGGAGCCTGGCATGTTCCAAAGTTAGACAAGCAGAAAGAGCCTTTGGTGATATAACCCAAGACAAAACAAGGGACAGAGATTCTTTGGGCATGAAAATGCACAGGAAGTGTGTCACCAGATGGTCAGTCATGGGCAGGGGAAGAATTATTGGCTTGTAAATGTTCCACTCTGAGGTTAGAACTAACTAACTAACTTCCTTCTTTCCTTCCTTCCTTCTTCCTTCCTTCAGCTTCCTTCCTTCCTTCCTTCCTTCCTTCCTTCCTTCCTTCCTTCCTCCCTCCTCCTCCCTCCTCCTCCTCCTCCTCCCTCCTCCTCCTCCCCCCCCACCCCAATAATTGTGGCTACTCTGGAAGCTGTTTGTCAAACCTGCCATTCTGTGAGCAACACCTTCTGACCTCTCAGCTTTTTATCCTCCTCTAGACCCCTACTTTATTTGTCCCTATACCACTTTTTTCTTTTCTACCCTCTCCTTCTATCCTAATTACTTCCTCTACCAGCACAGATTCCGCAATCCAACATTAAAAACTCACTTTTGTAAAGACCTTGTCCCTGGTTTCTCTCTCTCTCTCCATGATACTCATCTGGGAAACCCCCAACCATGTTTCATACCATCTATCTGTCTACTCCATACCTGCACCCAAGCAAGTGGACAAGCAGGAGAATAATACCTGGCCACGCCTTAGATTCATGAGGACACATCTCAAATGGTTACTCAACACTGCCCTGACATCTGCCACACTTCCTTAGTAGTGTGTGCACACTCATACTTGCCAAGTGATTATTTCATTACTTCATTCGAGATGCACTTGGTGAGCATTAACTTTGTGGCACAGTTACAGGAGCTGGAGACAGAGCAGTGAATACAACTGAAAGATACCTTCTCTCCTGGAGTTTCCATTTAAGGTAGCAGACAAATGACACACAAGTAAATATCAGATAATATTTACTAAGAGCTATGCAGAGGATTTTGGGTGAATTGACAGAAGGCCTCGCTGACTATTTTGTATGGATTGATTTGAAGCAACTTCATTGAGAAGACATTTAAGCAAATATCTGAATACCGCAGAGGAGCCAGCCTGTAGAGATCAGAGGAGAATTCCAACCAGAGAGAGCAGCTGGAGCAAAGGGCCTGAGATATGATTGGACTCAGAAAGACAAGTGTGGCAAGAACCTAATTGGCAAAGGATAGAGTAGTATGAAATTAGAGTAGATGCACATGGATGTAGAATTGCGGAAATTCCATTTAATGGCTCTGATTTCCTGAAGGAGAGCTCAATCTCCCTTAAGACTCAGGGTGTATGGTAAGTGTTGTATAGGTGGTAAGGAGAGTGGGGAATTTTGGCGCAGTCACTGAGGTAAATGGGGGGACCAAGGACGAAGGTAGGTACTGGAGGAAGGAGCTTTGGCCCCTGTGCATCTGGGATCAGTGGCTTTAATCATTCTTGTTGTGCTGTATGTGGGGGTAGAAGAGATTGATTCTTGCATTGAACTGAAGATAATATTTTTTAAGAATAGATTTGGAAGAAAGGATAAAGATGCAGAAGCAGTGAGACCATAGGTGGGTAGGTAGTTTGAAGATCAAGCACAGAGTTCAGGCTGTCAGAGGCGAGGCTAAGAGGGATATAAAGCCCGAGGCCAAATGGGGAGATCAGGAATCTTCTATGAGATTGAAAAGCAGTTATAGAATTAATTTTCAATAGTTTTAATTAATTTTTTTTTTACCTAGCAATAGCAACCTGAATTCTAGAATTTAGCTTGGCACATGGCAGGCCCGGAGATATTAAGGAGATCTGTTCGAATGGGTTTACCGTCTTCAGACAGAAATATTCATTGGGAAGGACAGAAGGAGGGATCTTGGAGAGAAGAGAGAGGGAAAGGTGAAAGGAAAAAGGTCAGAAGAAAGGAGGCTTTCACAGAGGGAAGCTGCTGATTCTGTCTGTGGTCAATTACGCCGACAAGCCCTCAACACAGCCTCGCCCTTCCAAAACATCGCCTCTACCAGCTGGAGCCCCATTGGGATGCCGCTGGTGATTTATAGGAAGGTCCCCCGTTCACCTTGGCAGTTTACTCCACTGTCCCTGGAGTTCTTCGCTGGTGGCACACTTCCTTTTAAATTGTTCTTTGTGTGCAAGCAGTGTTCACATCTCAACAAAACAATCATTGGAGGAGAAATACTTTTTTATCTTTCATTTAAAAATAAAAGTTTTCCAATAATTTAGCCTTGCTTGGGTTTGAGAGGTATGAAAACATTCAAGAATCATCCCCAGTGGCCAAATCTGAATTCTCAAGGAAATCTTATGATTTCATTGAGGTCTTTCTTAGACTTTCTTGGAACAATTCTGAAGTTTCCATTGCTTTTATTATTTTTTAAAATTTTACTCCATTCGAATAAAATTATCAGTGTAATACATGTTTCCTATGTTTTCAGAGTATTTCTAATCAGGCATTTAATAAATACTTATTGATTTGATTAGTTGCCTGGCCTTTCACTGTTCCACCCAGGGGCAGCCAGGACAGTGGCCTTTAGGCCAGTTCCATAGGATATTAATTAGTGAAAAGCAAAAGTATGTTAAGTGGTCAAAAGGTTGGAGACAGTCTGGATAAAACAATGTTAAGCTGGCTTTCTGAGAGGTTTTAATATGTTAAGAAGCACTGAGAATTTCCTAGAGGGAGGATTTCCAAGTGTGCTGTGTGTCAACCTCCTTTCAAAAACAGGGTCCTCTTTTGTTGGAGAATCTTCTGGGACTGATATTCCACAGAACACATTTTAGAATATGCAGCATTAAGATTACCAATAGAGAATAGTGAGACAGAAAAGGAATGAAACTCAGAATAATGGACTTTATACACAAGAGGCCAAAATACCAAATTTTCCTTTAGTTTTACTTTGATAATTTCATCGTTCCTATGTTTTGTCTACCTGCTACCGTTGATGTCAGATTAATCTTCATAAAATACAGCTTTTCTCAGATTGTTCTTCTATTGAAATGACTGTGTTATCTAAAGGTGTAGCAGATGGTGTTTTTCAAAAATCTATCTAATCTAATCTATCTATCTATCTATCTATCTATCTATCTATCTATCTATCTATCAATCAATCAATCATCTTTCTTCTGTTCTTTTCTTACAAGTGATTACTACTTCTCCCATACGCTCTTCTTACATGTGACAGTAGTACTCTAACTAAGAAGTTAAGTCTCCACTTTTAAAGTGGGAGGGGGCTATAATTGCTTCAACCAAAAAATAGTATGAAAATGATACGTGTGACTTCCATTGTGAGGTCATAAAAAGGATACAACTTCTGTTTGTCTCATTCATTTCCCTCCCTCCCTTCTTCCTTCTCTCCCTCCCCTCCTCCTTTCTTCCCTCTCTCTCTTCCCTCATTTCCTCTCTCCCCTCCCCCTCTATCTCCATCTCTATTTCCATCTCCATTTCTTTTAATGGTTTCCCTTGGAACTCAGCCCTATGCTGTGAGGCAGTCTGAACTAGCCCATCTGGAGGGACCCTTGTGGAGAGGAACTGAGACCTAACCGACAATCAGCATTGGCTTCTGAAATGTGAGTGAATGTGACTTCATATGATTCCACATCTCAGCTTTCAAGGCTTTTAGGTGAGCCCCAGACATGAGGAGCCAAGACAAGTTGTCTGCACTGTGCTTTGTCTGAATTCCTGACCCACAGAAACTGTGAGCATAATTGACTGTGTTACAGCAATCAATTTTAAAGTAATTTGTAACATAGCCACAGTTATTAGAACAAAAGGTTAAAACTCCAGATTATTAATCTGACATTAAAGACCCCTCTCCCCCGTGGTCCCAAGCTATGCTTCCATTCTCTTCTTCAACTCTTCCTTAATGAATTCACTGCTGAAAATCCAGCTACTTAATTTTTTTGTTCATGTAACAGAAAATTAATGAATACTTATTGATTGATTAGTCATATTTTCCTTCCTGTACATCTTTGCCTATTAGATAAGAAGATCCTTGACTAGTTCTTTCAACCATTTTTTCCCCCTGAGGTCTTAACACAGTGCTGAGAACATAGAGTTACTTAATAAATATTGGAAAAATAAATCAATGAATAAATGAATGACATCCTTCTCTTAGGAAGAGATACCTTTTCTACACTTTTCCACATATTCAAGTTTTGTTCATGCTAAAAAACTAAGCAACTGTTATTGTTTGCTGAAGCTTTCCTTATTTGTCCCTGAATTAAGCAATTCATTCCTACCTTGAGTGCCTATACAATACATTGCTTATACTACTTAACATAACCCTCAGTATTTACCAATTGCAAAGATTTATCTCTCCATGGGTTTATATATAATTTCTCCAACTAGTTCTTAAGGTCCTTTAGTACAGGACCATGCTCTATTCGCCTTTTCCTTCTTCCTCTTCCTTTTTCTTCTTTAATTCTCCTTAGGACTGTAGTATATTGTGTATGTTCCAAATCCCTTTATTGATTATTATGAGCCAAGGACAAAACAGCAACTCCCAAAACAAAAGCCAAACACCAATCTGATTTAATCTTAGCTTGCATTATCTTTGTAGTGTGTTTGGATCCAGAGTGATCTCACTGAACTCTGTATCATTCATACCCCATCGTGAGCACTGTGCACTGTTCTAGGACGATGATGTATAATGAGGAAATTAGTGCACTAAAGTAATAGCGGTTTGGAGGAGGTGCCTCTGGGCCCTCCATGGTAGTGGAGAGATTGGTAGGTCAGGAGAGAATGGAACCTAGATTCTCAATTCTTCAAGAGCAGTTCTACCTTATCAGAGGTCTACTATATACAGTTTCATTTGGATAATGCTGAGTGGGTAAAACAAGGTTATAAGAAGCATGGCAAAGGTAACACAATTTAGAAATCATAAGGAACTTTTGGTGTTGGAGGTGCTAGGGCCAATGAAATTCTCCGAACAAGGTTGAGTAGGTAGCCTGTTAGGAAGGGTGATTCAATAACAAGAGGTTGGAGGTTGAATTTAGTAAATTTGTTCCAACTTTTAATTTTGGAGCTGTTTTAGTCTAAGTTTCGTTAGGGAAAAGGCAAGCATTCTAGGTATTTTAAACTGAGGAAATTAAATACAGGGAATTAGTTATAAGTTTGCGGAGAAGGCTGGAGGAGCAAAAAGGAAAGGGAGAGAGAGCCTGGAAGAGGCAAAAGGAAGAGGAGTGATATCCAAATATAAGAACCCGCCAGTGTCCTGGGGTGACGCCTATAAAGCTCCATCTTCTGCAGCGCTGTGGGGGGACACTTGGTAGTTCAGTCTGGATGTGTTGAAGAGAAGCTGCATTAACCAGGCCTGCAACTCCTGAAGGGTGTTACCTCAGCCCAGGCTGCTGCACTGCAGAAGCACCCATCTTTGTTGCTACAACAGCAGTCACCTGCAGCTGATGGCAGTGGCCGCACTGTCAGAGACAGAATTGGGAGTCTTTTTTTTTTCTTCCACCCTTCGGCCTCTGCCAGTGTCTCCGATTGACAGAACCTAACAGAAAGGTGGTAGACAAGGGAACCTGGAAAATGAGATTCACAGACTTCTAGCTCACAATAGAGCAGAGTATTTAAAGGCAGGTGTGGGGTTGAGAGACTGAAGGTCAATAATTGGCATATGGGCCCACAGACCATGTGTGCAAACACTTGTCTCTCACTTGAACAACTGTAGTAGCACCAACTGGTCTTCTTATATCCTTCCTGGAATTTTCTACCATCTACTCTCTATGCTATAGCTGGAAGGGTACTGTTAAAAGTCAAGAACCATATGATTTCACTCTTATGTGGAATATAAAACAGAGCAACAAACAAGGCAGAACTCATAGACACAGACAACAGTGTGGAGGTTACCAGAGGGAAAGGGGTAGGAGGAGGTAGAAAAAGGTAAAAAGGGTCAAATATCTGGTAGCAGAAGAAAATATGACTTTGGATGGTGAATACACAATGCACTATACAGATGTTGTATTATAGAATTATACACTTGAAACCTATATAATTTTATTAACCAGTGTCACACCAATAAATTTAATAAAATTAAAAACATCCCTCTCCCCAAATCTAATTGTGTCACTTCTTTGCTTAAAACCTTCAATAGATTCCCATTTGCATTATAGTATGCTTATCCTTTGCATACATGGTCTAGAAGGTCCTATGCGATCTGCCCTTTGTTCATCTTTGTAGCTTTCTCTGACACCAGGCTTCTTCTTGGTCTTTGCGATGCAGCTACAATGGTCTTCTTTCAGTTTTTTTAATGTTCTGTTCTCCTTTTCTGCCGCCGGTCCTTTGTACATGCTTTTCCTTTATCTGGTCTGTTACCCCGACTCCTTAACCACAAGATAAATCATTCTTTCTTCAAAATTCAATTCAATCAGCCTTCCTTCATAGAAGCTTTCTTTGGCCTCCCCGACTGAATCAGTTTCATCATTTTTAATGTAAATGTTTCTAGTTATCAGTTATTTACATTTATCTTTTTATTTCTCCCTTCACTTATCCATTTAATTCCTGTCTCCCTCTCTAGGCTATAAACTTTAGGAATACAGGTATGTCTTTTTCTTTGCTCAGCAGTGTTCACATAATACCTAGCATAGTGTCTGGAATGTAAAAGATGCTTAATAAATGAGTAAATGTACAAACACATAGGCATATGATTTGATAATTCATTCTAACTGAGTGGAAGTTAAAACCACCTTGGGAACTAGTGTCAGTTGTCTGTTTTTTTTTTTTTTTATTGTGTTCTTGAAATACTGAATTCACTGCTGGGCTTACCATAGGCATCATTTATATATTAGAAAAAATGACAATCATTTTTCTCTGTTTGAGAGGACTCTAAGGAAAGTCTCTCTCTGTATAAAAAATATAACATCTTTCTGAAGATATTTTGCCTTTTCCTTAAACTCCCTGGGATCCCCAGCTTTCTCCAGTGGCTCCACTCTTCAATCATGAACTCTCCCATGAGAGAAGCCCTCTAAGAATGCTGTTTTTGTTTACTTGATGATTTTGAACCTAGTCTATTCTGGGAATAAAAGCCCAAGCTGAAATCGTTGGACTTTGCCTATTGGGAATTTAAACCACTTGACTCTAAGACTGTGGTGACAGGAACACGGGGAAAAATAGGTCAGAATCTAAATCGCAAGAATTCCTTAGGACTCACTGGAAAGCAACCTAAGGAAGGAAGGAAAAACACCCCCAAACCAAACAGTTCTCTACAAAGGGCCATATTGGGGTCAGTGCCCTCCTCACTTTTTTCTTAGCTGTAGTTTTTCCACTCTTAGCAGTTGCCCCTGAATCCGGCAAGGAATCATGGCACCGTCGGTGCCCAAGTCAGTTTGTAGGGAAGCCTTATTGGTAGTGTAGGTGCTGTCTGGATTTTCAGTTGCTATTATGCCCTCTCTTAGATTGGAGGTTTTTAGATGGTGAGATGGGCAATAAAAGAGAAGTATGGTGTTGCTTATGAGGGATGGTGGTGGTTTATTTCTTGTCCATTAACCCATAGGTAAAGTGTCCTAATCAAGAACTTTAGCTGACTAGGGCACCTAGTCTCTGCCAGATGGAGGAAATATAAACTCGAGGGGTATGTTTTTTGCAGTGTTTACAGTGCATAGAAGTTTCCTTAAATATATAATCAGAGGTAATTAGACTATGTGGTGTAAGAAGGGGTATAAACACTATTGACATGCTAGTCTCGGAATAGGCACATCTGAGTTGATTTGCCTTTGACAGTTCCTGATTTTCGATATTTTTGATATTTTGGGAAGCAGATGTGATGAGAGTAAAGAAGTTTAAGCTTGAGAATAACATCCCTTGGTTCCAAAACACTGCTTGTTTGCATTCTCTTAACTTTTTAACCTACAGAGAGACATATTGGCACATGGAGAGATGTTGTCAGTCTAGGACTTAGTAAATCAGATGATTCAAGATTTGTTCTGTCTGCCAGCAGACTAATAAGCCTGAATTAAAGGTACTGAAGTTCTCTGCCACAAGGGTTGACATCTTTGGTTGAGTATTTTACATTCACTTCTCTTAGTCTTGGGACATTTGATATCAGAGGTTTTTTTGGTGCCTGCCAGTTGACTAATAAGTTGTCTCTTAGTATTGTGTGAAAATATAAAACACAATAATAATATATGCACAGTATGATTATTAACCATTTCAAATAAGAACAAATGGTGTTTCCTATATTTGAGACCCATTTGATAATTCCATATATTTTCTCCCTTGCTTTCATATGTAATAGGTATGTCCTGGGGCTGTGCCAGGCTGAAGATGGAATCTGGTTACCAAACACTAGCACAGCATTTTTCTGAGGCTTCATGCCCCACGTAAATGCTTTCAGACCTCACTATTTGTGCTGCCACATAACAAATTATCTAAGAGCTTAGTGGCTAAAAATGGCAAACATCTATTACCTCAGAAAATGCAGTTTCTTTAGGTTAGGAATTTGAGGCTTAGCTGGATGATTCAGGTGTCTTGAGATAATAATCAAGTATCATTTGGGATTGTAGTCATCTGAGAGCTTGACGGGGGCTAGAGGATCAGCTTCCAAAATGGTTCATTCACCTGGCTGTTGGTAGGAGGCCTCAGTTTCTTGTCACATGAGCCTTTCCATATGACTGCTGGAGTGTCCTCCTGACAGGGCAGCTGGATTTCCCTAGAGTCAGTGCTCCAAGAAAGAGCAAGGAAGGAACCACATTGCCTTTTATAGTCTCTCAGCCTATAGTTGTCACGCTACTTCACTTCTACCACATACTATTTCTCAAGTCACCAAATTCAGTTTACACTCAAGGGAATAGAAATTAGGCTCCATCTTGTGAAGAAAAGACTATCAAAGAATTTGTTGATGTGTTTAAAGCCACTATATTGCTAATTGTACTTACTATACACTGAAATGTTTTATTTCTTGTTTGTCCTGTAAGATCTCATCATGTTCCACTGGTATTGATGCCTCTGTCCAGGAGCTGCAGCTAATCTTATGTGCCTCTCCTTCTCTGGCTGAGGAGACCCACCACCAGGCACACCTTGCAGGAATCTACTTGGGCTAAGCCTACATTTTTTTTTTTATTTTAATAAAGACAGCCATTTGAGGCTTTGAGGGTAATCCAATTTCTAGCGATGGAGGATATCAGCTAACTTTGTGATTAGCTTCTTTTGTTTTGGCAAAAGTCTTCAAAATGAAGTTAGTTATCTAAGAGTATAGCCAGTGCCCCCTCCTGCACTGTGCTGGGAAGAGGTGGAACCTCCTTTCCAAGGACTCTGTGATCCTTTCCTCCCAGGTGGCCTTTGTCAGGGCTACATGAGTCCATTAAAATTTGTGTTTTAATGGGAATAGGTCAGAGACTCTTGGAGAGAGTGGATGTCTTAAGGAATCTGGACCCTTGATGCAGACTTAGCACACCAGGACCCAGGTTGTCCTTAGGAAGGGCTGGCACTAGACATAGTCTGTGACCAAGGTTTGAACCCCTCCTGACGCCGATACCTTGTAAGATCAGCCAAGTCCATTCCTCATCAGTATCTTTGCACTTGCAGTTCCAAGCATAAGCCTCCAATATTCTTACCCCATTTTGTTGCTTTGCTAATTCCTTTTTATCATCTAGGATCTCAGCCCAAATAACACGTCATCTGTGAGGCATCTGTGAGACCACTCAATCTAGAGTTATCTCCTTCCTACTAGCAGCCCCTCTTTAACAGTCCATCCTACTTTATTTCCTTCAAGGATGTGTTGACCTTTGAACTTATCTTGTTCATTTTATGTTTGTTTGGTCTACTTCACCTCACCAGAATTTTTGGACCATGAGGGCAAGGGATCTTATTTTCCTTTCTCTCTGCTGCATGCTCAGTATTTACAGCAATGCCTGATGCAGAGCAGGTGCTTAATAAATATTTAATGAATGAATGGATAAGTGAGTGGTAGAATGAATACAGATTCTACTGTGGAATGAAAAAACCAAGACTAACATTATGGATTGAGCATCCTGCGTGTTCTCGAGAGTGTCTGGGAAAGAGAAGCACTACTAACCTGGAATGGTCAGCCTTGGAGTTATTACATCTTGACTATTAGAGAATGTGACTTACTTAGTATCTAAGTTATTGAAGCAAAGCATGTCTGTTACATGTGCTTTCTGTATATGTATTGGGCACCCCAGTCCTACCACTTGGCCAACTCATTGGTACACATCTTCCCATGCCTTGCTTCCCTTGAAAGTGAAAATTTGATTTCCCCATATCCAATATGAGGCTTCGCCTCACCAATTTGTCTCCTCTCTCTCAATCCTACCCAGTTTTTTCTTCCTTAGCCATCTTTTCCTTAGCTCATTTGCCAAGTTCAGCTCATAGGGCTCTCTCCTCTCTCTTCTAACTACCTTAATATATTTGTCCATTTGGGAATTTTTCTTACACATAATTCAAAATTTAAAGTTGATGAAAAAAGATAATTCAGACCCTGGTGAATCTTTAAGTGCCAGAAGTCTGCAGTTATTGACATTTGTTTTTCCTGTTTTCCAATGGCATTTTTACTGTTCCTCTATCTCATCTCTCCTTTTTGTCTCTAAGGAGAAGTCTTTGCTGCTGACTTCTTTAAAGGGTTTCATAGACAAAGGGAATATAAAGGACAGACTTAAAAGAGGGAAGGAGACTATTATTTGAAGCAAGGCGAGGCCACCGAGGGAATCTGGATTTCCAAGTCTAGCCTGTTGCTGAAAGCATATAGCAACCTCTGCGGTTTGCTAGCCTGAATTATTTGGCAAACAATTTCTTATCTTTCAGAGGTGGCTGTATCTTATCAGAGTGTGGCTTGACCCCCATCCAAGGGCTTAAAAATGCAAAATTATTTGGCTCTTTTGGATTCAGAAAAATTCTGCAACTGGGCAATTTTGTTATGAACAAGTTCAATAGCAGTGAAAATTCAGGACCAGGCAGGCAACAGAGTCGGTAGTCTAGATGGGATTGCCCCTCCAGATCTATTCTCCACCCTGTTCTGAACTTCCAGAAGGCTACCCCGTGTGGGGGGTAGCACTAGGCTCCTCTGTGCGCTCTTGTTTCTAGTTAGATTTGGCCAATAGCAGACAGTAAGAGAGAATCAAAGGGCAGGCAGGAGGAAAGTAACTCCTCTGTCTTGCATCCATTGGATGCTCTGCCATTGGCTACCTAAATGTATCTATCTCTCAGTTTCCAGTAATTTTTCCCCTTCTCCTTTCAGGGTAAGTACGTCTTCACAAGAGCTGTCATAACAGCTCTTCACAACTGCTGGTCCGGAGATGCTGCACTATTGTTGATTTCTCAAAATTTTGTCTGTAACTTGAGAATCAGTCCTTTATTAAATTCTCCTCAAATTGATGATGCCACCTATCACCGGCCAGGACCTATGTGCCCCTATGATTCAATCTCAGTCTTCCTATTTAAGCCTAAAGGTAGAACACCCTATCTAAACATGGGGACATATCTCTTAACAGCTCGTTCTTCAGTGTTCTGAGAAAAGAAAGTGAGAAGACAAACTTGTAGTACAAATTATCATTACATTGAAAAAATGTATATACATATATGCAAATGAATTAAGAAATATTTTGGTCTCATTTCTAAATTAAGCCTTGATTCTTGTTTGAATTGATCAGCAAAGGTAGGAGGTCCATCAGGAACCCTAGGCTAGCTAAACCCCTCTGGGAGCCTCAGAAGCTAAGGTCATCACTGAAAATTTAATGGTGGCAGATTCTCCTTTCAGCCTGTAGGGCCATTCACTAGCTAATGCTTGTCTTGCTCCTTCTATATTCCATGTTGTCTGATGGATCCACTTCCTCATCTTTGGAAAGGTAGAAACTAGAAAGATGTTTTCAGTTTGTCATTATCCAAGTGATAAAACCACCAGAACAGCTAGCCGGTAGACTTTGCTTATCACTTCTTTAAAAAATAAACTGTTTCGAAAGAGTAGTTTCAGATTTAAGAAAAGTCGCGATCAAATACAGAGTTCCATATCCCTTTCTCTTAGTTTCTCCTAATGTTAACATCTTACGTAACAATGGCAGTTTGTCAAAACTAAGAAACGAACATTGGCATACTCCTATTAACCAAACTATAGACTTCATTTGGATCTTACCAATTTTTCCACTAATATCCTTTTTCTAGTTCAGGATATAATCCAGGATACCATGTTGCATTTAGTCATTATGTCCCCTTAGTCTCCTTCAGTCAGTGACGGGTTCTTAGATTTTCCTTACTTTTCATGACTTTGATAGTTTGCTCATCATTTTTCAAGTTACCTAGAAATTTAGGAATGCAATTAGGACACCAAGTATAATCTTCTGTTTCTATTCAGGACAGGTAAGAATTATTGTCAAGTAGCTGTTTTCATTGTATGGGTCCTCTCCCTTAGAAGACAGGTCGGGGCCTCTACCTTCTTCCACTGTCTACCTTGCAATCTCTGTCAGTAATAATGTTGAGTATATTGCGATTTATAGTGAAAATAGAATGATTTTGAAGATATGTTTCTTATGTTGTGATTAGTGACTGCTTGTTGTGGTAGCCAATGGCTTTCATTTGTTCTCTGGAGAAATGAAAATATCTCCTTTAGGAAACAGTCCATTTATTTTTCCCAACAGCTTCCCTCTTTGAGGCCAATCTGTAAACTCCCTTAGATGGCAGTCAGTTGCAATAATTTTAAGTAATGCCTTGAACTTCAGCTTCCATAAAAGCCTGGCCTGCTTGTTGGTCTTTCTTGTGCTTTCATTATCGCGTGTTATCACTTTCAGAGTAATATTTTGTCTTGCAAAGCTTTTAAGAATTACTTTGTGAAAGGTGTAGGAAAGGTGAAAATGATAATTAAATCTTATCTCAAGTGTAATTGTTATGATTACATAGCACTATTCCCTAGAACTGTGCTTTCAAAATTGTTGTGGGTCCACAAATGCCTCTTGTGTATCACTGTGGAGAAAGTGCTAAAACAGAGCTTTGTAGTTCATTTATTTTTTATATCAGCATCTGAGTGGATTCTCAATCTAGGCAGCCACTTGCTTGTGCTCATTCTTCTAATCCATGTGACTAAATAAAAAGGCACCACTCTGACAACCTTGTACTGAATGGTTGTAAAGCTGGGGCAACAAAGCTAAGATACTGAGACTAATGGAATAAGCATTCCCCCTCCCAGTAACTCTAACCTTTTGTCAACTGATACATTTGACAATCCTCAGAGACTTCAGGACAGATTAGCAGCCTCAATTTGCATACTTCGACTATCTGGTGGGAGGATGTCTTCAGTTATATTCATTTATTTATTCAAACACTTATAGAACACTGACAATGCATTAGATGTTATGTCCGTTTCTTAGGATGTCAAGATTGGCTCCCATCAGTCTCAGAGTGGGGGCAAATAATTGCTGCTCAGTGTGATGTGTACTGTGAGGAAATGAAGCAAAAGGGGTCCTGGAAGCAGAGGCAGATGGGCTGGAGAATGGGGGAATGTCAGTAGTCTTGGTCCCGAGGAGCTTAGGATTTCCAAAGTAAATACCACTGTAAATAAAACTCAAAGGAAATTCAGTCATGTGTAGTTAAAATAGAGAAGAGAATAGGATGAGATAGAAAGTGGGAAAATCAGTTAGGAAGCAGTTACGGTAGTCCAGGCAGATAAATATAATTTTATACCCTCCTCTTATTTTATTGTAAAAGGAAATCATAGTCTATTGAAAAAATGTATGGAACTAGTTTATAGTTAAAGAAACTCTAGCTTCACCATTTGCTGGCTGTATGACCTTGAGTAAGATAGTGGAGTTCTCCAAATCTCCATTTTCTCTTCTGCAGAACGGGATAAAATGTGGAATCAACTGCCTGATTGTTCCGAGATCCTTTCTATGCCTTCTTCTCTTCTGTTCTCTAATATAGGAAGGTACATTTATTTCCAGACTCCCTGCCCTTTGACTTCCAGATTGATTTGACCAGTGAGAGACAGCAGCAGCAAAATATTAGAGAGCATTAGTGGAGAGAAGCCAGGACATTTCTCCTCCTCTTGGCTTCTTGTGGCATCCTTGGCTCATCCTTTTCTTCATGGCTCAAGCAGCTGCTGAGCGGCTCCAACTTCTGGGCTTTGTTTTACCACTTCTTTCCATTTTCCCACCAGACCTAGATGTCACAGTGGCTTCCTACTGTTGATAATGCCAGGGTTCCTTCAATGACTCTGATTGTATTCCTCAATTTTCCCTCACAAAAATGTAACTGATTCTTCTGTATTAACTTTCCTTTATTTGTAGGAGAACTAGCAATTTCTATTTTCCTTACTAGATCATGGCTAACATGTGAAATGGAAGTGCTTTTTAAACCATGATGTAAATGTAGATGTGTGAGATTATGCTGTTACTATTTAAGACTGTTATATCTGAAGAGAATTGTGGAATGCAAAATACTTTGGTGGTTGAGCTTGGTCTACTTTGTGCTCATCGGTTGGCCTGTAGGCCTAGTAAGCTCTCCAGTTTGGGGACCTATACCTGTATATTCAAAACAGAAGCCAGCTGAGTGTTTCCTGGAGATAACCCAGGGCTTGGAGGTGTTCAGGTTCTGACTAGAGATGGTGGAAAGTTTTTGTTGATTATTCAGGGAATTCAGTGGAGACTCCACAAAGGTCACACTGTAGTAGTGGAATTCTGTGAATTATGGTACACTATTGAGTATTTTCTCATGTGTATAATGGACTCCTAGAAAGAGTGGCGTACAGAAGAAATTTGAAGATACAATGGTCACAAATTTTCAAATTTGAGGAAAACTATAAATCCACAGTTTCAAGATGTTCATTAAACCTCAAGCCTAATTAACAAAGAGAACCACATGAAGGCACATTGTAATTAAACTGAAGGAAACAGTGGTAAGGAATAAATCTTTTAAGCAGCCAGAGAAATAGTTCACAAAGAAAAATAAAATATCGTATACCTCATAAGAAACTACATATTACAAAAAACAATGCAACAATATCTTTAAAGTTCTAAAAGAAAAAAAATGTAAAACCTATGAACCTAGAATTCTTTACCCAGTGAAAATATCCTTTAAAACTGAAGGCAAAGTAAAAATGTTCTCAGACTAATAAAAGCTGAAGAAATATGTTACCAGCAGACTTGCGTGATAAGAAATGTAAGAGGAATTCCTTCAGGTGGAAGGAAAATGATGCCAGATGAAAACTTATATCTACACAAAGAAATGAAAGCATTGAAAATGTTATTATGTGGGGAATAAAAAACACATTTTCCTCATATTTAAATTTCTTCAAAATATTTGACTTTTGAAAAGCAAAAATAACAATATTGAATTGTAAGGTTTATAAAATACATAAAAGTAAAAAATGTATGACAATAATACTACAAAGAATTGAGGGAGAATATGGAAGTATTCATCATAAAGTTCTTATATGTGAAGTGGTATAATGTTATTTGAAAGTAGACTATATAACTTTTAGATGCCTATTGAAAAATCCTAGAACAATCTATAAAAACACATCCAAGAGCCAAAAACACACAGGATTGTAACTATAAGCAAGTGGTAAAGATAAAACAATAAAAACTACTGAATTAATCTAAAAACAGTCAGGAAAAGAGAGAAAAGGAACAGAAATTAAAAGAAATAGAAAGCAAATAATATGATAGATTTAAACCCAACCACATTGATAATTACATTAGATGTAAATGATATAAATGTTCTCATTAGCATACAGAGATTATAATATTGGATATAAAACTAAGACCCACTTATATGCTGTGTAAAAGAAACACACTCTAAATATAAAGACAGAGATATGAGTAAAAGAATGAGAGTTAATGTATACTGTGCAAACTCCAATCATACAATTAAGAGTAGTTGAATTATTAGGCAAAGTAGACATCAGAAAAGAAATATTACCAGAGATAAGGACATTTCATAATGAAAAAGAAATTAATCTAAATATTTGGAAATTAAATAACACATTTCTAAAAATCTGTGGATCAAACAAAAAATCACAAGGAAAATTACAAAATATTTTAAGTGCTAATGAAAACACAACCTGTCAGCATTTATAGGGTGCAGCTAAAGCAGTATTTAGAGGGAAACTTATACCATTAAGTGTTTATGTTAGAAAAGAAGGTTCAAAATAAATTATTTCTTTCAATAAGAAGTAAAAAAAACCCAAAAAACAAAAAACAAATTAAATTCCAAGTAAGTAGAAGTTAGGAAATAATAAAGTTAATAACAGAAGCAATTGAAAGAGATAACAGAAAAACAATAGAAAATATCAACTAAGCCAAAAGCTGCTTCTGTGAAAAGATCAATAAATTGATAAATCTCTAACTAGACTGATTGGAAGAAGATGCAAATTACTAATATCATGAATGAAAGGAAACCAACTACAAATTATACGTACATAAGTATAAAAAGGGACTATTATTAATAGCTAAATGCCAATAAATTTGACAAATGAGATGGACAAATTCGTTGAAAGACAATTGATCAAAACTGATTTAGGATGAAACAGATTATCTGAATAGCTTCATACCTAGTACTTAAATTGAAATTCCAGTGAAAAACCTTGTTAAAAGGAAACTCTAGGCCTAGATAGCTTCACTGAAGAATTCATCAAACATTTTAGGAAGAAGTAATGCTATTCTAACACAAAGTCTTTAAAAATAATAGTGAGGGTGGAATACTTTTCAAATCATTTTATGAGGCCTGCATTATCTTAATACTAAAGTAAGAAAAATCCATTATGAGAAAAGGAAACTATAGACCAATAATAGCCCTCATAAACATAGACACAAAATTTCCTTAGCAAAATCATAGTAAGTCGAGTCGAGCAGTGTATTAAAATGATAATACACCATGACTATGTAAGATATCCCAAGGAATGAACGAATAGTTTAACATTTGAAAATCAGTTCTATTCCTGAGAACACTAGTAATAAAAGGGAACTTCCTAAACCTGATGCAAAGTGTCTGTGAAAAACCTGCAACTAATATTATGTTTAATGGTGAGAGACTGAAGACATTCTCCCTAAGGCCAGGAACAAGGATCTGCTTTCCCCACTTCTATTCGGCATTTTACTGGATATCATAACCAGTATAATAAGACAAGAAGAAAAAGTAAAACACATACATATTGGAAAGGGAAAAGTGAAAGTGTCATGATTATATCTATCGAAAATCCAAAGCAATCTACAAGAAAATTACTAGAAAGAATAAGTGAGTTTAGCAAGGTTGCATGATATAAGGTCAATGTACAAAAATCAATTGTTTATTTATTAGCAATGAACAATTGGAAATTAAAATTTCAGAGATATCATTAGGAATAACATCAAAACCCATGAACTAACTAGTAAAAATGTTAACAAAGTATGTATAATACTTACATGAAAAACTACAAAATATTTGAAAAAAAATGCTGAGAGAAAATAAAGACCTAAATAAGTGGAGAGATCAACTTTGTTCGTGTATCAGACTCGATATTGTTAAGATATTGATTTTCCCTACATTAATCTATAGATTCAATACAATCTCAATCACATCTTAGTATGCATCTTTTAAAATAGAAAATGGCAAATTGATTCTAAACTGAACATAGAAATCAAAAATACCTAATAAAGTCTTTTTGAAACAAGAATAACTACCTGATTTCAAGACTGACCATAAGGATACAGTAATCAAGATAGTGTGATATTGGTATAAGGACAGATGTATGAACATATTTAGACAATGAAACACAACAGAAATTCTAAAAATAGATTACCACATATATGGTCAATTGATTTTTGATAAAGGTGCCAAGAAAATTTAATATGGAAAGGGAAAACATTTTTTTAAAATTATGGTATAAATGTATTTTTATGTGGAAAGGTGACTATTGATCATTGCCTCACATCATACATAAAAATTAACCCAACAGGGATTATGGAAACTTCAAAAAGCTAAATCATAAAACATCTAGGAAAAAATAGGAGAAAATCCTTTTCACCATGAATTAAGCAAAGATTTCTTATATAGAGGAGAAAAAAAACTATGAACCATAAAAGAAAAAATGGTAAGTGGATTTTACCAAAATTTAAAATTTATGATTTTTGAATAACACTTTTAAAAAAATAAAAGAGAAGCCATAGCTAGAAGGAAATGGTGAAAATATATATATTTGATAAAGTATTTGTATACAGAGTATATAAAAACTCTTACAACTCAATAATAAGAGCAAAAATGATTTTTAAAAATGGGCTAAGCATTTGAACAGACAGTTCCAAAAGAAGACATGTGAATGGTTAATAAGAATGTGAAAAGATTATTAGCATTATTATTCATGAAGGAAAAGCGAACCCACAATGATGTACCAGTACAGATCTACTCAAACTGGCTAAAATTAAAAAGACTGACAATGCTAAGTTCTGCTGAGAATACAGAGTAAGAAATACAATCATAATGGAAAAAAAGATGTTGCTGTGCTTTCTAAAGTTAAGCATATCCCTATGATATGACCCAGAAATTCCACATATAGGCATTTACCAGAGAAAAATAACATGTCCACACAAATATTCATAGTAGTTTTATTCATAATAACCTAAATCTGGTAACAACTCAGATGTCTATCAACTGATGAAATGGATAAACAAATTGGGATGTATTCATATAGCTACTCAGCAATAAAGAGGAATGAACTATGATATATGCAAAAACATTGATGAATTGCAAAAAACAATGCTAAGCAAAAAAAAAAAGTCATACAGAAGAGTACAAAATCAGACACAGAGTATCATTTATATGAAACATTAGAGACAAATTTAATTTCTAACAAAGAAAGAGTTATTAGTGGTTGTCTGAGGCGAACATTGTCTGATATTGGAGGGGGGAAGTGACTTGAGTGGGGTTGGTGGTGAAATCTTTTATATCTTGATTTTATATTTATACAGATGTATATGTCAAAACTCATTGAACTGTAAAATTAAAATGGATGCATTTTATTGCGCATAAACTACCTTAATAAAGTTGATTAAAAACATGGGGATAATAATTTCTATCTCAAATCTGTCGAAAGGATTAGATGAGAAAAAAGTAGGTCACCATTAGTGTGGTTTAAAATAAAAGCGTGTAGCATTCGTGCACACTCATCAGAACCCAGAGATTTGAGGCTTAAGAGAAATTCTGTAAAACCTAAAGAATAAAACCAGGGGCAGAAAAAGAAAACTTTGCAGCTGTATCTTGATTGCCCTTGAGGACCTTCAAAAGCAAACAAACAACCCTATAAATAAATAACTAGCTTGCTGCAGTTGGCCATTTCTGTAAAACCTGTTATCCAGTAGTGAGGGCATCAGAATCTGAACGAAATGGACCATTCTGGGCCACACTAGTTTTTCTGTGGTTTGCAGTGACAAAGAAATGCCTTTGTCCCTCGAGGTTGTGAGAACGGAGCATATGTATGTTAGCAAATAGGATGTTAGGACACTAAGTACATTTTTATGGCTTTTCTTGATGTTTCCTAGCTGGCTGCCTCCTTCCATTCCACATTGAATTTATGGATCTTAGGGACAGTAGAAAAGGAGTGATTCTCAGTATAACTTTCTCTCTGAATGAATTTATATTCATTGGACTCTTTGATGAGCATCCCAGCTCTACCTCATGTCCAGGTGCACGTCCTTCAGCCACTGACCAAAACAGATGTAATTGTTATTAGGGACTCTTTTTACGTGTTCCCAAGGCTCAGCATGTTTTTTTTTTTTTTTAAGAGCAAATGTGTTAACAATGGTTAGCCAGTATTATTTTATATAGTTCTGCTTTCAAGTTATGCCTGAATTAACACATAATAAAACTCAATAACGGACAATAAGAGTTTCTCTTTTTTGGTGCCTAGATTGTAATATGTAAAACTTGAGAGTGGTGGGCAGCTGTATCCCACCTTCAGACACAGAAGTATAGGAAGCTGGTTTGTAATAAGAAAGCAGAATGAAACAGACATACAGAGCAAACTTGAGAAATGTGGAGAGGAAAGGTTCTGATACTCCTAAGAGCCATTGGAGTCATTGGATGCCACTGTATGCATATTTTTAAATTTTTCATGTTTTTCTAAAGTTTCTTTGAGGTACGTTTCCAACAACTGCAACCAGAAAGTTTAATATGCAGAAAGAAATATTTTCATTTCAACCAGAGATTTTAAAAAAATTATTTGTAATGGTGAGGATATTGCCATATTGCTGATATGTCTTGGGCTGTGTGCCAAAAGTGAATGCGATTTTGAGTGAAAAATCCAGGTCATTCTCTTGGTTTCTATGGTTTTATGTACTTACAAATAAATTTAGAAAGTTAGTACTGTTGAATTTTATCGAACAATTCAGGATATCTTGGGTTAAAAATTAGAGTATGGGTAAAGGTGCTGTCACAAAAACACAACCTAATTATGGATTAGACAAAATGTAATTTTTTTTCTTTTTACTTAATCATCTGAAAGCAGAGAACTGGTAGGGCTGGTAGAGTGTCTCTGCTATCCCCTATATTTGGCTTTCATTTCTGTGTCCAAAATGATTGCTCCTGATCCTCCTGTCACATCCGCATCCTACTCAATGTGAAGGACAAAAGAGGAATGCCAGTGCACACTACATTTTGAGGGCATGGCCCTGTGATTGCACATAATACTTCTGTTCTTATCATATTGGCCAGAAGTTGATTGCGGGGCACACCTGATTGCAAAGGAGTATAGGAGAATTAGCCTTTATTCTCAGGTAGTGATATGCTCAGTTATAATTGGGTGTTCTGTTACTAAAGGAAGAAGGATATTGGGGGACATCTAGTCATGTTTTCCACAATTGGGAAGGCTGGAGTAACATGAAAGTAGGAGAGGGTAGTTTAGATCAGAGACCTTTACTGTTTTGCAGTGATAAAGATTTGAGGGCACCAGGGTTTTAGGAATTGGTTTGACAGTGATGTGGCCTCTGGATTAGCGTGGCAGAGGCTGGAGTAAGGTTGGGAACCAGGTATGAAGCTCTCTGCGATATGAGTAGGCAGATGGCTGTGGAAACGATGAGAAAGGGCTGAACCTAAGGAATAACTTGATTAGATAATGAGAATAGGTCAAAGTGCAGAAGAGAGGGGAGTTTCAGAGATGAGTTCAATGTTCTAGTTTGTGAAAGTAGAGGAGAGTTGGTTACACTGACCCAGACAGGAAAGTTGAGAGAGAAAACCAATTCTTGGGAAAGACAGTTGATATTTTTTTTGCAGTTTCT
Source organism: Pteropus medius (assembly GCF_902729225.1). Lineage (NCBI taxonomy): Eukaryota > Metazoa > Chordata > Mammalia > Chiroptera > Pteropodidae > Pteropus > Pteropus medius. The sequence continues at coordinate 21,740,936 of NW_024349800.1, read as the reverse complement.
TTTGATCATAATTTAAGTGTGAGACAGAAATAGTAGGTTGGTGCTTGGTCTGTCCTTGAGTCCCTGGGCTGATTCTGAGTTCTCCCGGTTTCTCTTTGATTTTTCTTAAATACACACCTTACAACTGCCATGGCAACCTGAACCCTGGGAAAGTTTTGAGGTGTAAGGTGAAATGGAATTCATATAGCATGCCCCATGACTGGGCACATACCCTTTATTACTCTTCATTTTGTTATTTCTAGAAAATATGCAGAATGGATTAGTGGACTAAATTAGCAAGAAATGCATATTGACTAATAGAGACGCTCAGTTAGCTTTTTCTCAAATCTCATTAAGCTCTGAAACCAGAGGATTGTAATGATAAGAATGTTTCTCTTAGATTTTTCTTTTTACTAGAAACTTCTTTGGACTTATCTTTGAGATAGTCAAAGCAACTACATGTTAAAACAAAATTTTCCAGGTATATCCAAGTAACAGTCTTCAAAGTGAATTGTTGCTTTGCAAAAATTATTCAGATAATTCTTCTAAATCCTGTGGGTTTCTAAATGTTGAAAGAAATATGAAGAATTGCATTCAGTTAAACATCTAAGTAGTTTCAGAACAAGTGGATGAACTCAGTTTGTGTTTGGTTATAAAGCAATAATGAACAGTTCACCTAAATATAGTCTGGACTTAACATTTTCTGCCTCTAAATTGGTTTGCATGTAATGCGAAGACTAAGAATTCATTTTTCAGAGGAATAGCTGCCCGGAAAGCTTCTGTGTGAATATTTTTGGCAGAAAAGGGATAAGTAAAAATGTGTAGGAAGATTTCTTTCCTTCTCCCTGCTATTCAAGAATTGTTGGAACATTTTACTCTTTGTGGAGGCTCTCCACTTAAAGTTGGCTTGACATTTCTCTGTCTAGTTTCTAAACAACCCATTTAAAAATATAAGTGAACAAATCTTTGCCATTCTGGACGGAAAGGTGCATTGTTGTCCATTATGAGATGCTTTTCTTTGTTGTAGAGGACATTCTTTACTTTCTTCCTTTTTATTCAACATTTCTTTGAATAGTAGGTAAAGAAGATTCTTCACAAGCAACTTTGGTGGTCACTTGATTCTATTTGAGTCAAGAGATTGATTTTTTTTTTTTTCTGTGAAGGTCCTGTCTAGGAAGATTGCACCTTACAAGTAGAGACCAGTGGTTCTTCTGATAAAAAAGAATCTATTTGTAATGCTGACAGAGATGAAAAGGCTACTATGTAAAGGCATAACTATCTTTCTAAATTCTGGGGCTGATTCCTGCTTTAATTTCTTTTTCCTTTTCAAAATAGTCATAGGTATCGGACAACATTTTGGGCTAATGGCCTGGAAAAAAATTATTATAAAATTATTTTGAATTATTCAGGGAAAATGCAGAGCTTGAAAACCAGTGCCTTCTGTACCCCCTCCCCCACACTGTCGAATTCCTACAATATTTGTCCATTGTGGACATTTCTAAATTTTGGAGTATTAATGCAAAACTTTGAACTTGCTTCTCCTTGGCACAGTGGAGATCTGAGCAATTGATTTTGGATCAGTTGGTTACCTATCTCAAATGGAAAGGAGAAGCAATAAGAATTGGACAAATTCTTTTCCAATAGTAGTAGTTTGCCTATAAAGATATTTGAGGTGGTAGTTTAAAATTTTTTAATGGTAACCTTGGTGCACTAAAATATCATAGTAGAAATATAGCCAATACAGAATTTAGTCTTAAAAGAATGTATTTTTTGGCTCTCATTCTATATCAGGAAATGACTACAGTATCTCATTCCACAGCTATTGTACATTTCAGGAGAGTAGCACCATATTTAGCTTAAAACATGAGCTTTCTTTAGAGTGAATGTGTGTGTATGCCTGTGAGCAAACAGTAATGCAAAAAAAAAAAAAAATTCCTGGTTTGAATGGATGTTGGTCATTAAATTTCTGAGACTTGAATAGACTTTATAATGAGGTTAGATGAGTGTTCTGATCTGTAACACCAAATGATGAGAGAAAGTTAGCCCTCTAATTGTCCAACCAGAGGTCACCAGCTTATTTATGACATTGCGATGGGTCCGGCAAGAGCTAACAAGGTGAAGCCCAGCTTATTGCATCGGCTATATGTGGATGTGGGTATTTTTCATTCTCCGCCAATCCCAGCAAAGGTATGTAGCAGACAGTACAAGGGTTTGTGCCCATGCACTAACATATTGTTGAGGAGATTGAGATAGCATCATCTGGGGAACTCAGCTGAACTGGATGTGAGGCACATACTCTTCTGTATAAAGAAATCCACCTGGGGATGTTTTTGAACTCATGGAACTATTGAGAAGTGTCTTGTTAAAAGTGTTACTGTATTAATTATATGCACTTGCTGAAAGATTTGTGTTTGCTCACATGAAGAATCTTCTATGGAGTGAGTGATATGCTAGAGTTGGTTCCTAATAGGACACAGTAGCCTCTTGTTAGATTTTCAGAAATTTTGCAAGCTGGTTGTGAAACACAGACATTAGTAAACATTAAATTATGTAAAATTATAATTAAATGAATTATATTAGAAAACAAAGGTAATAAATGTTCCAAGATCATCTCTTTCTAATTAATTTACTACACTTTACTATTATCTATGGTCTTGAGGATACTTGAGACTATTGTATCTATATGGTGGAAGACTATCTACTATTGCCTGTTGTACATCTCTTCCCAACTCTGGATTCAGTGGTGTCCATTTGGTAACTTGAAATCAGGTAAATAAAGACTCAGGACACTCCCATTTTTTTCTTTGAGGCTTTTGATATGTAAAAAAAAGATGAAAGGGCAAAATAGCTTTAAAAAATTATGGTATATTTTAAATATTTATGTGGGACAAATGAAAAATATTAACACATAATACAATGTATTATAATTCTGCTATTCACAGGATAATTTTAAATTTTAGAACAATTGATAATTTATAGTACACTAAAAGACGTATTCTCCTGGACTTTAACCAGAGGAAAAAGTGCTCACTTTCAGCAGTCTTGGTTTTTGTGATAGTATGACCTCACTTCAAGATAAAAACTACAGTCTGAAATTGAAGCCTTTTGTGAATGCAAGGGTTACTTGGTACTTCCAGTTACTTCCTCTGTGAGAGGTCACACCTCATAATATCTGATTCTTTATCTCTACAATGACTAATAATATTTACTATATTTATTATATAAGGGTGTAATTAATATTCAATAAGATCTCTATAATGACTATAATAATAATATTTACAATATAAGGTTGTAATGAATATTCAGTAAGATCACATATGGTAGCTACCACAAATGGTAGCTATTAGAAATCATCATCACCATCATCACTGCTTTATTGAGTACTTACTGAAGACCTGTTTTGAGAACTTTGATTTATTATCTCCTTTAAACTTTGAACAACACCCCGAGACAGATGAGGATACAGGGTGGTCTAGTGACTTGTTTGAAGTCATGTAGTTAGTAAGTGGGGAGTTGGAATTTGAACCTAGGTCTGAATCCAAAGTCCATGCCCATATATCTCGACACTTTCTACTTATTCCTTCAGTATTCCTCAGGAGGCATATAGTAGGTGTTTAATAAAAAATGTTTTGATAACATTGTTTCTGGCGCTTCTTTCTAAGATGATCAGTTTCATTTCTTAGCTTCAAGTCACCAGAAATTTCCATTTCTCATGTGAGGAGATTCAAAGAGAATAGCCACCTGTTCAGGGGTAAAGCCAGTACTCAGTGGGTGAAATCTTAGAGTGCTCTGCAATAAGTTTACTAAGTTAAATATGTGTACATATATTAAAAAAAATAGGTATTTATTAAATATATATATATATATATAAATGTGTATACACACGCACATACATTTTTCTTTTTAAGGGCATTTTTCTTTCTGATATCCAATTGCTATGCTATTAAGAGAAGTTTTGTTTTAGTGCACTGTGTGTCTGTGTTTATGAAATTCTCCCAACGAGGCTCTATAATCTAGCACATGGAGACTGTTCCCCTCTAATAGGATTTACCTTTACAAATATCTGAAAATCCTTCCAGGAGAAGATTAAATTCTTTAGCTCAATATTTAATCTGTTACTTCCTTTCTAAAGATACCCCATGGACTTTGTCATGCATTTGGCTGATACAAGGGATATTGATCAGTCATAAACCCCCCTCCCAAAATAAATAAATAAATAAAAGCAGGTGAATGGCTAGCACAGCTTCTCCCATCCTCAGCTTATAATTAAATTTTGATTTGAGCTGCTTTTGATTAATCTTCCTATTTGTGAGTGTGTGAATTTGAAAGGACTGCTAAGTTCCTAAAGTTGCTGGGCATTGGTCTCTGGTGGATGGCTCAGCTAAAGAACAATATGATTGCGTTTTTATGGTTTTCAGATATTTAATAGCTTCTTCCTGTCATTTTCTGAATGACTGAATATGGTTCAGCCCTCTGGGAGCAGCACAGCATCCAAGAGCTGGGAAGATGACTGAGGTCTGTGAACTTGACTGATTGCCTTAGTCTTAATTGTTCTCTTAATTAGCTGCAGTAGCAACTGCATCTGGGGAGAGATCGCCATATCGGTAAACAGCTCTACCTTGGAGCTCAGGGCAATGCCTTTTGGAGTCCTGACAGTGAGCAGCTCATGGCTGGTCTCTCCTTAGAGTCAGTGACTTGCCAAATCGCCAGCCCCCAAAGCCAATGTGCCCCTCCTCTGATTTGTCACTCCAGCTCCTGAGAAGCATGCCTCCAACTGTTTGTCCTTAAACAAATTAAGTTTTAATGTGCCAAAAAGGCTTTATTGGGCTAATGGACCAACATGACAAAAGAAAGCTGATTGGATGCACAGAGAAAGCACCATCCAGGAAAGCAGGCTTAGGAGCCTGAGGCCCAGAAACAGGACTGCTGCTGGGAAGGGCAGCTCCTCCTAAGCAATTCGCATTTTTTAGGAAGGAGTCATTGATGGGTTCAGCTCAGCTTGTCTCTGAGGTGTGGCTCGGACCCTGAAACCAGCCTCACCTTACTCCTGTTACCTACTTGGGACTTTTCTTTTGTATTTCTCCACTGAGGGGGTGCACTGAGACATGAAACTGAACCCCCCCTTCACACTTTCCTTCTAAACTGGAGAGAGTTCATTTAATCTAAGGGGGTTGTTGGGATGAAGAGTGACTCAACTTTTGCTTATTTTTAAAAGTGACAGCACATTAGTTTCATGGGGACCCAACACAGGTATTTCAGAGCTGGTAGAACCAGTTCAGACTCACATTTGTTTACAGAATGAAAGGAAAACAGGTGCTTTAGTGAAAAATTGCAAGGTCAGCACTTAGTTAAAAATTTCAAAAGGCTACATAAAATGGAAAGAAATTGGCCTGGAAATGCAGTATGATCTAGAAAAGGAGCTGAATAAATTTTCTATATTTTGCAAGTAAAAAGAATCCATTGGCATCGGACTCAAGGCCACAGGATGAATCTGTGAGCTCTTGCAAATAATTTTCCCTTTCTGTGTAGGATTCCCCTTTGACTCCAGGTAGACTTCAGACGCATGCCATAAAGATCAAATGAGATGATAGTAACTTACTTTGAAAGTAAAAGGCATTATCCAAAACAGGCTATAGATAATTACGATTATCTACATTTTATAGTCAAATTGCAAAACTCTCATGACCATGAGTATATTTTCATTGCATTGAAAATAAGAAAGCAGCTCAGATATGGTGGCTTTTCATGTGCATGGATCATGGTTGTGTGGTTGGATATCTCTTTCCCATCACTTTTCCAGAAAATTACCTACTTTTAATTTAACTACTCTGTTTTCCACAGAGCAAACATCCCCCAAAGAACAACTTCACTATTTTGAAGGTTGCTTCTGAATCTGTGCTATTAGAAAGTTCACAGAAAAGCAATGCCTGAAGATTAATATGAGTTAAACTATGAGATTGTGGTTTGAAGTCACGTGTCATACTATTTTCAAGGTAAAGGACTAAAAACCAAAGTGCTAAACTCTTGTGGACATTAAAATGTCAGGCCTACCACTTGTCAAAAATGTAATCAGTAAATTAACCCTGATACTTTGCCAATATTTGGATAACTGCTTTCCAGTCACCAAAAGTCCTCCCTAGAATCTTAGCTATACAATATAATATTTTATGTCTAGCCTTTTCTTTTCTATGATAAAATGCTTTTTATGGTGGCCGAGAGGGTTACTTGTGTTAGCTGTCATGGTATCCAGCCACAGGTAGAAAATCCTTTTGGGGTCTATAATGGGGGAAAGTCACAAATTGGCAATAGGAACATTGATTTATAGATCGTTATTAACATGACTAAAATACCATCATCGATAAAGCCCATTAGAAGCATGAGTACCATTGTGGTCAAGCTTTCCCCTAACAGGCAACCTACAGTACCTTCTCACCAGGGGTTCCCTTACAGCTCTCCATGGTTAGTTAGCATATTTTCAAAACTTCTGCCTTAGGATGCATTTCTTATCACAGTGTCCTACACCCGGAGGCATAGTTTGGCTGTCTCAGTTCTCATCCCCAATATCCTTGTCCCTCTCCCTTTTAGATTCTAAGGGCTAGAAAAACAAATACTAGATTTCCCATCTTTTCATTCAGCAAGGAGTGGCTACCCACGTGCCATAGTTTTAGCCTGTGAAATATAAGTAGAAATCTTTTATCAGCTAGGTTAGAGGTGTTTTGGGGAACCTTTCCTTTTCTGATAAGAAAGGGAAAATTACGGTTGGCTTATCCTTTCATCCTTCTGCTCTTCTACCTCCTCAGATTCAAATGTGATGTTCTGTGGAGCATCAGCCATCTGGTAGATGTGAGATGACTAGTCAGCAGGTCGTGAGTAGTGGAGGAAAGAGTCCGTATTCAAGAAAGCAGTGAGGGAGGGCAAAGAGAACAGTGGCAGCGACCGTCTAACCCTGCAACTCCTTGTTAGATGAGAATAAGAAATTTCTATTTATAAAAGTTGAGTTTGATTTTCTGTTACCTGCAGCTGTAGATGTCCCCAACTGGTAAATGGGCTCTGTGAATCTGAAGAATGTGCGAAGCACCAAATAAGTGCCCCAATTGAAACCCCTGCTTTAGTAGAAACTCTTTTCTCCTATAGAGAAGTCCTGTATTCTCTTATATAGCACTTGGCGAACTTAGCAAATGGACCAAGGTCAGTCTTCTGCCTGTTTTTGTAAAGGTTTATTGGAACATAGCCACACTCATTTGTTTACATATTATCCATGACTATTTATGCTCTACAACAAAAATTGTGACAGAGACTGTATGACCCGTAAAGCCTAAGTGACCTGTCCAAATACATTTGAACTCCATGATAACCCTTTGGAATTTTATAAAGCATTAGAGCTGTGTGCTATAACCTCTAAGGCATGACTTACAGTGAGGAATGTCCGGCAAGGTGTGCATAAATATTAGGCTTTTGGTTTTCACTAGACACAGATGCAATATCTGGAGCTTGCAGGTGCAGGGAGTGCACACCCTCAGAGCCAGGACACTGCAGGCCTGCCCTCAGCTGGTCTTTATCAGATTCCTGTAAAATGAATTCTAACTGATCACTTGTATCTGATTCTGTTCTAAGCAGATGTCAGCTCTACTCACTTGGAAAAACATCTCAGTGCTAGGGGACCAGAAGTTCTGAAACTCTTCAGTCATGCACGCTGCTACAAGGCTACTTCTGTTAGTGCATTATCAAAATTCCTGGGTTGTCAGCTGTTTGTTTACCCCTGAGTGTGAAATTTTTTGGCATCTTCTAGAAGATGGAGAAAATTTCTCAATGCAATCGAAAACTCCAAAAATTATATATTCAAGAAAACAGATAAGAGCAAAATCAGCACATTTCTTATCAGTTTTCACTATTCTAGCATCTCTCTCCACCCTAGGTTCTAGATCTTCATCTATCTTTAGTGTTCAGAAAATACTGTTTCACTTTACTTTTATTTCAGTGCAGGTTACAATCGATGCATTGCTCTCTTTTTCTGTACTACCCCAAATGTACCTTTGTGCTTTTCTCACAAAAGAAGGAAAAAGGCTAAAGTAAGCCATAGGTTTTGATACTTAGTCTCCACATCATTTTGCAATTTCTTCTCTCTTCTTTTATAGATGAGAAGGTAGAAATCTAATAAAAGTAAAAAAGTAGAATAGAAGAAAGGACAGCTATAGCAATACAAAGATGAATTTGAGCCAGGTAGTGTTGGGAGTTAATCTATTTAGAGTTGCAGTCTATTAGTGGTTTTGGTTTTTGCTTCAGAGGGGCAAAAGAAAAATTCTAAGTTCCCACAGAACATCTGGAAAATGAAACTTCTGCCTGTCAAAATAAAACTAGCTGGAGGACTAAGCAAGCATGCACAATGCAGAAAATACTTAGCCAAGTAAGCTTTTGGTAGTTCCTGGCCTTCAAACAGAAAACGATCGGATGATGTAAATGTCACCCTGTGGCTTGGAATTTAAAGTTGGGGGTATACTGATCCTGAAAACCCATACCCTGAGAGGTGAACTAGACATTGAATTTGCAACATGCTTCCTGTAGAGGAAGAGTATTTTCATGATATTCCTGAGACATTTCCAGTAATGTCAGTAATGGAGGCAGGAAGATTGGAGAGACCTGTGAAAGGCACAAGGTGAGGATGCTTTGGACTCTACCTCGCAGGTATAGATACTGCAAATGGATTGAGTTCTCTGTCTGAAAGAAGATGCTTTTCCATTAAGAAGTGGAAAACTGTATGTCTTCATACAGCATTTCCACTGCATATCATGTCCCTCTATCCCCTGTCCCCTGCCCACCTTCCACATACATCTTTTCATGGTCTATAGATGGCACACATGACCACTCATAATTTACAAATGAGAAGAGCGGCCCAGAGAGGGCAAGACACCGTCTAAGGAGAGCAAAGCTGGGACTTGAACCTTAGTTTTTGATTCCAACTCTCCCTCTTTTTCTGCTGTATAAAGTGCCTCTAGTGGAGGAGGAATTAACAGCAGTTTGTGCATACTGAGATCTTCAGCTGCAAAGAAAGCAGATAGGCTCACACTTGAAAACTAGTTGCAGTTCATTCTGTAACATGTAAAGAAATAGTTCATTAACTTAACTTTGACCCTCTATCCTACAAGTTAATGAAGACCTGAAGGGCAGAGGTAGGTGGAAGCCCAGGGCATTTGCATCAAATCATTGCAGTTCTTCGGTTCAGCCACAGAATGTCACCTTTACATCATGTAACTCTCAGGATAACATCATTTTGTAGGGGGTAGGAAAAGAAGGGATTTTCTTAAAGGAGCTACTTTAAAAGTACAGAGTTATCCCAATCAGTGCTTGAGTAAAGCAGTTCCCAAGTCCTAGACATCATTAGTATTTAAAAAATTTCCTTTCTTCAGCCTGTTTTTTTCCCAGATTATTATTATTTGCAGTGTTTACAGGAATTGTGTGCCTGCATTTCTTAATTTCTTCTTTAGCATAAGGTTTTATAAATTACACATTTTCCTTAAAAAAAAAAAATCAGAACCTATGTATTTAGATTTTATTTAACCTCCAGCCACAATGATTCAAGTTTAGGGATTCTTAGGTGCCTGATACCCAGGATTCTATAATCATAAAAGGTTCTTCATAAAAGAAAGTGTAAACATTAGTTATATTTATGGTTTGGGTGTAATGAATTTCCAAAAACTGAAAATTGAACACCTGTATCATGGGGAAGTGGTGGTTTGTAAAGAGAAGTCAGCTGGGACAGAAAGGTAAGTATGCATGAAAAAGACAGCATAGGAGGATCCCTGATAGAGACAGGCCACATATACAGATTATTCCCAGGGAGCAGTAGAATCATCCATTACCCAAACTATTCATACAACAAGTGTTTTTTAGGTTCTTTATGTGTAAGCTGTCCTATAGTCCTTTCTGAAAACATGATCGTACTGCTTTTTAAAGGAGAAATCAAAGAGCCATCAATTCATGGGGATTTGTTGACTTCACAAGTGCTGGGGCCCTGGGGCTGATGGCATCCTGGGCATTTGGCACCATGGATAAGATGGTTCTAGCCTTTGCTCTTCTTCTTCTGTGTTTAGTTTATTCTGTGCTGTTGGTCAGGAGGAAAGGGGGTCCAGTGGCAATGTCTACCCTTCTAGGAAATGCAGACCCTGGCAAAAGAATCATTTTCTGACAAATGCTCATGTTTATGATTTCTCCACCCTTCCTATTTTGAGCACACCTCACCCTACAGATGCTTAGATTAAGAGTATCTCTCAGAGCTTCTGGCACCCAGGCCCTTCCTTCACTCCTGAAATTCATGCTTCTTTTTGGATGTGCTTTGTTCATTTCATAATTGGACTCAATTCAGCAATAGCTTTGGCCAATAGCTATTATCACTTTGCTCTCCTCTTCCCATAGCAATTATTAATTAAACTGCTCAGAGAGTCATAATGAGAAATTAAAGGCTGTGATAATGTTTTAGGAAGCAGTGTCCCTTGTTCTTTCAGGTCTACAGTTCTGTTCCAAAGGCAAAGCAGTGTTCACTGTTTAATTCACAAACATTTACTGGGCCCCCTTTAGGTAGAAGACCCCATGCCAGCAGTGGGCTTACGAAGCTGAGGGTTCACGCTCTAGGGAGGAACTTTAAATCACAGTGTGAACTGTTTTTTGATTCAACCCTTAATTTCTGTTGCTTCTTCTTTTTTAACCTGTATCATCATCCCATGGATGATCAGGCCCAACCTGCCTTCCACCTTCATTACCCACTGTTTCCTCCCACAATCTGAAGGGCACTTGGGTTAATTCCTCCTTTCCTGAGTTCCTATGGAAACCTTATGTAAGCTTCTATTATAGAACTAATATTCTATCATCATTTTTTTTAAAGGTCAGCTGCTGCTTCCACCCTCAGCAAATTTTTCCAAGGTTGAAAATGACATCTACTTCATCTGTGTATCACCAGTCCCTAGCTTAAGTCCAGCCTAACACTTGGTGTTTGGTAAATATTGAAGTTTTGCAGTTTCAACTAAAGATCAGCTGCTAGGTGCAAGCTCAGTTCTAGGAAAAACTGAGTCAGGATAGAGAGGAAAAATTTAGAGCCAAGGAGTAAACTGGGCAAAGCCTGGGGCTGGCTTTCCATGAAGGCCAAGGTTCTGTTCAGTCTAGTCTAGTTTCTTATATAGAGCCAGCCCGCCCTCACGCACACCAAAGGAAACAAAGACATTTCCTCTCAATCTGCCTGCTGTCTCCAACATCAACCCACTCAGCGCCTCTCACTGCTCCTTGCTTGTGTCTTCCATGGCTTTCTAATCCCTTGGCTGCAAGCTCCAGCTCTCAATGCTCACCTCGCTTGGACTGCTTGGACATGATTTTCCTTAGCAGTTTGACCCCTAGCACTCTCCCTTGGACATACTTTGGTATTTAATTTCTGCACTGGGATCCAGGACCAAGTCCCTACTGACTTGGACCAGAGTAGCTGGCTACCTCTGTGATAATGACTTTAGGGGACTGGTAAAGCCATGATGAGCCAGTCAATCTCCACACTTTCTGAATTTCCTCCCTTAACATACAACTTTCACAGTGGCCTCTAGAGATATTTGCTGCTTTTATTTAAAATGCAAAGGCCACGAAAGGGGATAATTTAAGTTTCTAGCATTATAATATATATAAAAGAATTTGGAAGAAATTTAGTTGGGAGGAAGAAGAGAGAGCTTGTGATTGCTAGGTGGGTGGCAGAATTCAGTTTTGGAGAAAGGCTCTACTGCAGTGTGGAGAAGGGCTGAAAAGATGAGTGTCGTCCACACTGTCGAGGTAGTGGACGCCAGTGATCTGTTGTTTTTGCTGTTCAATATCCATTCACCTTTCTTCTGGTAAAATACTGTGATTCTCTTCTTGGGAACTATCATTCCACCAACCTCAGCCTATAAAGTTTGAGTGGTGTTGACACCTCCTTGGAGTTTGGGGTGAGGAGTGTGCAACACATGTGAGTCAGGCTTGGCCAGCAATGTATATCATCCCTGGCCACTGAGGTGGTTCAGTGAGAATCAAACCCAAGACTTTCATTCAATCTTTCGGGGAAAATAGTTCTCCCTTTTTTACTGAGTTTATGGCTATGAGACTATAAGCCTGGCGAAAGTGGAAGAGATTCCCAAGAATGAAGTCCATGTAGGTGAGAGCAGATACCAGCAAGGAAGAGAATCAACTTCTTTTGGGCAACAGAACCAGGCATGCTTTCTGCATCTCAACACAGCAATTAGAGGAAACCGTCTCTGGGTTTGAGGTCAGAAGACCTGAGCTTAAACCCTACCCCTGCCACTAATTGGCTGTGTACTTAGCATCCCAGAGCCTTGGTTTCTTCATCTGTAAAATTCAGCGAATGATGCCTCTATCAAGGAGTATTAGTGTTCTTCATAGTAAGCAGCCAAAAATGAGTCTAGTTAACTTAAGCAGAAAAGTAATTCACTAGAAGGATATCAAATAACTCCTAGAATCGAGGAGGAGGCTGAGGAGCAAGGATTGGAAAATGGGTAGAGATCAAGGGAAGCTGAGCAGCCAGAACCTCAGCTAAGGTGCAGCTGAAGGAACAGTCCAGTTAAGATGCTGCCATCTCTGAATACACCACAGCATGACACCCCAATGTCTGATACTGCATGGCTCTTGGGTCCATTTCTCTTGGTGCCACTCACTCCACATTTAAAGCATGCTAGGGACTAGACACCCTCTTATGCCAGACAGCGAAAGTTTTCTCAGAAGCAGAGAGGACTTGGATGTTGAGCAGTCTAAGGAAATGACAAAAGTTCACCATAAATTGCTGCTGAGAGAATTGCATGGAGTAAGGGCTGCGAAGGCCCGTCACTGTGCTCAATCTATGTTAGTTTCTCTTTCCCCTTTTTACATTTCTGCTCAGGGCTGTAAGTCTGTCTTCAGAAAACCATCTTTAACCAAGCCCCAGATCTAACAGGCCCAAGTAGGCTGAACAGCAGATTCCCTCCTCTGCACATGAAATTATTCAGTGGTTTTTCCTCACTGGGGACCTCTTCATTCTGCTGTTTGTGTAGTTTTCCTTTGCTGTGTGGTCTCAGCTGCTCCACTAAATAGTTAGTTTCTTGATGGCACAGTCAGCATCTGTTACATCATTTCCCTAAAAGTGCTTAGGACATACCCTAGCATATGGCAGGTGCTCTTTGGATCAATATTTATTTACTGATTGGTTCAACATTAGGGCTAGCTGTATGACGATTGCAGGAAGAACATGGGTGGAGTATATTCCTAGTGCCAATAACTGCCTGGCATATACTGTATATGTCACATGGCTGGGTGGATGGTACTGGCATAAGAGGCAGCATCCAGTACCCTACTGCAGCTCTAAGGCTGTTATTTATTCCTATATGTGGAACCTTGTCCTGTGCCATTTGTTAAATATTTCACACATTGCTACCAGTTCAATGTAAATGATAATAGTGGTGGTCTACTGAGCTCTGGCTAATCTCGGGTAAGAGGCAGAAGCGTGCCCTGAGGGAGTAACTATCTTTGTAGGATGGGTGTGTGGAGTGGGTGGGCCATCCCAACAGTAGGCATCTAAGAAGTCCTCTTATGTACTGGGTACTGATGTCCAAAGAAATACTGCCTTGCTTTTGAGTCTAGTGAGCTCATGTAACCTGTCTTCTTAGATTCTCTGAAATTAATCAGCATAGGGTATATCCTTGGGAAGCATTAGAAAGAGTAGGAAAGGTTTCTATATTGCTGACATCATTTGTATGTTGAGGTCTTTTTTAAGTTCCAGGGGATTCTCTTGGAGAATGGATTTCTTAACATTTCTTTTCTATAATTCAGGTCAGAGGCTTCTCAGACAGTATAGTCTTATTTCCTGATATTTCTAGCATCTCTCCAGATAGCCTATTACTAAAATTCTAGGACTTAATCTTGCCCAAGCCTTTGTATTACCACAAATTGCTAATTCTCGTGCGTGCGTGTGTGCATGCGTGCATGTGCGCGTGTGCATGCGTGCATGTGTGCATGCACGTGTGCGTGTGTATAATGATGCACTGGTGAGAGGTATGGAAACCATGGCCATGCAAAGGAGAGAGCAGGATGATGTGTTACTGTTAGCTCTTCCTTTCTTCACTCATCATCAGTGACCCTGTTAATGATTTGTCAATTTAATTAATTTGTATTAGTCTCTTACTGGGGCTTTTAAATGTTCAAGGTCCTCAAGGTCTTTTGAGTCCATGCATTCTCAGAGCCTGCAGGGGGCACAGACAAGTAGACAGGGTTGGAAGGAGATCCTTTCCCAACCTGCTTCCCCTCTGTAACTTCTGGTCTGCTTTTGATGACGAGCACCTAGAGCGTCATTTGAGGGCTGCCGGTTCATTAAAGAGGTAATGCAGTTTCCTTTGCAGTGACTGTGGTGGTGGTGGGGCGGGTGCGGGGGGCGGGTGGGAAGGAATTAATTCTCTTCCAGTGCCAGCCCCAGGCTTTGGAGATGCTCAAAAGCATGTTGTTCATCACTGATGCTCGTCTGCCCTATGCAACAGCTTTACATCTTGGCCTTTCGCTCAGTGAATTTTCCATTTTTAGGGCTTCTCTGAAATGTACTCAGTTGTTCCACAATCCAAGAAAGGTCACATGGTTTGTGCACCAGGCATGTAATTTGCTGATCCCATGATTAGACATGCATACAAACCTCAGTGCTGTTAAAATGAACGCTGCAGTTAGCCTTTGGATTGCTTCCTCCTTATGGATCTTCTGGGCACATGTTAATGGAATTAGTTCTCAGATCACTCTGGTCTGCAGCAAACTGGTAGTGAATACTTTTGCTCTGTAGTACTTCTATGTTGTGGGCAGCCCAGGTTTTTGTGGTCAGAGACATATGTATTTGTCCTGGGTGCCTTCCTAAGGCTAACAGTCCTAACATGAGAGGCATCTCACCCTTAGTCTCAGTGTGGTTTGGGTGTAGAACTTGGGGGAAAATTTCATGGTTATTTCTTTCTGCGATTTTATTCTTTTGTTGTCTTGGCAACTAGAATAATAATCTTAAATATCTGTGTTTGTATATTCTTTGGAGAATATTTTATCACAAATTGTTTCCAAGAATGACTGTCTCATGATGTGTTGATTACTCCTCAGTGTCTCTCTTTGGTGTGTGTGTGCTTGTTTTCTGCAATCGGGAGAAAGATTTGTTAGCATTATATAACCAGCCTCTAGGTTGAGGATCAAGAGTCTTCAGTTAGTACAAGACATTTTACCTCACTGGTCTTCAGTTTTCCAGATTAAATAGACTGAACAATTTCTTTAAACTCTGAACTTCCATGACCCTAAGCCCGAATTAGGTTAAGAATATACCATTACTGTGATTCTTAGAATAATCTTCTCCATTATGTATGAAAATTTTCCAATTCCTCACTTTTTCATTGACTGGAATATTTTTCATTTGCTGAAATGTTACTTTGTTTATGTTAATCATCAGTATTTTGGGGGGAGGGGTGAGTGCTGCCAAGTAAGCACATGGTACTGGCAGAGCCTGGCGCTATCCCAAGCCATTGTTTTACTGTCACGGAGGGTCCTTTCTCTGTTCTTTAACAGATCTCTTATACATGTCCCCTCTCTCCTGCAGCTGGCACTTCTCACCCCTCTTTATCATTTGTTGAGAACTTCAGAGAAGCTTCAGTCATTCCTGAGGACATGAGTCCTTGTGGGATAGGAGGCCCCTGGGAGGGTGAAGCATCCAACACACTGTCTCGGAATCCCCGATACCTGACACAGTAGTGCTTTCTTCAACCTTGTCTTTGGAGTCATTTGACTCTGCTTTGGGCCCATATTTGGTGGTTGGGGAGGAATCTTCGATGCCTGTGTCAGGACGGGTCCTCCTTGGCCATGCCATATGTACATTTTAGAGATGGAACTGAAATATCAGTTTCACCCAGGGTAAATTTTCCTTGCATCATTGGTGAGTAAAAGCAACATATATAAGAGAGTATTATTCCTTTATTATGACATTTAGCTAGAAAAAATAAATATCAAAAGTATATGCTGTGATATTTTATCTAATATCGAAAGTATATGGTATTTTATAAGATAAAATATAAGAATATCTTCAGTAATACCATATCAATTGTTAAAATGTTAAAACACTTCTTCACTGGGTGGTAAATAGTTGCTGCACTGAGTTTCCTGTGTGGCCATGCTGCCACAGCCTCCCTGATCATAACTCCCAGGCCACCCGGCCATTACTCACCATGATCTTGACATAGTAGGTGGCCTTCAGCACCTGCTACAATTCTAAGACTGCTGGTCATTCCTATATAAGAGTTCTAGTACTGTGTCACTTGTTAAAAATCTCACATATTGCCACCAGATAAATGTAAATGATAATAATAGTGACGATTTACTGAGCTCCCTCTATGTACCTGTGACTACCCTATAAACTTTGGAGGGAAGTAGCCATGCTTTTCATCCTTAGGACCTGGCACACACAAGCACTCAATAAATATTTCCTCAGTAGTAAATGATATCATCTGATCCCATCAGTGATATTTCAAGGCAGGTGTTTTTAATTCCATTTTATCATTGCTACAAAGGAGTCCTAAAGAGTCCAAATAACATGACTTGGGTCTAGCTAAGGGGTAATGGAGTGGCCATTTCAAGCAAGAATCATTTCAGGGCCAAGACTCAGCATCCCTGGAGACCTTCTGAAACCTCTTATGTCCTTGCTAACTCTACTGGTCCCTATATTTTAAGTAATTTGGTTTGAAGTTCCCTGTGAGGCATGGGTGGGAGGTAGAAGAATATATATGTAAAATGAGGCAGGAGGGAGATCATCCCGCTTCACTTCCCTTCCCCCATTGAAAGGCTCTTCTCTACAAGAAGTGGAAACAGAGATTTGTATGAGAAAAGACTACGTAGAAATTAGCCACTGTGCCACCATAACTGCCCTTCGATTAGCCCTATGTGGATACAGGGAGAAGGGGCATCAGTTTTCCAGAGGTACTAATGGTTTCTAATTAAGGCAAGGACATAGGACTGAGTAGTGTTAAGTAAGGCTGGAACAATTGGAAGGGGCTGCTCAGAACAGGGAACCTGGGGTTCCAAGGACAAACATCTTCATGTTCTGAGTTTGTGTAAACCTCTTGGTAGCTTATCCTGGCTTACTTGCATCATCAGAGTTACACAGAGACAGGGAACACAAGCTTGTGTCTATGTTTTAGTAATTACAGTTAATAAAATTCATTAAAGGGTAATAAAGTAATGTTTAACAGTCTCATTTTGGAACGTTCATATAGATAGGCATAGATATCAGAAACACTATTTGTTAACCCATAATAACAGCTATTATCTATTCAGCTCCTACTCTTTCCTTACACATTTTGTTCTCATTTAATCTTCACAACACCTCTATGTGATAGTTATTTCAGTTGTGGAAGATTGGATCTCAGTTCTTCACTCCTTCTGTGGCTTTGCAAAGACTTCATGAGAGGAAGGGTGATAGAGTGCACTTCCCTCCTACTGAACATTAGATTAGGTTATTCGACAGCTTTGGCCAATGAAGTCTTAGCAGACATGACCCGAGCAGGAACTTTAGGGGTGCTTGAACAGTTTGGCTTGCCTCCTTTGTGTCCCAGTGGCTTGACATGAGAAGAGCATTCCCTGGATTGCTTTTGGCCCAAGGAGAATCAGGAAACATGTGAACCCAACCCCTAGCCTAGAGCTGACCCCGGCCAACAACTACTGGTAGACCTGTGAGCAAGAAAGTCGATGTTTGTTAAGATACTGAATTTTTGAGATTATTTGTTATCCAGCAAAGAACTGACTAGCAACCAATACTGATTTAAAAGAGTGCATGCTGAGGTTCAAAGAATTTAAGCAGCTTGGTCAGAATCACTGAAATAGCATAATAGAGAGAGGCTAGATTCAAACCATGGTCTATCTCATTTCAAAGCTACATTATTGTTTGGGGAAAAAAATGCCCTGTATTAGAGCAATCTTAAGGTTAAATAAGATAATGACTCTATTAGAATTGCTTCCCCAAGCCTTACACCTAATGGGGGAGAAGGTCAGTGAGTTAGAGGATGGTTGTCAGAGGGAAGCTGATCAGACCTCTGTCACCTCTCTGCTTTGAGAATGTGTGTGTGTGCGTGTGTGTGTGTGTGTGTGTGTGTTTAACATAGGAATGGGAATGCTGCTGGAGATACTTCAAGTTGCTGTGGCAACTGGCAGCCCTGAACTTCACCTAGTGTCATCTGCTTCCCAGCCCCATTAACTATGGTGCCCCTCCTGAGTCATAACAGGCTGAGTCTTCAGCACATCTCTTTCCTGAATGTTTAATATACTAGAGTCTTATTGAGATTCTACGTGGGGAGCCTCGTTTTTCTTTTATTAATTGTAGTGAGAGTTATTTTTGTTGTCTTAAATATAAAACCTCCCTCTAGGGAGTTCTGAGCCCATTATAGACATGAACAACCCAACACTCCTCTGTTCTTATAACAAGTCGAGGAAGGAGTCAGAGCAGGAGCCATTTAATCAGAATTATAATGTGAGGTAAAAGTCCTGAAAGCTTTATAATGGGAAACTCCAAGAGAAACAAATTAAGAAGCTAAAGCTTGGCTGCTGTTGTCAAATCAGCCCCACAGGGGAGGTCCAGGACACACAAAGAAGAAAAGAGGAAGAGGACAGGTGAGCTAGGATGAGACAGAACATAGTGGTGGGGAGGAGGGACAGAAGGATAAAGGCAAGTTCTGAAATTCAAAGACAAGCTCTGCTGGGTGGCCAGTTACTTTCATGACTTGCCAGCAAGGTGCCCCATTCAATTTGTGCCACAAATGTGTATCTTTAGGGCTGTGGACACATTCCTAGGACTGGCCTCAATTTGAAGGAATGATGAGAGCTGAAGTTACTTTCCTGTTGAGTAGCAGCCAGCCTTGCCTTTGTGTCCTCATACCACGGGCAAATTTACTTCGGAAACTCTTCCCCAACTACTGTTCATATCAAACACTTTTACCTAAAGTCTTTAAAATTAACTCTTTTCAGCCCAAATGCAATAATTCCACAAGTCTTGATTTAATCTTGGCTGACCATCCTTCTATGACTCTCTCTCCCAAAGACATACCAGAAAGGCATATTTTCCCAGTTAAGCTCACACAAGGCAAAAATCCTCAACAATAAAAATGGGATAGAGCATTTGCAGTGTGTATTTCAGTGGATTTTCTAAGCCCATTGTTTTTCACATTCTAGTCAGTTGCTCTGGGGCCATATCATAGTCCCTCTCCTCTTTAGCAGAGTACCCATTAATCTCAAATTAGTCCAGCAGTGGGCTTGTTCACAACTTTGGAACCCAACAAGAGTAGCTGGAAATAAATTTTTGGTAGATAGGAATGCCTGTATTTATATACTGCGGTCCTTCTTCTGTCACCCAACCCAGCGTGGCACCATGGGAAATATTAAACAAGTGTACGTGCCCTTTCCACCATTAACCTGCACAGCATCTTGAAGTGGAGTCTGCATAATTGTGCAGTTAATCTCAAATAATGGTTCTGAATGTTTGCAGAAACTGTCAACTTGTTTAGACTACCTACCTACCTTTTGCTGCAGTCAGACTTACTTCCTGAAGCTTTGGCCATAAATCTACATTGGTGGCTGTCTTTCAGGTTATCTTAATATCTCAGCAATCTCCGTTTGCAGGCTGGAATCTTCTGTAAGGCAACTTTGATTGGAGCTATGATATAAAATAGCATGATTTAAATTTGCCCAAGCGGCAACTTGAACTGTTGGTGCTTGGTTAAGAAGTTCGGGGTGTGGGTGGACATCTCTGTAAGAAATCTGGTCGAGTGAGGGGTTATCCCTGGAGAGCAGCTCTACCTTGGTGACTGAGCTATCGAGGTGAAAAGACCTTCAGACTTTAGGTTGGTCTAAGCAAGATTTTGCAAAAACTTATTTTTCTGGCTCTCTCACAGCCACTTTCTGTGTTTCTTTCTGACCCCTTAATCTTATTTTCCTGATGCTCTGAACTCTCATGTTGCCTCCTGGTTTTGCTATGTCTCCATTTGGCTTGTTTGCTCTTAAAGGCCACAAACCAAGAATAACTTGATTTCTCATTCCTTCACACTTCCATCAAAGCCCCTGGTAAGCATTTCAGTTGATTGTGTTTAAGAGAGGTTACAGTCCCCCCACCTCACTTGGATCCCACACTCAAGTAGGAGGGGTTTAGCTGTGCGTGGATTTGTCAGGCTTGAGGGCATTCACTGAGTCTCGTTTTCTAAGAGGTAGAGCCTTATCTACAGTGGAGTAAATGTGCTTATTTCATGGTAACTACTCCATTAGTTTTTCTGAATATAGCTCCTTCCTAGATTCTAGAGAGGTAAGACAGAGCACATGAAGACCTGCTGTTCTTGGAGGCAGGCCTGGTCAGGTCCATATGTCTGTTTCTCTTTCTCCCTGTATATTCTAGTCTTTCTTTAGATGTTCTGTTCTTTAGGAGACCGGAGGTAAGATGTGCCCGCTTCCCACTGTGGAAGAGATGCCCCCATTCCAACTTCCTTTAAAAATCTGTAAGTGGAAACTAGATTAAATTCAGAGGAGAAGAAAGCTACTTCAGCCTTCTTAGTCCAGCCAAGATAAGTTCTGGCAGGCAGCAGAGCTCACCCTCACCAGGGCTTGAGAGTCACCTTGGGGTTTGGGGCCAAAGCCCAGGGTTTTAATAAAGGACAGATGTTCTCATCATTGTCCTCTGTGTGTATAGGTTTCTGGACCACTCTCAGGGTGATGTGGCTAACTGAAACCAGGATTTTGGGGTTCTTGAACCTCCCTGGACAAATGCCTTAATTTTTGAAGATCAGATGATTATAGGACCTGTTCATCTGTAGCTCCATCTTTTTACCTTCCTCATAGTCATTGGAAATAGACATAAGAAATCCATCAAACTTTTGTAACTACTCTTGCTAAGGTCTGAATGACTAAAAGTTCACCTCCAAGCAGTATTGCATTTTAAACTGTTAAGAATTAACCTTAATTTTTATTTCATTTACTTGAGTTGCAGTGCACAAAGAAGAGATAATTTTGGTAAGAGTCACAATAACCTATTTTAATGTAAATTACACCATGCGTCAAATTGTAATACAAGGCTAGCCGTTCATTTTTGATCACCCTGGGTAGTGTTTTATAACCTTGGGTAATGATCACCTTTCAATTAAATCCTGCCTGTTGGCTGTCTCACACACAGCATGATTTTATGAAGGAATCCTGGTATAAGTGTAGAATAACTTGGGTAGGGGCATGGAGAATTCATCATCTTATCTTTCCTTATGAGAGAAAGGGTCTTTGGTACTGGAATAAAGGCAGATTGTTCAAGTTGTAATTTCAGGGAGCTTTCAGCATGCCTGGAATGTTTAACATTGGAGATCTTTCAGTTTTTAGGATACTTCAACAAATGAAGCTTACCCTTTTGAAACTTTTGTAGTCTTCGTTGAATAATTTTGAATGGGTGAACTGTTTGAGCTTGCTTCTTTTGGATAATCCTTATGTACTATTCTTTAACCTTTTAAAGTCTTCTTTTTTTTGTCTAACCTGGGGTTTCCCAACCTTGTCACTATTGACATTTTAAGCCAAACAATTTTGCATTGTGGAAGCTATGCTGTCCCTTATAGGAAGTTTGACAGCATCCCTGGCCTCTGTCTACTAGGTGCCAGTAACATAATCCTCCCACTCCTAGTTGTGACAACCAAAAATGTTTATCAAAATGTTGTCAAATTTTGACATCGCCAAAGTGACCCAATTAAGAACCATTTGTTTATCAGTTCCCTCTGGGCAGAAACATAGGAAAGAACTGTCTGTATCACAAAGATATTTTGAACTCTGCTCACATATTCCTGATCAACTGAATGATGAGCTTCCTACTCTCTTGGATGCCATTTTCAATGGCACTCATGCAAGCACAGACACACCCACATGGCAGAATATTTGGGGAGCTCATTTCTTTAGATTTGCTCATACCTGGTACAGTATTATGGGCAAAATTATATAAGCATCTTAAGGACCAAGTCATTAGTAATTCCCTAAAAGCAACACAGAGGGTGATATGGCTAAACACATGTCATATAATCAGATTTTTAAAACTCCAGCTCATCAATTGATGATAATATATTTGGGCATTGCCCATGTCGTTAACCTCAGCAATCAAAATAAAGTAATTATACTAATTACAAGCCTCTCAAAACCCAGCTCAGTGTCCTTGTGCATGAGAGGCAAGCTGTGCCACAGTCACTTCATGGGGCTCTGATACTCCATTAAGGTTTTAGTAGTTCATCATGGGGCCAAAGTAGTCACTTTATCAGGGAAAGGAGAATTAGAGGTGAGTCCTTGGGGAGACTAATGGTCTTATCACTCAGGAATGGCCTTACATGCAGGAAATAGTTGCAAGTAGCTGGCTGGGCCCTATGGTCTGGAACCAGAGATTGAAGATGCACCCAAGCCCAGCGAGCTGTGACTGTCCGAAGCATTATGGCTGACAGAGTCAGTCATCCACTCAAGCCAGATTGCTGAGAGGGGATTAAAGGAAGATCCAGTAAATGCACAGTTATTGGAGACCTCTCTGTTGGGAATTGAGGTGATGATGTGCAGACCTACAAGGTAGGCACATTTTATTACCAAATATCTTGAACTGACATACAGGCTAAGTGAGTAAAATGTGGTAAATCTGAGACTAGCCATGGTAAAGAGACATGCAGTTATCGAATCAGATATAGATATGCCATCAGATATGAAAGCTCACATCTGGGACCAATGAATGAAAATTTGGATAAGGGTAAAGAGCATTGAAAAAAGGAAATAAAAGTGTAAAAATTGAACTGAATTCTGATAGTTTTTGAAAACCATGGCACGCAAGGATTGTTTATAAGAATTGCATTCATTATGGCTTTGGATTTTTTTTATACCCTGACCTAATAAAGACATCTCAGTTTCCAAATTTTCTACTCTATAGTAATTAGGTCATTAAGCATTACTTCAGTGGCCAAATGACATGTCAGGTCTAAAATAATTGCATAAAGCATTTACTATTGGATTGTTACAGCAGTAGGAAAAATTACTTAGATTAATCCATGTTATAGCAGTAAAGAGGTAAATAGAGTGAAATGCAGTAAAACAGGGACAGAAATTTGGCAAAGCCACCAAAGGCTGGGAAGACTTATGTGGTATAAAAATAACCATGGATCTGACAGACTAAACAATAAAATTGCTCAGCTAATTAGTATCTTAAATTGAGTGACTTAAGTGAAGATAAGTTGATGGGAATAATTGACGAATGCACACAAAAATTAACTCAGTACTCAAAACATTACAGAAATAGAAGGAAATTCAGTATTTGAAAAATTAAGATAAGTAATTCCAGGAAAACCAAATAAAATGTTCGTGAGCTTGACAATAGCACCAATTAGCTCTCACTGAGTGTGTTTCTCAAATATGATGTGTGATTGAATTGTTGGCAAATGTTTGCAAAGTTCCTAATACCGAATGGCTGCAACATTGTCATTGTGAGAGAACCAAATGGAGCAGATGAACCATGGGATTGTCAACCTGTTGTCATATCTGAACAGGAGGTTACTGAAGCAACATAAATAACAATTCACTAGAAAGCAGCAGGTTCTGACTTGCAAATAACCTAGTTCAAGAAGCTCCCAGTAACACGTGAGAGTATTGTAAGATGTTTTCTGCAAACATCACATCAATCAGACATAAAGTTTGATTCATGGCATCTGCAAACATCTGCCTTTTACTGAAAGACAATGAAATTTGTGTTAAGTGTAGCTTGCTAATATGCTTACCTGCCACCCACAAATCATTGGCAGACATTTGGGGCTGAGAAAATTTCCTCACATTGTCAGAAAAATCAGGTCATGACTAATAAACAGAAAGTACATTGTAATTTGGACCAAGAGAAAACAACCATACCTCCCAAAGGGTCAAGGACAGTGAAGCCAATCAGAACTGTCTAGAACTGTGATTATGGTTACTCGCAAACAATGCGGTCTGGGCTTCTATGTCAGTAGACTGGCCTGTAATACTCCTGTTTAATAGTTGTCTCTTCGGGGAGAGATCTATGTAACCCAGGACCAGATCAACATCCATAGCTATCATCCAGAAACCTGCTATTAACCTAGGGTACTTCTGTCTCAGTTAAAGCCTGATCACCACTTATTATACACAGTGCCTTTTTTCAGAGCTTTTACTTAGGAGTCAGCAATAATTGGGTTCAAATAGAAGTCCTTCAGTGTGCTGTTCCTAAGATACTATGCTTCATTAAATCTTATTTCCCTCATTGTTAAAATGGGGATGACAGTGATACCAACATCTTTGGACTATTATAGGTTTGGATCAGATAATGTATGTAGAATGCTTTCTGGCAGTTAAAATTCATAATATGGCTGAGTGGGAATTTTGTAAGTCGTAAACAACATATTTTCCTAAAGTATGCATGTCCTACTCCTATAAAGGGTGAGAAAACCTCTTTAGGTTTGTGGGCTGTTGTGGAGGCTGGGCCCAGTGGTGCAGACCAGAAATGGGCTGACTTGTCAGCTTCAGTGGCCAAAAACCTCAATCTGAGGAGTGATTGCCGATTATCATTGGACTTAGGATATTAGTATCAGAACCGAGATGATACCTAGGGGTAACACCATGGGCAGGGATGAAGCAAGAAGTCGAGAGCTGGGGAGCCATGATTGGGATGGGAAGTGGAATGCAAGGTGGGCAAAAGCTCAAGTCCAGAAGGAAGGCAGGGGCTCTAGGACCTTGTGCATACTCAGTACTGGTGGCATGGCACAAAATTGGTTAGCGGGGTCAAAGTGCGTGATTGCAGTAGATGATGCAAGTCTCAAGGTCTGCCTCTAATAGATCTTCATACCATTTAATGAGTTGTCTAATAACAGTGTTTGCTCTAGAGAAAGATTATTTGGAAAATTCTCATACCCTTCATCCTGAGGCAACTCCATTCAAATGTAACTATGTAGATCATGATCTGAAACCTAATCAATTGATCTTTTGTTTTTCTTAGACTGCTGCTATAGCACAGACAGCTAGATGCTCACCAAACCCATTTCCTCTTCTTCCTGAGCAGATGATTTGAATACATTTCCCAGTCTCCCTTTGTGCCCGTGTAACCAAGATCTAGCCAGAGGAATATGAGAAGTATTATGTACTATTTCCAGACTTGGCTCATGAAATCCTCCCCACATGCATCTTCCAAGCCCCCTTCTCTTGGTATAATGACATTGACTTTATGATGGCTTTGGAAGTCCTGTTTTGAAGGTAACACAACCTGAGCATCAAAAGAGTCGGGCCCTTGATTAACTCCTTAGAGGATAGCCACTCAGCTGCTAAATTGAACTGTTACATGAGTTTATTGTTCCCAGCCAGTGAAATGTTGGAGTTAGTTTGTTAAGTCAGCTAATGTTACTCTAAGTCTTATAGTGACCAAATGAAGATGCTGGGATTTGAAGGAACCTATAAATAGCACCCCTCTCTTCTTTACCTGAATTCAGAGCCAACTGAAGATTAACACAGGAGCCAGTCAGATGGAAACTGAGTGGTTAACTTTTATTACATAGATATACAACCAAATGGGCTTGCTAATATGCTCTTTTGCCCCCCAGACTAGACCTTAAGATCACCCACTTAAAGAAAATTAGCATTTTTAAAACAGATATTCTCATTTGGGTTTGCAGCATGCCTCTGGTCTAAGGAAGAAGAGAGAAAAAGAAACTAATCATAGGGTTCATAGTTCTTTTATAACTCAGAAGCATGAGCCAATAGTTTTCACTTTCCATCTGTGGACTGTTTGTGAGTAAAGGGTGGCCCATAGGATCAGGAGTATTCATCCAGTGGATGTCTCTTTACATGTCGACACAAGGATTGAAGTCCATGTCTATGAACCACACATGGTCTAATGGGCACAAAACACAGTTCTTTAGGAACTCATTTTACCACTATGGCATTTCCATGAATCCTTTTAAACCAAGAAACACCCCTGGCTTTTGTCTCCAGTCAATCTGTTTGAGAAGTCATTCCCTTAATTGACCAGGCTGCTGTGTCAGGGATGTTTGTAGACCAGTGAGGAATGGCACGAACCTCTTTGTCAGACAAGCTGAGTCAATCTTTAGAAATGAGGAGGTGGCATATTCAGGTAGGTTACTCTCAAAGCTTGCCACATCCGTACATCCTGGGTGCCGGTGGATTTTGTCATTGTCCTATGGAGCATTTTCCATTATGGTTATGATTGATTTGGGTCATCGTGCCAGTTGCTTGTGTGCAAATTGGCTATTAATGAGGTCCCAAAGTCAGAATAGGTGATGAGATGTGTCACCCAGTCACATAAAAGAATGCAAATTTGATCTCTCTCTCACACTTATTAGAGGATCTGTCAGTTTATAAATCCTACAGCTCTTTGTTTTGTTGCCAAAT
Source organism: Pteropus medius (assembly GCF_902729225.1). NCBI lineage: Eukaryota > Metazoa > Chordata > Mammalia > Chiroptera > Pteropodidae > Pteropus > Pteropus medius. The sequence continues at coordinate 21,714,527 of NW_024349800.1, read as the reverse complement.
GGAATGAAGCATTATTATAGCTTTCAGCTGGGGAAAGTACCTTCAGATTAAAGGCTGTGCTCCTAAAGCAGTGACTATTTCAGGGAGACTTGCTTGGTATATTGTAATCCTGCTTGTGGGCTGAATCCCTTAAGGATAAAACTCAATAGCACTGACTTTGGGTTTAAGATCAGGCATGAAGACCAGTATCACTTCATAAGCCATTTGCTATGCATGGGTAACTTTGAGCCCTCTGCCATCTCAGAAGCACAGTAGTGTAGCTATTAAGCAGAATACAAAACTTAGAGATGCTTTCCAGTTGGAGTGGGGTGTCAAAGAATGTAAGTCAACCCAAGTGATGAAAAGAGATTCTGTTCTCATGGTTGGGTCATGATCAAAAATTGAAATATTTTGAGTATAGAGGACTAATGGGGAACTCATCAATATGAGGTATGCCAGTATTTCTGAAGAGCTGACCACCCAGAAATAGAAGAAAAATGGAATCAAACATTCATTTACTATTTTATTATTATTATTTTTATCATTATTATTATCATTCATCATCATCATCACATCATCAATGGACTTAAATTTTTAATGCTTTTCTCTCCCATTTATATGAAAAGACAGCTTCAGTTCTACAATGCTCTATATGCCACTTATTAATTCTATTACTTCATTTGAGTTTTACAACAATCCAGGGAGGTAGGAAAAAATGAGGCATATATTCAGCATAATTCAAGGAAAAGATGAGGGCCATTGCTGTGTGCTGACACTCACTGGGGAGTTCAACAGAGGCCAGATGACCCCATCCAGACTTTAAGGTCCCCAGGCAATGCCAGCAAGTCCTGAGAAAATGATCTAAATTGACTCTGTGAGTAGCAATGGGAAGGATCCTTCTTCTAGGTAGGACAGTCAGTGAAAGTCTGCAGTTCATTTTCTGCAAAGATTGTAGAATTGAATGCTGATTAAATTCAAACATTTATAAATTGACCTGTACACAGGACCACAAAACTGTGGTCTGGGCCTGGAAATACAAAAGCAGCACTGACCGCTTCCCCACAATTTTATAGCTGAGTCAGATTTAGAAGTAGAAGGTACTCAAGTGTTTTCGATTAGCTAACTAAATTTTGGTTAAGATGAACTAAAAATGACAGGTCACAATGAAGTGTTGATTATACAAAGTCAGAATGGAATGGTGTGGAAAACATTGAGTTGATATATTTAGATGCAGGAGTATAATAGCTAATGAGAATTATCTTGAAATTACAGGAATGCCTCACTTTCTCTTTGTTGTTAAAGTAAATAGCTAATGCTATCAAAACATTATAACTGGGTCAGCAAATGAGTAGTGGGGCACTACAGTATGAAATATTTACAATAGCACAAGGCATGTTGAGAATGTATGTTGAAACCATATCTGCATATATGGGCTGGCAGAACACAGGGTATCTTGTTTATTTATTTATTAAAATAATTAAAGTAGTGGAAATTGTTGCTCTTCACAAAACAGAAATGTCTCAAAAACATATACAAGAAGATAAGAAAGATGGGTCAAACTGAGATAGATTTGAAGATCGCAGTTCATGGAAGTAAGGCCATTCATTCATCTGACTACCATGCTGACCTCTAGAGTACCTTTTTGCCCTGGACACTGATTAGAAAGTCATGTGATATCATCTCCTAACCACAGACAAGAGCTAGTCTTGATTTCTTGAAGCATGCTTCACACATTATTTTAAAAGGCTATAATTTTAGATTTCTGACACAATTGGGAGATTAGGTAGCTCAAAAACAGTTCAATATCTTTCAAGTCCATTTTGTTAGAAAGTGATTCATGAGATCAGATCAATTTGAGATATAGAAATATTAAATAACAAAACCTAGAATTTATAGGTCACCTTTCCTCCCAAGAGTATGAAATGTTTTCACATATACTCTATTTGATTTAGGTGAATATCTTCTCTGTGAGTAATGGGGAAGTGGAATCATTCCCATTTAAGAGAGAGAAGCACCAAGGCATGGAGAGGTGAGGTGATTTACCCAGCACTCAAGTATCAGAAGTAGAACTAGAGGGTTCAGTTCCTTAGTCACTCTCTCACAAATACTGATGGTCCAGATTCTAGCAGATTATCCCAGGGGCATTAAAACCACTGTAGATGGCCAACTTCTTATCTGCTTCCTCCTACTATTGTAATTTCTGCCAATTCTGTATCCTTCGACATGAAGATTTCTCACATCTCTGTGAGAGAAAAAGGACATTAAAGAGTGTTTTTGGAAGTCAAGGAAATCACTGCTGTTTTGTGGGAGGGAGGAAAACTTGGTTAATCACATCATGCTTTGCCACTTTGGAAATGTTGAAAAATCAGTAGCAAAGACTTAGTTAAAAGAAATAAAGGCAGGGCAATAAGCCACCTGCCACGGCTGTGGGGTGCAGGAGCAGTAAATCCAGGAGGTGGTTTTCATGTACAGTGTATAATTTGGGTCCTGACAGAGCTCGGATGAAGAATAGGCCTATATAACTATTGATCCACAGAGCTATCAGGGACATCATTTAACTTGATGGCTTGTGTTGGTCCCTTAAGATGTGGAGTCAGCTTTAACCTGCAAGGAAAAAAAATTAAAGGTAAATGAAAGGAATAAAAGGGACAAGCCATGGGAGGTCTTTTATACCCTCTGTTTTTCCATGCCCTCTCTTCAATAAACATTTCCAAATGACCCCAGTTTTTAGCTATCCTCATAAGTGTCGGTTTATTTTATTCATTTACTTATCTAATTATGTAGATAAATTCCAATCACTTAACATTCTATTAGACATTTAGAAATATATCATCCATACCTAGTCTTCAACAGTGATTACAGTCTAGGAAACAAGGGAAAACAGGCTGCCTCTGGTCACAGTCAGACACAATCAGAGGCCAATGTGAGACTCCAAAGGGGGCAAATGGGATGCTGACACTGGCAGGAAGAGTTGGTTGTCAGTACAACATAGAGCCGTCGTCTTTCATCAAGACTTTGCTGTACCTGGAACTGTAGACTCCGGTATGTTTTAGCCCTTTGATCTAGTCCTGCCACTCCCTTAGGTCATGAGACATATTTCTAAACCACAAATCTACCCCACATTCAGCCCATCTGACACTTTTGCCTTCTTCCTGTACCCTTGCTTCTCTGCTCCACGCCACGCCCCCTCTGCCCCGCCGCCCCACTGCATTCTGAATTCATTCTGCTTCCCAGCCTGTTCACCCATTTCCTGATTTCTAATCCTTGGCTGGGTTATCTGTCGATGGCCTGCTTTACCCTATTGACCTAATTGTTGGGCACCACTGCTCTAGTTTTGACCATTTTCCCCTTCCTTGACCGAAGTTCAGACTGTCCATCCAGTTGTATTGCTTTCAGCTGCCTTTAGTAATCATTCCATTTGATCCTGGCCATGTTCTGGAAACTTAAACCTCAGTGTATGCTTTCAAGGAGGTAATATTTCTTTTGACTTCATATCATGCTGAGATATAGAAACACATATTTAAAGGCTAAAAGATCAAAATCTTGAGGCAAATTCATTACTAGTGTTTTGTTCATTTTTGTCATTAACTTAAATAATTTGTTTGTAATCAACCCACAGTCATTACTCACTATTGGTGAGAAATAAGATGCTTACATGTTCTATCTATTAATGCAAACCTCCCCAAGACTCAAGGTCCTTGAAGGTGAGGACAGTCTCTTTTTAAAAGTTATTTCTTCAAGGTGTGCCCGCAATAAATATTTTGGATTGTTTCATTGAGAGAATTTGTGAATCGAAGGAAAAATGTTTTATGGCTTGCATCTTCTAAAAAGGGGAACCTCGCTCCTTTAGATGCCCTGGCTCCATGCTCTTTAGTTCCTCATCTACTTGCCTGACCTTCCTCGATGTTCTTCTTACCTTGTCATCAGCCCTTGTAGTCTAGTGTGCTTCCAGGTTTGGTCTTGGCAGCCTTCTCAACCCACACAATTTCTCTGATGACTCCCTGATCTATAGATTGAACCCATACCTTTCTCCTTTTCTATCCAAATGCCTAATGGATACCTCTACTTAATTATCATAAAGAAATTTCCAACAAAAAGTGCCCAAATTCATACTCATCAACTTCTTTCCACATCTGATAAACTCCCGCTTTCCACCTTCACCTGATATGGCCTCCTACCTGGACTTCTTGGCTTTAATTTTGTTTCTCTTATTCCTACTGAACACAGTATACAATAGGTGTTCAAATATATCAAATCAATGGGTGAATAAATCAATATGTAATGGTAAGTAGAGAACAAAGCCTTAGGAGTGAATACAAGCAAAATATGAGCAGTTAAATTTTAACTGGGTATGGCAAGCACATTTCTACTTTCTAGCCAACTATGATCTGATGGAAGTGGTTGCCCGGAACACTGAGTTTTAGGAATGTGAGACTAAGATAGGGTTGAGCAGGTGAGAGGCCTGTGGTAAAACAGGAGGGCATGGGAGGAGAACATTGCAAACCTCTTGCTAGGAATTTGCCACTTCTACTTTCTAGGCAATAGGATTTCTTCCAATTTGTAGAGTAGTGTGAAGAGCATGACATTGAGAAGCATCATGGATGAACAGTGGTGTATAGGATGGGTCGTGTCAGAGAAAGACTGAGGCCCCTGTGTGAGTATGTGTGTATGTGTGTATGTGTGTTTATGCGTTTATGCTTGTGGGTACAAACAGGAATACTGTCTTCATCTTGATTCCTGTAACATAATTTTCATATGTCTGTATCTCAATTTGCTCTATTGTTCATAAGTTCCTGGAGATTGGGCTTCTTATTTCCAGACATTTTTGAATAAAAGCTTTCTTTGTTGTTCCCTCCTCATGGAACCTCAATAGGTGACTTTAGGATCAGTGTCTCAGGTGAACTGTCCTAGAATGGATCCTCTCGAGAAGCTTTCAAAGCTCGGAACTCCCTTGCCTGATGTTTGTATCCCCCAGTAGAACAGGTAGAAAGTGGGTGTTTATTGGCATAAACAAAATTGTAGGTATATTATCAGAGGTTACTGTGCATCCCTGAGGCCAGAAGTTATGCTGGGGCAGAATGAGTCCAAATGATCTGACTTGTCAGGAAGTGTGCACTTTCACACATCCTTTCTGTATGCACAAAGGTATGGTACATTTCATTTACAAGGTAGCCCTGCAGAGCATTTGGGCTGTGTGTATGCATAGTCATAATATATTGCTGAAACACAAGAGAGATCAACACCAAAGCTTGATTTTGCCTCTCTTCCTTATACCCTTAACTTTAGAAAAAATTTCCCTCCTGTCTAAATGAAATTGCTGCCAATTGCACAGCACTGTGGAAGAGACCTAGCTAATATTGGAGGGACTAAGGAGCCCGTGTGGTCGAACATAGAGAATAGAGCAAAGCAGGTGTTCCTAGGGACTCTGGTCACTGTTACTCTTCTCTAAGATTTATGAAACTTTACACATTTAATATTTACACTGGAAAATCGGCTGAGGATCAAAAGAAGCTCTAGGTTACAAGACTGAAGTATACTGCTGGTTGAAGGTAAAACAGTAAAACTAAGAACAGTCATCTAGGATTGACAAGCAAGTATACTGGTGGCCTGAGGATACGTGACTGCAGAATACATATATCTAATTTGAGAAGGTGATGAGATTATGCCTGTGCCATTTTACTGTTTAGGTACTGAAGGCTAGGAATCTACTGCTTTCCATTTGAAGTTGCTTGTTGAGAATGAACACAATTCTGTATTCTTCAGTATAGTTCTAAGGTAACTGTAATTGGAGCAGAATTTAGGAGTTACAAATTTTAGCCCAGATGCTGTCCTGCCACTAATTTTTTTACAACAAGTCAATCTTTTAATGCCTCTATTTCCTCATCTGTAAGATGGGCACAATATCTCGTGTACATACTTTACCTTATTCTTGAGCTTGCCTGTGAATCAGTAGTACATACTGAGATGAAGCTAGCCAAGTGAACCTCCAAGTATGTGAGTGGAAAACTATGAGATACCTCAGTGATGCAAATGGAATACAGCAGGAAATGTATGTATGGCTGGGAAAAAGAGTGTAGGTATAAGGCATTCAGAATCTGGCACAAATGAAAAATATCTGTTAGCATGAAGGTGCAGATATTTGGTTTGACAATATGTCTTTAAGTCAACCAACCATCCACACACACCATATTTTTATTGATCAGCAAAGGGAAGCAGGAGATGCTCAATGCAATTGGGGGCCAGTCTTGCCTAATTTGCTCCCATTCCAATCCAGTCCATGTGAACATTGGCTCTGCTTCTGTCTTCTGGCCTTGACATTTTAATGTGGCTCTCAGCTTGGCTCTGTATGCCCCTTGTAGGAATCTGACTTGAGCTCATCATGGTGAGTTGCCTTGCACTAAAGTCTTGGCAGCTGCCTGTTTGCTGGGCGTTGGCTGGGCTCAACTTGTTCCCTTAATGGGAAGATTAAAGAATAGAACTATAGGAATTTAGCTGGATCCCTAAGATATTCTCATCTGTCCTTTGTTGTGGCAATGTGGAGCGCTATCAGTCATTCATGTTGGGACTTTGAAGGTAATGTGTTCTAGAATTGTGGCCCAGTGTAGAATGGGAAGAGTATAGGAAATGTGGACAGAGAAAGAAAGCAAAATGTATGGGGGCATGGCTTGTTTTTCTGAGTTTTCAGAAGAAAAGAACTTGTGCAGCTCCTGGGAGGAGAAGAAACAACAGGAATAAACCTTTGGGGGAACATACTGGGCTTGAATCTTGGGTCTCCCTGTTGAGGTAAAAAGCAGCTACTCAGAGAGAGAGAGAGACAATATAGTGTGGGAACCCTGACTATGAGTTCAGTGAAAGGATGCTATTTATAGTATACCATATTTCTGCAGGCAAGGAGTTCAATTTATAGTTCAGAACCAGAGAAGAATTGGATTTGGCATGGAGGTTCTATCAGGAGAAAGGGCTACTGGAAGAACATGGTGGATTTTAATCAAGCAGGTCAAGGTCAGAGGCTCTGTTCATTCTATTCGTGAGTGAAAAGGCAAGTATAGAAAACACTGGAACTTTGTTTAGGAAGAGTTTTGCTTGTGGTAACAGTTCCAGTAAAGCAGCTTGGTTTGAGGTTTGAACTTGGCAATATGAATGAGAAATTGGGCTGTAGCAAGTTGGAGGATGTTTTCTAATACGTGCTAGGAAGTTTCTATTTGGTTGTTTTTTTAAAAAATGGAGAAGGAAATCATAGCTGGAACACGGATAATCTAAAAGGTAAAAATATGGCCTAAGAAATCATTTGTGTGTAGCAATATGCCATTAAGTCAAGTATTTTGGTTATAGAAATTAAAGATACTAGATTACTGAATTTGTATAAACGTTTGACAAAGATACCTTATAAAAAAGTTGTTAAAGAGAAATGTTTAGTTAAATTTAAAAAAATGAAATTAAGCACTCAAATTTTAGTTCAAAGAAAAATAAAATTATAATTCTAGACTACTTAGATATGAAATGAGAATACCACACACACAAAAACTGATGGGGTGTAGCTAAAACTATAATCAAAGAAAAATGTATAATCTTAAATGTTTTAATTAATAAAGACTAAAATAAACAGGCTAGATATTCAGCTCAATAAATTAAAATAAACTGTAACCTCAAAAGCGTAAAAGAAATCAATAAATATAAAAAAAGATTTTACTGAAAAAAGAGAGCCTTAGAAGAGGAAGGTAAGTGGAATGAATTATAGCCCTTACTTCTGTGTCTTATCTCAAGATTGCAACTGGTATTCACTATCTTTCTCTACTGTTCATCCTAGTTGTACTCATTATTGTCCAGCATCTCTGCTGGTCTAGGTGTTTACATGCAATGACTAAGAGCTGCATATTTGAGTGGCCAGAGCCCCTGGTCGTCACACTTTTCTCAGGCAGTGGCTGTGCAGTTGTCCGTTTACTGACAAAATCGGACAAGGTTCTACCAAGAGATACCCTAATAGATCACTTGGCTTCTAAGAACATTCTTCCCTGGCCCAATGTATATCAGCAGCCCTATTTCCTCCTGATGACCACATCAGTTATCCTAGTGATTCACTCACTGCCGGCTAGTTTTCTGGCAAGAGGATCCTAAAGTGATTATATGGAAGTCATAGCTTAGAGTTTAATGGGATTTTTGCTGTGTCACCTCGTAGAAGCTTTTTTCCTCTGGGGCCCAGAATTACTAAATCTATAGAGCTCAGGAACAGGAATCATGAATTCCTGCAAGTGGGTCACCGAGAGTGATGGTAAGTGGTGCCACTCCTGTTTCCAGCTGTTTTTTTCTCTGCCTGTTTGTTTAGTCCTTCTGTAGCAGTAGACACTCCCTGGTAGGTTAGTTAACATGAGAGGTAAAGATCTTTACATTTTATGCCTACTTCTGTAAGTTCATCTTCATGCTTGTTCCTAAACTCTTCTCATTCGTGATCTTCCAATTTCTCTCCTTTGCCTGACACACCAGATAAGCCATTTGCCTTGGCCTTAAGCCCGCATATATTCTTATTTTGAGCCACTTCTTATTCCACACAAAAAGCATTACCAAGTACATCTTCTGAAGCTCTACCCTTTGAGAGGATTTTCTGTACCATTGCCTTTCTAGGCCACCTCTGAGTGGGGCTGTTGTATGGTAGCTGTTGATTTTCACCCTGCACTCACATACTGAACAGACAAATCTGTGACCCCAGCTCAACTTTTTTTTCCTTGTTATTTGGTCCCTTCGGAGAGTCTTAAAGGACCCCGTCCATGTGGCCATAGATGTGAGCTGAGGCTGAGGCATTAGTATAATAGCAGTGAATTAACTGGGGGTCTAGGCCACCTGCTTATGCTGCTTGCTTGTGTTCTCGGGCCCTGCTTGGTAGACAACATTCACCTTATGAGGAATTGCTCCTGAGACTGCCTGACCTTATTACTTGTTAGGTTTGACAGAACCTAGTTCATGATGAGCAGTTCTGGTAACATGGTCATTTGATGTCTCATAATCAGGTATTGCACTTCTACCAGGAGCCAGTAGCATAGAACCATCTTCAATAGACATCACTTCACCACTGCAGGTGGCATGCCCTTGCTCCAGAACCCTAGGGGGCTGTGCTGTGATTCTTCCATTGAGGCCTACCACAGACTCTATAAGGCATCCTTTTCCCTCATCAATGCCTCTAATTCCACAGGGTCTGCCGGGTAATACTGACCAAGTGGCAGGCTTGCTTTCATTACAACTTGTTTCTGCCTTGTAAGAGACCTTTTCTGCTCTGGGATCTATCCCAAACTGGTAGCTTATCATGCCACCCAATAGGGGGATCAGAGCAATATTTTCAAATTTGGAAAATGCTGCCTCCAGAACCTGTACTACAAGGCATTATATTTTCTCCTTATTGATAGGAAGTGTTAGATACAAAATTTTGTTCTTTATTTTGAATTGGCATTCTTGGATTCCTAAAACATTCCCTGATATGACCAAGTTCCCAGTCTTTATAGAGTTTATCTCCCATTCTCTGGACATGTGTTTTTCTAAGGCTTCCAACATGTTTGTTACTTCTTACTCATCCTGCTTGATAGCATGGATTGGTGTGATATTCTGAAAAATGTCCATTAGAATCCAGTTTCCTAAGGTTACAGTATGATAGGGCAAGATGGTTAATGTATTCTGTTGTCTGTTCTAAAGTAAATAGAACTATATTTATGATCATTCTTTGATGATAGGGATTCCCAGATCAATGGCTGTATACCACATACTTGTTGATCTCTTCAGGAAAAGGTACCACATCTGGTATAGCACCTGTAATAAAAACTATAACTAGGCTGAGTTTGATGTCATCCATTGTCATCCCCAGGATCTGTCTGGTTTCTGTAGTAGCCAGACTGGTGAATTAAATGGGGATAATAGGCACTACCACTCCTGCATCCCGAATCATGATGTGGTCTTTAGAGTGGCAGTAATCTCTGCTATTTTCCCTGGGACATGATAGTGTTTCATAAATATTTTTTTGTTGCAAAGGAGGAAGTTTCACAGGCTTCCACTTGACCTTTCCTACTACAATAGCTCTTACCCTGAATGCCAAGGAATTTATGTAAGGGTTCTGTCAACTACCAAGTATGTCCATTCTATTTATACATTTGGCATCCAAGGACATTTTCACAGGGTGGGTTTGTGGACCCACTGCTTTTTGTGGGCCTGCAAGCGAGATTGGGCTCAGGACTCCATTTATTACTTGGCTCCTATAAACAACTCTAATGGGGCCATGAGGATACTTTTTGTGCCCAGATATCGACTCAGACCTTTTGTTCAGCAGTCTTTGAAGAGGTAGTTTATTCCACTTTCCCCAGTATATGGTTACTAGACTAAGTTGCTGTAGGTCTCTTTAGGGAAGGATTGGAGAAATTGTTATGCATACTTGCCTTGGTGTTGCAGGGTCTTTCCTTCTGAGTGTCTAGCCTCTCCTTGAATTAATGGCTTCTGAGCTTGAAAGGTAGCTCAAGCTCAGAAACTGGGCAAGGGATCCTGCCTTTTTATTTATTTTTTATTTTTTATTGTTTTTTTTCCGATTAAGTTAATTGGGGTAATATTGATTAATACAATTATATAATTTTCAGGTGTACATTATAGTTTGACATCTATATATTCTATCATGTGATTACCACTCAAAGTCCAGTTTCCTTCAGCTACCATTTATTTGATCCCCTTTACCCATTTCACCCTCCCTCTAGCCCCCTATATCTGACATCCTTTACCCCATCTACCTCTTCCTTCCTTCTCCACCCCCTACCCTCTGGTAACCACTAGTCAGTTGTCCACGTCCCTGATTCTCTGTCCTGTTCATTTGTTGCTTTTAGGTTTATATCCCACATATAAGTAATATCATGTGATTTTCAACTTTTTCAGTCTGGCTTGTTTTGTTTAGCATGATTATCTGGAGGTCCATCCATGTTGTCCAAATGGCAGTATTTCATCTCTTCTTATGGCTGAGTAATATTCCATTGTATATATGTGCCACAGCTTCTTTATCCAATCATCTATCGTAGGACACTTTGGTTGCTTCCATGTCCTGGCCACTGTGAGTAATGCTAGTATGAACATCGGTGTGTAAATATCTTTTTGGATATGAGTTTTCAAGTCTTTGGGGTAAATACCCAGCAGTGGGATTGCTGGATCATATGGTAGATCAATTCTTAGTTTTTTGAGGAACTTCCAGACTGTTTTCCATAGTAGCTGTACCAATTTGCAGTCCCACCAACAGTGTATGAAGGTTCCTTTTTCTCCGCATTCTCTCCAGCATTTGTCATTACTTGTCCTGTTGATTACAGCTATTTTAACAGGTGTGAGATGGTATCTCATTGTGGTTTTGACTTGCATTTCTCTAATAGCTAGTGATGTTGAGCATCTTTTCATATATTTGTTGGTCATTTGTATGTCTTCTAGGGAGAAGTGTCTGTTCAGGTCATCCGCCTATTTTTTGATTGATTGAATTGTTTGTTTTTTTTGTTGTTGTTATTGAGTCGTGTGAGTTTGTATATTTTGGATATTAGGCCCTTATTGGAGGCGTTGCTTGCAAATATATTTTCCCATTGAAATGGTTGTCTCTTTGTTGACGATTTCTTTTGCTGAGCAGAAGATTTTTAGTTTGATGTAGTCCCATTCATTTATTTTGGCTTTTACTTCCCTTGTCTTTGAGGTCAAATTCATAAAATCTTCTTTAAGACCAAGGTCCTTGAGTTTAGTTCCTATGTTTCTTTTATGCATTTTGTTGTTTCAGGTTTTATATTCAGGTCCTTAATCCATTTTGAGTTAATTTTGGTGTGTAATGATAGACAACAGTCTAATTTCATTCTTTTGCAGGTGGCCTTCCAGTTTTCCCAGCACCACTTATTGAAGAGGCTTTCCTTTCTCCACTGTACGTTTTTGGCTTTTTTTTTGTCGAAAATTATTTGCCCGTATAAATATGGATTTACTTTTGGACTCTCAATTCTGTTCCATTGGTCCGTGTGTCTGTGTTTTTTGATTACTGTTGCTTTATAGTATAATTTGAAGTTGAGGGATCATGCCTTTTATTGGAGGTGTCTGCCCTAGGCTTCCTAATCATCCATCCATGATTTCTTTGATTATTTAGATTGAGCAATACCCTTATCGGCTGGCTGCCCATTTGTTTTGCCTATAAGGATGCCATCTACATAGATCTGCGTGAGTCAGGTCCTAGTGGTTGCCACTTGGATCTTGCAGCTCATTGTGTTCATGTGCCCTTCTTGCTTTTGACAGTTACGTATCACTATCAGGCCTCTATAGTTTGGTTCTATCATCTTCATTGCTACCAGAGAGTCCAGTTTTGTAGCAACATCTCCTTTCCTCTGCTCTGGCCTGCAGTTGACAACCCCTCTCACCAGACCATGCCTTATTGCCTTATTGTTTTGGTAAACGAGCTATCCTCTGGACCCTACTGTAGATCATAATCAGGTGAACTTTCTGGCACTACCATCTGTTAAGGCAGTTTTAGCATTTCTACTTAATTTAGTAGGCTTTCTCTGATATTCCAAGAGCAAACCTAGCAGTCCCTTAGTACTATTTCCTGGCCAGGATATTAAATTAGACCTTTTATTATTGGATAGTATTCTCATACTGACACACTCTCCCTTGCCCAACTTCTGCGCTTACTCTTGTTCCAGCACCCACAACATCTAGTCCCATACATGTGCTCCAAGCTCCTATCAGTTTATATTGGCTCGGTCTTACAGCGTTCTGGGACATTTAATTTCTCTCCTTCCTTTGCAGGCCCAGCACATCATCATGCAGGTTACCCTGTGACTTGACCCTACATATTGTTCTCTTGCCCAGCAGGAAAGGTGGGAGAAGAATTGAGGGAGGATATATGTTGCTTTGCAGGACAGAGGCTTCTGTGTCATCTTTAAGCAAAGGGGTGCTTAGCCTAATAGCAAGCAGTGGTCCACTTCTGTAGGCTCAAAGTGGCCACTTCTCTAGGCTCGGAGAGGTCAGGGAGACCTGCAGTATAAAGGCTTTCAAGTGTATTGACTCAAATGTTCCATCTCAGATCTCAGGTTTCTACTCCTTACCAATCAAGGTCCTGACCTTGGGGAAGTGGACTTGGTGAAGCGGACTTATCAGGTCTGAGAATTCAACTTTCTCTTGAGATTTGCTACTCTTATATTTAAGTCTTGGGCTTGATCTTTAACACCCTCATCTCCCAGGAGATCGGAAATCAGAGTGTCTTTACATGCTGCCAGGGAGGTCTTCTGATTTTCACACCAAGCCTTTAATTCGTGATTAATTACCCTCAGCCTTTTTTGGTCTTTCTCCAGTGTGTCAGTGCCACTCAGCAAGCCATTAGATTCCATTGTCCTTGTAATTAGTACTTCCTCAGAACCTCTCAAACCTTAAGCTACTGCATCTGCCAGTGCATTCTTCCCAGAATATCCTGTCCCAGGTTGTCACTGGTGAAAAGGTTTAGCAATTGCACTGCTATAGGAAGCCTCTAGTGTTCACTGTTCCACACACAACTAGGGATGAGATCCTCATTGCCAGCTGGTTAGCAGGTGATCCAGTTCCAAAACGACGTTTTAGTTCAGTCTTCTTTCTCAGATCTCTCCTGACAACAGTTGTCTTGGGATTGGTTCCCTTGGAAATAGATTCTGAGATGGATGTGTATACTCTGGAAGTTTATTGGTGAATGCTCTGAGGATCAGTACCTTAGGGGGAGTGGAGGGAGGTGTTAGACTGTGATACAGCTGCCACAATAACTACATCCACTTCTATGGGGAGCCTTCAAGTTCTTGAGAATCTCCTTGCATTGAAGCAAGGAGACCCCTAACCTACCAGTCGCTAGACATGGGCTGCCTGGGGGAGGAGTGTGACTTTGGGCAAGGCAGCTGTGTCCTGCTAAGGGAAATTCCAGAGAGGGACTCAGCTTCAGTCTGTCATCCATCAACACCTAGGAGCTAGGGAAATGAATATACAAACCAAGAAAGAGGAGGATCTGAAGCATATCACAAGAGCCAGTAGTTCCTGTATACTAGGATAACTCAATAAAAAATACATTGAGAAAAACAATTCCATTAATAATAGCAACCAGAAAGATAAAATGTGTTCACACAAACTTTATGAGAAATGTTAGACTTATTTGAGAAAAACAGCAAACTTTTATTGATAAATGAAAGTACTTACCTCATTTCTGAATAACAAGACAAGAGTGAAAGTGGCAATTCTTTTCAAATTAACAGGAGAGAATAATCAAAAATATACCTAATATAATAATTTGTGTATGATACATAATCACTGGGAAAGGAAAGATCATTTAATAAATGGTATTGAAACATATAGTTAGCCATTTGGGGCAAAATTTAAGATCTCATACCTCACGCCAAAAACAAAATTAAGTTCCATGTGAATTTAATGTTTAAGTAGAAAAAAGAACCCATAAAAGTACAAAAAGAAAATATAAGTGCTTAGAAAAATCATCCTTGAAAAAAAATGTTCATTGAATATTTTTAAAAAAATCATCTTTTGGTGGGGAAGACATTTACGGTACGGTACAAAGGTAGATTATATGTAAGAAAAGAATAATAAATTTCATTTACTAAATAAAGACTTTTTTCCATAAAAATGAAATTTTAAAAGTAAGCAAAAACTAAGAATAAAATATTTATGATAGGTCTACTAATATAAAGAATACCTATATTTTAAGAAAAAGGCAACTACTCAAGTAAGAAAATATGCAAAGGAAATGAGCAGATAACAAAAGCAGAAAAATAAAACAAATAAATATGAAAATATTACCTACTAGTAATTAAATACATACAATTTGAACGCAATAAATAATGTAATTTATCACCTATAAAATTGGATAAGATTTTAAAAAAATTTTAATAGCTACTATTGTCCTGGATGTGGTAAGTACACGTGTTCATTTCCAAGGAATGTAAATTAGTGTAAATTTACAGAGAATGTAAAGCCTTTATGGAAGGTGATTTTGATCTATATCTGCAAAATTTTATTCATATACACTTTAGCCTAGCAATTCCATTTCTAGGAATGAATCCTAAAGAAACAATCACTGATATGCACAAAGGTTCCCTTACAGTGATGTTTATTATACAGTTGTTTCTGAATCCAAATGTTGGAAACAATCTAAGTCTCATCATAGACATTTTTTGAATTGATACAAACTTATATAGATTATGAAATCCTATAGTCTTTAAAAATGTTGTAGAACAATATTCAGTGACACAGAAAGATTCCCACTGTAGAATGGTAAGTAAATTTAGCAAGCAGTAAAATGGGATGAACAAATGATCCTTTTTTTTTTTTTTTTTTTGGCTAATGCACAGGGGAAAATCCCTGCAAATATATACTTTATAATATCAGTGATGATTATTTCTAGTGGGCTAGATTTTGACTAAATTCACTCATCTTGATTTTTTTATATTTTCTACAATATTTTATGAATCAAGTTCACAATCAGTACCTTAACAGTAAATGAAAAAAAGCTCTATGCTAAGTCAGTCCTGATTCCACCCTGATACTATTCTGGTGATTTTAGAGGAATGGATTTAAGTGAGAAAAAGGAAAGAAACCTTTAGAATTCAGGTTGGCTCCATAGGTCCTTCTCTGATGAGCTCAGATTTTTAAAAATTGTGCAAAATTTAAAAGAATAAACCCTAAACCAGGGATGCATAAAGGAGAATGTCTAGGAGACAGAGACAGAGAATGAAAAAAATTGAAAAAAGCCCAAAAGCTGAAGCTCAAAGTGAACTAAAGCTTTCAAAAATGCTTAGCAGAAGGAAGAGGATTTAAAACCAAGAGTGGAATAAAAAGAAAAGAAACTGTTTTGGCTGGATACTTGGCAGCACCAGGGTACTGCTGATGAATGACCAGTGCAGTGCAAACTCCATCAGTCCTGTTTTACATTCAGCTCTTCTGCCAAAAGGAACGATGCTGGGGCTGTAAAAGGAAGAACAAACATCAGTAGGAAGGAACTGAGGCCCGATGTGAATGAACAGATTCTGGGACCTCCCTGCTCTGAATGAATTCTAATTTCCTGGCTGGAGCAGATGCCTTTCTATGTTCTTGCACATGAGAGAGCAGGTCACTGCCAGTGTTCATTGACCGACTGGTTGAGGGGATCAGCAACTGGGTGTTGGCAAGCACACTTTCTTGTTTCAAAAAGGAAAGAAAATGAGGCCTTTAAACTTCAGTCTAGTAGGCAGGATTCTCAAATAAATCATTAGTAGGAAGGTTCTGAAAATCATTAACCAGAAGATTCTGAGGAAATCCAGAATAGGAAGCTAATAATCTCCATAAAATAAAGGAGAACTAAGTCGGGGAAAAAATAGTACTAATCAGAGAACAGACTAGAGATGTGTATATCTACACTGCAGGTGATGCTGGACAAGAGTTCAAAGAAGGATGATACTACCTACACAACACTCACAGGGACCTAGGATATGGTATAGAGAGAAACAGAAGAGAATAGAAGTTCTTTATGTAATTGTTTCCCAGAAAAGTACAGAGGAGGGGGCAAGGCTATGGACTAATTCTTGCATTTTAATCAAAGATGCAGAAATTGGTCATTCAATGCAGGCGTCTAAGCTTAAGAAATGAGTTGGAGAAGTCTGGAAGGGTTTCACTGCTCTGCTGGATTCTTTGTTAAATTTGATGATTGATCACTGGCAATTGTTTTTAATGGCTAATAGGAGAAAAATGATGAAATAACAACACAATGAAAGGGGAAGATGTAGCAACTTTTGTAGAAAGAAAAAATGAAAGCCATGATCAGCTCCCAAGCTTTTAACTAACCTAACTTCCTCCCTCTAACCATCCCTCCCTCAATTATTTATTAAGCTACTAATATAAACAAGATATTATGTTAAACATCAAGAATATTCATTCATTTAACAAATATTTATTAAGTGCTTACTAGGCACTGGTTCAGCGGTGACTGAAACAGTCAATCCTTGCTCTCATGGTGCTTAATTAAGTCTAATGTTGGGGGTGAGGGTGGTGAGGGAAAGAGATAACAATAAGCATATGTGTGTATAATCCATGACCTTGTGACATGTAATATGAAGAAAAATGAATCAGAGTGGGAAGATGGACAGTGATGGTTGGTGAGGTGTACTGGTGGGGGAGGACTGTCTGAAAAGGAGACATCTGAGCAGAATTTGCTATAAATGATCCTGAGCTGTGCAAAGATCTGGGGTGAAAGATTTCTAAAGTTGCTACCAGAATGATGAATAGAAGATTGGTGAGTATCCAAATAAAGTGGAAGAGGACAAACCCTGCTTGTGCAAGTTTTGAAGGAGGAAAAGAGCATGACTCATCCAAGCGACTGAAAGAAGTTCGATTTGAAATGTGAAATGAGAATAGCCAGGGATGAGCTTAGAGATAAGGAGAGGCCAAAACACAGACCACCTTGTAACTCTGTTGAGTCTAGACTTTCCCTTAATGGCAATGGGGCTCGTAAATGGTTTTAATCAGAGTAGTGTCATAATCAGATTTTTATCTTAGAGAACTCCCTCTAGCTGCTTCAAGGAGATGCAGTTGCAGTTGGACATGGACAAGAGGGAGAGCAGGGTGGCCACTTAGGAGGCTATTGTAGTTATTCAATTAAGAGCTATTGGAGGCTTGAACTAGGCCAGTGGTAGAGCGGCTTAAGAGAAAGCAACAGATCAAGAGATGAGCTGGGGGTAGCAGGGAGAAAGAGGAACGGCGTCAGGATGACACCCAAATCAAGGATGATATCTGGCGGATGACGGTACATTCACCAAAGAGGAACAGGCATTGGGATGAGAGGAGGAGTTGGGAAGGATAAGGAGCTTAGTGATGGAGTTTGAATGAGTCCAAAGTATATTTGGGCTATTAGGTGACAATGTCAAGTAATTTATGAGTATAAAACTTAGATGGGAGATATGACTGGGCCAGATATCAATATATGTTACAAAGACCAAAGCTGATGAGACCTGGGTTCAGATCACTATTTACTCATTTTTAAATGAGACAGTTGGACTTTTGACTTTAAAATCCTGTAGTTGGGTGAAGAGTAAAGGCTGAGTTTGTAAGAAGCAGCATTTTCTAAGGATTCTTTGTACAAATTAGTAATTTCCATTTTTGAAGTTGAAGGCTTGAGAGTAACATCCACTTATCTTTGTGGCAACAGAAATAGAACCAGGGCAAGGAAGGGCAAGTAAATACACAAATCATGAGGAAAATAAGAATAGGTACCAAAGGATATGGCTAAGAGAAGGGGGTTGTGAAGGGAGAACAAATCAAAATCTATTGTGAAATATGTGAGCATCCATTTGATTAAGTTTATGGGAGTACAAAAGAAGGAGTTAAAAAAGAAAGAAAAAAGAGAAAATGAAGGAGACCTACCATTTTATGAATAAAGAACCTCATAGACAATAGAAATGTAAATACCTACATGAATAGCAACAGTAATAAAGGTTGAAAAAAAGCAGAACTGGCCAGGAGGGGATAAAAGCTTTAGGGAAGTGGGAATGGTAGGACAGTGGATGGTGAGAAAGAGCATTTGAAGCTATGAGCAACTGGTATATAATGTTTACAGAACCGTTGCTGGTCTGCTTGGCGGTATTAAGATAACTATAAATGCACATCTTATTTATGAGCTTTAATGCCTGTGAGCATCAAATGTGATAACAGTTG
Source organism: Pteropus medius (assembly GCF_902729225.1). Taxonomy (NCBI): domain Eukaryota; kingdom Metazoa; phylum Chordata; class Mammalia; order Chiroptera; family Pteropodidae; genus Pteropus; species Pteropus medius. The sequence goes on along the minus strand of NW_024349800.1, from coordinate 21,695,867 downwards.
AGATTGCTTAGATTAGTATAAGATTTTTACACATGTAAGATATTCTTCAGTTTTTTCAGCTAGAGAAGAAAAATACTCTTTTTGATGAAGGTACATTGCTTGTTCATCCCCACATAGGGAAGGCAGTTAGCATTAATGTGTTGGCTGGGTTGAGGGCCAGGGGAGGGAAGGAGCAATTGGAGGGATTGTTTTATGAACTATATAGATGTCTAACCAATGTACTGTATACTTGAAACTAAAAAAATAAATTAAAAAAAATAAGATATACCACACTCAGTTCTTTAGCAAACAAACAAACAAACAAACAAACAAACACCTTTCTTCTTAATGGTGCTGGCACGTATACTTCATACTGCAATTTCCTTAAGGCATTAAATTAATGTTATCTAAGAAAAAAAAAAAACCCACCAAGGAGTAGATCAGACAAGTAAAGGTGTGTTTGCTTCTCACACAATCCCCAGAGAAAGAACCATGTTCACATGCCTTAAGTGGGAGAATTTGGGCAATTTATTCCAGATAATTTAGAACAATGATATTCAGGTTCCTCTGTGTGTCTTAGCTATTCTATAGGGGATGACTGCATATGTTAAAGTCTCATTTTGAAGATTGTTTCATTTCTGTGAGTTCCTTTGATAAATCAACGAGTGTCTTAATACTCTGTAGATATGACCAAATGTAATTTGAAGGGAAATAACACTGGGAGGTAGGATTTCAGAAAGGCGTCATCCTCCTTTAGGGCTTTCCCAGCTGACTTGATTCAGGACAACGAATTGAGAGAGACAGAGACAGAGACATCTGTTATATTCACTGGAGGGCCAGCACATATTTATGAATGTATTTTTCCTGTTACCCAGTTAGTGTAGCTAATAGATTGTTGATTTTTTTTTCCCCTGGCTCAGCATGAACTCCTTGAAGGTAACCTGGATGACCACCAGGTTCTTTCTTATCACCATTTCTTGGCTCCTCACTAAGCCATTTTCCCTAAGTAGAGTCATGGCTGCCACGTGGCATTATTTATGAGAAGGAGAAAAGGCCTACTCTACTTCCAGGTTTTCTTACATAGGTTTCTCTTAGCTACTCCTCACTTTCATGTTGTTGTCGTTGATGTCTTTTCGCCTGTATTTTTTAACAGTAATGATATCAACATAGAACCTTAGGAATTTTTTTTTAAGAAGTGCCGCTTTTAGAGAATGTGCTCCCTTGTACCCCTGTGAGTGCTTCCAGAAGAGAACATCCTTGCCTACTTCTCTCCTTTTTATGTTTTATTGTCTGTCCTCTTCCCTTCCTTTTCTTCCCCATGCATACTTGGATGGTCAAGACAGGGGAGGTCAAAGTTACATTAATATATGCCATGAATTCATTCCTGATCCTCCTCTTTTCCTTTTCCCACTTGAATCCCTGAGTGTCGGCTATAAGAATTTCCCTGAACAAATTGTTCCTTCCCTCCAAGGTGACTGAGTAATATTCTACATGTGGCAGACACATGGTGGCATGTTTTGCCTTTGTGTAGGATTGGATGTTGATTGACAAGGCACCAATAGCAACTCTATTTTATATTCCCAAAGTTCAACTAAGCCGTATTCCTCACTAGGTGGCAAAGTCTGGACTGAAGGCCTGGAGAAACTGGGAGAATCTGAGTGAGTTTTGATATTTAATTCTGCTCTGATCCATTTGAGAGGTAGCGGGGGAAGACCGTGGGTGGTACAGAGCCTCTGGGGTGTAAGTGACACTCTGAAAGCATTCCTTCCTTCTTCAGTGGCTGTTCCCTGATCTAACAGAAACAGAGGGCTACATAGAAAACTCTTAAGCTTTAAAATTTTACTGGTGTGTTTGGGGAACTGAGGGAGGGGAACACTCTTCCAAACTGATAGAAGGACCTCCAACGTGGAAGTAAGAAAAAAACCCTTTAAAATAGCTGAAGACATATTAAAATAAATAGGTGTGCCTTGCCTTTTCCCTTTCTGACAAGATTTTTCATGTAGCCACACAAGCTTAACCACTGTGCCTTGGAGTCTTAGAGACTGCACAAACACTTGATGGGGAAAGGGTTCTTTTATATTCCCATGTATTATGACCCCCCTTCCAATACACCATATTTCATTTCATCTGAGGTGTCATCAAATGTAATATATGCCATTATTTTATGTTCCATTAAGGAAGGAAAAACAAGTTATCAATTAAACTATGATATACCCTTAATTGTAAGATGCATTCTAATTTTAGAGATGTTAATATGTGAACAGCCTTAGGGTAGGCAAATACAGTAATAAAAGATCTACAGATCCCAGAAGGGAAGAGAGACTGTCAGCCCTTCATCTAGTTCCTTTTACCAAGACATTGAGCTGGATGTCTGTACTTCCTTCGGATTCTCTTTAGCAGGCTGCCTAGGCCTTAATTGGTTTACTTCATCTGGCTGGTGAATAGGAGTGACTTTGGCCTCCTGCATATCTTTTATGCACTTTGGATAATTAGAATTATCTCTTATGCCCAGGGATGAGCAAATTTGTGAAACATATGGTATGTGCTTTTCAGACATCTCTGTCTTGTTGAAACCAATCATTTCTGTGGCACCCCGTTTATCATTCTGACACTCTGTGCCCTCACATCCTGTAATGACTGTCCAGGCTGCACGGTGGAACTCTGTCAGTGTGTGTGTTTTGGGAAAGTGCAGTGGGTCCTTGAATGACATTGTTTTGTTCAACATCATTTCTTTAGAATGTTGAGAAAAATAATCGATCCTGGCCGGGGCCACTATCTGTGTAGAGTTTGCATGTTCTCTCCATGTCTGTGTGAATTTTCTCCAGGGACTCTGGTTTCAACCCACACCCCAAAGATGTGCACATGAGGTGAACCAGCATGTCTGAATTGTCCCAGCGTGAGTGAGTGTAGATGTGTGAGTGACCCTGCACTAGAAGGGCGTCCTGTCCAGGTTAGGGTCCTGCCTGGTGCCCTGAGCTGCTGGGATAGGCCCTGGCCACGTACCACCCCGAACTGGAATAAGCGGTTGAAAATCATTGTCTTACTTGTTTTAATTAATCTTTCTTAAGTGTTTATGTAGCTCACATTTTATATCAATGGTTAATATTAGAAATGTTTGGGGTCTTTATTTAGAAGCTTGGTGATGTTTGTGTGACAAGAACTTAACTCTTGTTCATATGGAGGGGTAAGGGCACATGTCTTATTTCTTTCATTCCTTGTTCAGTGTTTTGATTTTACTCAGAATGAGTATTTGAGAATGCCATTTGCATTAAACAGATTTGGATATTTTCTCCCAATATCTGCCATGTAAACCAATGCCAAGTCCAGAAAGGGGACTAAAGCCCCCAAACAAGATTATCATACCTGTTGCTGATTTTCATTGTTTAGGAAAGAGAAGTTAGATTTTTATTTTGTGATGTTTATCACTCCACGTAATAATGACTACATTTATTAACTTATTTTACTGTGGGAGAAATGAGATCATCCAACTCTTTGGTGACAGAGCTGAGAATGTAATCTGGGCCTTCCAGCCGTTAGACCAATGCTTATTCCTCTCAACCAGTATTCTATTAGAGACTAGTTTAAGAAATCTTAGTAAAAGACAGCACTCACAAGTAAACTTACTGATCACTAATAAGTTAGATTTCAAGGGTAACTGTCCAGGTAGTGGTTCTGAAAATCTGGCCTTTGGGTTATGCGTCATCAGAATCAGCCTGGGTTCTTCTTTAAAATGAATATTCCTGGGTTTCTTCTCAGAACTACTGAACTAGAAAACCTGCAGGCCAGTTTAAGACTCTGTATGTTCTGCCCATTCCCCAGGTGATACACTCAGGATTTAAAAGACTAGCTAGCTGGTCAAATGTTTTCCTATAGTAGAAACTGTTTATTGAATAGGATTTGTGGATAGAAACAGTTTTAGGAGATGATTTAGTTCCATTGCCTTCAATTACTTGCTTAAAAGGTCTTTGTTTTTGTTTATTACTTTTCATCTTACTGGACATTTAAAAGGAGTAAAAGAAGAGAATCGTACACTTTATGAAACTGGTTTTCTTTAACTTGCAATTTGGGCTGGGTCACATATAATATATACACATAAAAGTTGTTTTTATATAATTTATTTTCAATTTGTTAACTCATACAGTTGTGCTGGAGAGAGGGGTTCCCTCTGGAAGGTGGCTCACCTAACATGGATAATTCTGCAGAGAAGTAATTTGGAAAGGAATGAGGTTTGGAAGAAACTTTCTGTCTGACCTACTTTCCTTTTGAATGATGTTTTAATGACCTTTCCCACAGCTCTTTTGCCTCCTTGCAATTTTTCCATATGGCTTTGAATGTAAGTTCTGAAATGGGCTCTACCTAAAGCAGGACTTAAAGAGAAGCACCATAACCCAGTAGCCGGAGGTCTGGACGCAGAGCCCCGGTCCTCAGGCAGGTTTCTTCTTGGCTTTCCCATTCAGCCTCTGCGGGCCACGACTCCTTCCCATTCTTCATTTTCAGGCTCTGCTCTGCCTCTAGGTGTAGAATGAGATGCTCAAGACATCTCTCCCGGTCTTTATTTTGCCACTTGTAAGTTAGCTAAATTTATACTCCTTCAAAGGTACTGTAAAGTTATCTTTTTGAAAAAAGGTATACTTATGATGATAAATAGGAGTTACCTTGGATCAAGAGGTTTAAATTTTTGCCAGGAAGGTACTAATTAAGACTGGCCTGTTGTTTCATTAAAGCCCAGTTTTTCTCTTAGGGATAATATTTAAATTGTATTAATATTGCAATCTCAAAAGTCGAGGCTTTTTTGGCTAAGAGTAGATACTAGAATCTGAAGGTCTAGTGGGTACTCTGAAGCTAAGAGAGAGAAAAAAGATTTTTCACAGTCACATTACTCATCAGTGGCAGAGCTATTGAATCAAATCTCTAGACTTCTGGTCCAATGTTCAATTTAGAGTAGCAGTAGAAAGGGGCCTGTCTCTTCTACTATAGGTCTTTTTCACATGCTCATTAGCATGGCTGCAAAGTGGAAGAGGTCACAGCTGGATTCCCAGGCATCGGGGATTTAGGTAGAGAGGATGGCATCCATCAGGCAAAAATGCACCTGAGTCTTTAGGTTTTTCAGGACAAATATTTTTTAAAACAAAAATTGGCCATTGTATAAATAATGGTGGCCTAATGTTTTAGCAAATTTTCTTAATGTTAAAAAGTTACAACTACAAAAGTAGTTTATTTTTCACTTACTCACATGACTGTGTGGTTCTCTAATTGAAAAGTGATAGTCAGCCCTTCCAGTATTAGCTATGTGGTGTTGGTACAGCTGCCTATCCTCTCTGTGTTGCTTTTTCCTCATCTATAAAAAGGCCCTGAAAGGATCTACCCTACCTACTGTCCAACATAGTTGTGTAGAAGAAATGAGATAGCTATTATGATAATATTTCAAAAATTAGAAAAGTTATATGAGAATTCCTGAGATCTGATGCAATGGTTATACATGTTAAGAGTGTAACAGCCCCTAGGAAAAAAGTGAAGACATCAAAAAAAAAAAAAAGACAGGAGTGAGAGGGATGGGACTATCATTCATCCTCCCCTCACAGCTTTAACAGGTTGGCCAGCTGCTCTGATGTCCTCATTTTAGGTGACTGGGAATGGAGTGAAACATTTTTATATATTCTCAGTCATTTCTTGGCTCCCACTTGGTTAAAATTCAAAGTACAACATCTCCTAGGATATCTTGTTTCCCTTGTTTCCTCTGTCTTGAGTGGAAAGCTCCAATAAGGTGCAATGATTACCCAATGACATAAAATTTTTAAAGATTCGAAGAGCCAAAGTCAGCCTGGTGAGAAAATAAATAAAGAAAATACTAAAATAACATAGAGGGCAGAGGCCCCCATAGAACCTGCCAAAAAGATATGAAGTTTGATTAGAATAATAATTTTAATTGAATTATCATTTTAAATCAATTAAAGGGAAGGATTTCAATGGAAGGATGCCAAACCCTACGCATGGGATCCATTTGTTGGGTACCATTACGGGAGCCTAAATAATTGAGTACACTCAGGCCTTCTTTAATAAACACTCTCACACACACTCACAAAACCTTTCACAATTGATCTTCACACCCAGGGCTGCAGGCCTCGGCTCTGCTGAGCCCTCTAATGGGATAACTCGGGGAGATTATGTGGTTTAGTAAATATCCATAAATTAAGGATAGTGTTTGAAGGCTGCAAATAACGACCTCTGTCTCCCAGGATCCCCCAAAGGAGTGAATTAACTTTTCCTAAGAGTTTGGGGCAAAAGCTGGTCAGGACAGAAAAGATTAGCTCCTTATATTTCTCCCCTCCCATAATTGGTTACCTTTCTGGTCCCTCCCAGGACACTGGAAGTGTTTCACACAATCTCTGGGTCTCAACAATAATGTGCTTCCAAAAGGAGGCTGATTACGTTGACTGAAATCCATCCTGGCAAACGGCTTTTGCTGCAGCTGGTTCCATTTACATTTTGTATTTTTGGAGCTTGTGCCTGTTCCAGGGAGGGATGGGATAATTGACTTAAATCAAATTATGAAACGTGATATTCTGAATTCCTAAAAACATGTTTCCTGGCATTGCATTCAGCAATGGAGCCCTCACAGGTACGGTGGAATGGATGGGTGAGGCTGAGCCTTCCTTGAAGTAAGTGTGTGTGTGTGTGTGTGTGTGTGTGTGTGTGTGTGTGTGTGTGTGTGACTTCGCACTCCTCCTTTAGAGCTTGGGCTGGGGGTCTCTGCCTAAAACCATAAGAGAGTCTGGTCTCCCCTTGTCGTAGGTGAGAAGCAAGCATCACATCACTGCTGTTTCTCACCAAATACAGCCATTGATTTTAATAATGTGCTTCTCAAGTTTCATGTCTTTGATCATAGCGCTGAAATTAAAGACTATGCATTGCATAAATGACAAAGGAAATAGATGAGGGCTCAGCAAAAGATGCTAATAACTTTAAAAGTTCACTGCGTCACACATTCATTTCCATTTGGAAAGACAATTTTGCCTCCTAGATTTTAAAAGCTATTTAAGAACGGTTTCAAAATCAAGATCCTTAATGTTGCTTTGCTCCCATCTGTAGCCTAAATTATTTGTAATTAAGTTAAATAGCTCCATATAAATAGTAGACCTATGCAGTGGGGAATGATTGTTTCACATATACATCTATGTTTTGTGGAAGTGTGACTAACAACGGCATCTTTGAAAAGCAGCCCCTACTCTATCTGGTGCAGAATTTTGAGGTGGAATTTTGGAAAATGATTTTTCCTCCAAATATTACCAATGATTCTCTTTAGACCCTGGGTCCAGTGAGAGCTGTATTTGAATTATCTCTGCAACTTACTAGTCATGCAACCTTGGGCAAGATATTTAACCTCTCTGTGCTTTAGTTTCCTTATTTGTAAAATGATGATTATAATAATACCGACCACATGGGTTAATGCATAATGTACTTAGAACAGTTTCTAGCATCTTGTAAGGCTAGCATTTCTATTTTCAATCGTTACTGAAGAAATAACGGCCATCCTGACAACGTATAATTCTTGGAGTGTTTCTAGCTATTTATTGGGGTGGCTTGTTGAGCCTTGCTGTTTTCACTCACATGAGTAAAGAGAAGCACTCTTCTCTTCCAGAGACTGAATCCAGCCCAGGGGGAAGTTTGGGAAGATTGGAAGGTCTTGCGGGCTACTTTGGGCTGTTTGGACCTTGAGGTTTTACCTCACTGGAGATGCAGTCCACTGAAAGGGTAGGTCTTGTTGAAAACCTACCATGACCGACCTTATATTTACTTATGGGTGAACTTGTGAACAAAGACGGAACTCTCAGACCAGGAGTTAATTTCAGACCAGGGCTTGTTGTATTGTCAGGCATTATAATCCATCCAGAAAAGGGTGTGGCTCCTTCTACCTTATTCCCAGCAGCAATCCCAGGCTTGGTTCTGCAAGGGGTTTATTTTTTAGATAAATCAGACGTGATGACACTGTTGCCCTCCCAGGGGAGTCCAGATACCTTTGCTCAGGCCTGACATATACCTCCTCCCACCCCCGCCTTACTCCAGGGCCTTGGAAACACCAGGGCAGGAGAAGGCTCAAGAGATCGGGTGAGAAAAGACACAACTTGCCTTCTTTGGCATGAATTCAGTCAAATAGGGGAGAACTCAACCTAATACTCAGCTCTTTTGAAGATAGAAATATCGAATAGAACTAAGTGCTTGGAATCATTCTTAAAATTCATTTCGTTCTGGTGGTACATGCATATAGTTAAAATCAAATGTTCTAATGTATAGGAGAGAGAGCAGTCCCTTTTTCTTATTCTCATTTACTTCCAGTACTTCCATTACGCATTACCTCTTTCCATACTCTAAACTGTTTCTTCTGGTGTTTGTCTCTATATTGCTAAAATGACATTTTTTAACTCTTATTTTTTGATTTATCAGTTTTATACATTATCTATTGGCTTTTTTTTGATAGGTAATGATTTACGTTTCTTAAACCACCACCAAGCTTACTTTCTCTTCTTCCAACCTCAATATAGTCGTATCAAAATTTTTAATTAGTCAGAATTTCTGTCATCACAATGATACAAATATTATCACTGTAGAATTAGTAGTATACTATGAGTCTGATAATTACCCTAATTTTACACATGTATGAATTTTTTATGTACTTGTCTGAGCTAGATTTCATTGAGTAACAACCCCAACATTCTAGTGGCTCAGCAGAGGTTTTTTTACTTGTTCATGTTGTATGTCTACTATGGGTTGACAAAAGAGATGGGGGAGGGACTCTATTCATTATAGTCACTAAGGGTCCTAGCCTCTTGGGGCAACTGCTGTCTTGAACCTAGTCAGTTTCCATCCAAAAAGTAAAGTGCTCTGGAGGGTAACAAACTGGCGTTTAAACGCTCTGGCACAGATGTGATGCACATCACTTTTGCTTACAATTCGTATGGCCAGAAGTAGTTACATGGCTCCACCAACCACAAGATACCTTTGAAGAGCAATTCTACCACGTATCTGAAAGTCAGAGAGCTAAAAATATTTGGTTTAAAGCATTTAAGATTACTGCTGAATTTTAGTTTTTTTCAATTAGTCTGTCAGATCTATTATACATCTCTTAATTATTTGTTTCCCCCAAAAGTTTAAATTTATCATTTAATCAATTTCGTTTCAGAAAAATTAGAGCCCTTCTGCACAGCTATTGCACAGCCGCCATAACAGAGACTTCCTTTTGCCATTCTTTTAGATTAGATCTCCTACTTCAAGATCTCCTTAAATATTTCTCCTTCTTAGTTTATTCCCTTCCTAAAAGAAGCATAGAGGGAACTTTAAAATGCAGGGAAGTTATAGCTGAGTCTTTCATGGTAGTCTTTACTCCTTTTTGTTCCAACTGATTTTTAGTTTGGCTGCATAAAAAATTTGAGGTTGAAAATCACTTCTAACTAAGAATTTTGAAGGATTCATTCCATTGCCATTTTGTATTTTATTGCTGTTTAGAAGTCTTATGTCATTCTAATTCTTATACCTTTGCATGCAACCTGGATTTTTTGAGTGGAATCTTTTTAGAATTTTTCACCTTACTCTTATTCGGAAATTTAACAATGATGTGCTTTAGTACAAGTCTTTTAAAAATATCTTTTTTTTTTTTTTTTCCTGGATAGTTCATGTTCACCTGGGGCTCTAAGAGTGTGGGGCTCCTGAAGATTCATAATTTTTGTTTAGAAAAATTTTCATATAGTATCTCTTTGATAATTTTTATCACCATTATTTGTTTTCTTTTTATATTACTTTTATAAATTAGATGTTGGATTAACCAGGTTTGTTTTCAATGTCTCTGTTTTTCTCCTATTTGCCATTACTTCATCTTTTTTTATATTCTTTTAGGAGGCTTGCATAATTTTATCTTCCAGATGTACTGATTTTTTGAAAAAGCTTTATCATTATTTAGTTATTAAGAACTCATCCTTTTCTCTGATTGTTCTTCAACTATAGTATCTAATTGTTTTTACTAATGTAACATTGTCTTATCTCTCTGAGGATGTTAATTATAGTTTGTGAAACTTTGTTTTGTTTCTACATTATCTATTTTTCATTTTGGTTCCTTCTTTTCTCTTGGTTTGTTCTTATCTGTTTTATTTTGGAGCTTTCCTCAAATCTGGTAATCCTTGAATATCTGTTCTTATTTAAGAATGGGCTGATTGAAAGCTTTGTGGGCCTGTTAACCAGTAGGCTTCACTGTAACATCACTGCACAAAAAGTAATATTTTCCTTGGAGAATGCCCCACATATCATCATATGAAAGTCTGGGCTACCATCTCCAGCAAAGAGTCTGTCAGTGGGAATTCTGAGGGTGGGACATACACTTCACTGTAAGAATTCTGAGACAGTTCAAGTAAAATAGGCTAGTCGACTGGCCCCACAAGCTTCTTTAATCCTCTAATCTTTATTTCTTTGTCCTACTCCATCCCTATGAATGAAACCTCTTTAGTTTATTCCTTTTAGAAAGATACACTTACAGTCTCCTGCCTGGGGATTATGTGGTGTGAGGAAAGAAATTTAGAGAGATCACCACTTTATATGCAGACTTTTATGCACCACCCCCAAATATGTGTTATACTTGAACCTGACCCCTGCTTTGTGCAATATCTAGCACCGTTAGTTCCTATGCTTTTTAGGGATTCTATAGAGGATCATCATTCTCTTCCTGTTGTGGTATCTCCCTTTGCAGAGACTTCTGCTTCTGACTTCTTCTGCTTAGCTAGATTGGTCACCACTCCTTCTTAATATATTTTCCTTATAAAATGTATTACATTTATTATCTGCTGATGTCTCCTCTCCTGCTTCCTTGTCCTTGAGGACTTATATTCTTTTTTATTCCTTTATCATTGTTTTAGTGGGGACTCAAGAGGAAGGAAGGTTACATGTCTGTGGTCAGGTTGCCATATTTAACTAGAAGTCTCTTAAAAGTAGTTACCTCAGGATTTTGATGACAGATTCCTCTCCTTCCTGTGTCTTTCACAGCAGTTTCTCTAGGCAGTCTGAGCCCAAGCAAGAAAGATCAGCCCTTTCTCAGGAGCCCTTCAGATTCTAGACTTGACACTGTGGCAGACTTCAGTTTTCTGGCTAAGGATAACATTGCTTAGTGGTTTTAAAGACTGGACTCTGTTTGAGAAGGCTTCAGTTTGCATTTCAGTTCCATTACTTTCCAGCTGTGTGATCCTGGGCAAGTTTCTTACTCATTCTAAGTCTGTTTTCTCATCTATAAAATGTAGATAATCATAATGCCCACCTCCTAAGGTTGATATAAGAATTAAAGAAGATAATATATTACTTGCAAAGTATATAGCATGATGCCTAGCACATGAAAAGTATATAATGATAAGAGTCATTATTATCCTTAATTGAGATATTTGGGTAATTCTGGTTATGTTGTGCCTAGAAGAAAAGTTTTAGGCCATTTCAGAATTCTCAAAAAATTGCAAGCTGAACCTGACTCTGGATCACTCTCAGCAGGCACCACTCTTGAACCTGAGTTTAGTTCAATTTCTAGAATCCATATTTTGCCCTGTTTAGGTAGTGACTTTATTCTCATTGGCAAGTTTAAATGAAAGTTTAGCAATCTTTTGAGCTCAGAAAGGCTGAAGTTAGGGTTCCATAGCTTAGAGTAGATGTCGGCAAACTTATCCTGTAAAGAGACAGATGATACATATTTTAGGTTCATACAGTCTCTTTCTCAACTATTTAGATTTACCATTGGAGCATATAAAAGCCACCACTGATAACACATAAACAAATAGGCTTGAACTGTCTTCCAATAAAACTTTCTTTATAAAAAATGGTGGCAGTTGGGCTTGGCCCTTGGTTATAGTTTGCCAACCCCTGGCTCAAAGAATAGAGGAGAGAAGGGGAAGATAAAAAGAGAAAGAAAAAGAAATGTGCCCGTGAGAAGAGAAGTCATGCCTCTCAAAAGCAATTTGATGATTTAAAGGAGGCTTAAGGATGCTGACTACCATGAAATCTCTCCCACTCCTCTATCTGATTGCCTTATAAGGGGTGACTCTTGGGAAACGTAAGATGAAAGAAAGATTTTTGAGTTAAAATCTGAGGATCTTCATGCTCTGCTCCTTTTTCTTCACGTTCTTCTTTGAATACCCTTCCCCTGGTTAGGTAGTAACTTCAGATCTCTTCCTCTGTTTCTATCAGAGCCTATTAATATGAAAGGGAAAATTGCTAATAATAGCTTGGATTATTGTTCCTCTTAGGAGAATTTGCACTTTGAAAAAAAAAATGAAAGAACATAACATTTCCTCCTAAGAAATTGTTTTGTTTTGTTTTATATACTGTATACAATGAACACATCTCATTTCTGAGCCTCACCCAACCTCTAATCCTGTCGGGGGTGTGGCTCAGAGACGGGGTGAAGATCCATGGTTTCTGCTGCAGATATAACTTGGTAATAAAAACAGTGCTTCAACAGTTTGAGTTGTTTTGAAATGATCATGTCAAAATGTCCTGTTTCACCAAAACATTAGCTAAACTCTTTAACACAGTGATTTGATTAGATAACCCCAGTGGAATACACTTTAATAGAAAAAATAACTACAAAAATAAAAATCTTAAACTGAATGCATCAACAAATGAAAAGACAACCTACTAAATAGGAGCAGATATTTGAAAATGATATATCCAGTAAGGGATTAATATCCAAAATATATGAGGAACTCATACAAAAAATCCAAACAATCCAATTAAAAAATGGACAGAGGATGTGCATAGACATATCTCCAAAGAAGACATACAGGTGGCCAACAGACATATAAAAAGATGCTCAACATCACTAATCATCAGGGAAATGTAAATCAAAACCACAATGAGATACCACCTCACACCTGTCGGAATAGCTATCGTCAAAAAATTAACAAATAACAAATGCAGGCTAGAATGTGGAGAAAAGGAAACCCTCATATACTGTTGGTGAAATTTTAAATTGGTGCAGGCACTATGGAAAACAGTATGGAGAATTCTCAAAAAATTAAAAATAGAGCTGCCATATGACCCAGCAATTCCACTTCTGGGTATTTATCCAAAGGAAAAAAAACCCCACTAATTTGAAAAGATATATATGCACTACTATGTTCATTGCAGCATTATTAGCAATAGCCAAAATAATCTTGCCATTTTCAATAACATGGATGGACTTAGAGAGTGCTGTGCTAAGTGAAATAAGGCAGAGAACGACAAATACTGTATGATTTAAACTGAATGTGGAATCTAATACAAAACAAATGAATTAACAAAATGAAACAGAAACAGACCCATAGATACAGAGAACAAGCTGATGGTTGCCAAAAGGGAGAGAGGTGAGGGATGGGTAAAATAAAAAAATATTTTGAAAAAGAAATCTTGAGTCTACAGCTAGATGACTTATCATGGAATTAATTATATCTAGGAAATTGATGTTTAAATTCATTTTTTTTACACCTGAAAGATGACACGTTAGCTTACTTCTACCCATTTATGTGTGACTCTGTATCAGAAGTCAGAAAATCCCCTCCTTTTTCAACTAACTGAAAAGGTTTTAGTCAGATCACTTAACCGTTCTGCATCTCAACTCCTTAACTGGTAACTGTCGTGCCTTATTTGATGATGAATGACATCAGGCCCTGAGACAGGCTGGTGATACCCATAGGAAGATGTCAGTTCTACAAGGCCATGGATAGACAGTTGCACTCCTACAGCCCGTCGCTGTAGGAGTGCAACTGTCTATCCATGGCCTTGTAGAACTGACATCTTCCAAAGACTCACTTTCTGCAGAGATGAAAATGTATAATCAGAGAAATTTAGTGACTTGGGTCTTGTCAAGTGCTGAATTGTATCCTCCTGCAAATTCATATATCGAAGTCTTTACCTATACAACTTCAGAATGTGACTGTATTTGAAGATAAGGCATTTCAAGTGATAATCCAATATGACTGGTGTCCTTAGAAAGAAAGAGACACACATAGAAGGAAGACCATGTAAGGACTCAGAAAGAAGATGGCCATCTACAAATCAAGGAAAAAAGAAACTAGTCCTGCTGACACCTTGATCTTAGTCTCTTAGCTTCAGAATTGTAAGAAAATAAGTTTCTATTGTTGAAGCCACCAATTTATGGTTCTTTGTTATGGCAACCCTAGAAAACTAATAGAGATACATTTCCTTGGGTCAGCAGCAGAACTTTCCTTGAAGTCTTTCCAATCTCAAGAATTAATAGTTTTCAATAAGAGCATGGCCCTGATGGAGTGGGAGGTAAGCCATGTGGTGGGAGGAGCTTGAAGGCAGTGAGAGTAGAAAAGGCAAAACAAACAAACAACAGTATGGAGCCCGGGTGCTCACCAGACTGTATGAGGAAGGTACTGAAAGGAATGCCAAATATGCAGATATCATCGTTGTGTACTAATGAGGCTTGAGAGCCTGAACTGTACATTTTTATTGCACGTGTAGGATGAGAATCACGGGGGGATAACCCTCTTGAGGTAGGGTTATGGCTACGTTGTCAATAATGATAGCTAGCTGATAGACATACCTGCAGTAGCTTATTTCTAGGCTACTGACAGAAAGCCATATGAATATATTTAAAAATAAAAACTCTAAAAAAAAATGTGTATAGGGGCATTAATTACTTATATTTAAGAGTTTTAGAAAGAATAGGAGCAACATAAGAAATGTGCAGTGACTAGGTAAATTCACTATCAGTTTTTACTCTCTGCACTTATGCTTCTTAGCTTATTCTAGAGTTAAGCTTCGTGATTGACATCCACCTCAAACTTTCAAGTCAGGCTCAAAGTCTCTCCCATGTGGAATTTTTGGAAGCTCCTTAATTAAATAATAAAAATAGGTATAACAGATATGCTAATGAAGTAGAGAGAAAGAATCTTCATGCCTTTATGTTTTATCTTCCAGTTAGTCAGATAGTTTTCTTTCTTTGGGGATAGAAAGCTGTTTGAGGTCAAAACTGCCTTGATTTTTGTAGTTCCACATTGCCTAGCAGAGTATACATTGTATGTTGACCCTCAATAAATGTTTATTGAATTATATTTGTCTCACCTTCAGAGCCTCCAGGAATTGTGAAGCAGCCATGGTCTACTTTTAGTATGGTATAAGAAGCTCCCAAAAGGCTTTGAATTCTATTTTATCAGGGTGAAATACTATTAGCCTCATATTCTTCTTTTTCCAAACTAACAGAAAGTGTCAAAAGCCTCATAAGCATCTTGGTGCTTCCCCACTTTTTTCTTTTTTGCTACCCATCCTTTTGGAGATTAGCTCATGGCCACCTTTTCCTTATATGGTCATGTCAGAAAATCCCTTCAAACATGGGTTGAACCAAAAAGCTTTTTTTCCCCTCCACACTCTGCGATCTCACCTTTCTGCTAACTTATTGCTTAACTAAATTGGAGCTGCGAGATTCTCTCTACTACACTTTTCAATTTTGTTCCTGATATCTCTTTTATTAAAATTAAAAAGGTGATTGCCATTGCTGCTTTTCCTTGGATTCCTAAGGTTTTTGCATTTTACCACTTGCTGCAAATTTCAGTATAAAATGGTTCAAGTTTGTTTTCTTTTCTGAGCTTTCTGAAATGTTTCTGATTGTAATGTAATAGACCAGTAATTAAATCCTGATTTAGGGAGTGATTTCCTTTCCCCCATTTTATCATCAAGGGAGAAAACGGTCATAACCATCAATCTGTGGGGCCGTGTGGTACTAAGGTAAGGTTTTGATTAGAAACTTTTCATCTGCCATTTTCAAACCATTTTATCAGCCTTTGGAATTTTCTCTAGTTTTGCAAAGGCTTCCCTAGGGAATCCTTGCAACGTCTTAATGGCTTAGAGACAGACAGGATAATGCTACACACCTCGGGATTTCCTTACATCTTCACGTGTGCACTCTGCATAGCCTCCAGGTCCAGGTAAAATGCTGGGGTGGGTGGCTGATTTGAAACGTGAGCCTTCTACACATCTGCAGAGGACACTGACTATGGCAGAGAAAGTAACCCTCTTCAAGTTTTATTTGGGTCATAAAAATTCATGCTGTGTACCACCTCTTTAAGACTCTGTGCCATTAAATGTGGCTAGATCCAGAATACACTCTGGAGGAAGCCAGAAAGGACATTAAAATGCTTAGTCTATGACACACTTCCTTATTTTTGTCATTTTGACATTTATGTGTTGTTTCATTAGGGATTTTTAAAAGAAGACCCTTTTTTTTCTGACAAGAAGTTTTCCCCAGATATTCATAAGAATCAACAGTTTATAATCAAACAGCTGTCTGGTTTGCATTTCAACCAAGCTGGACCACCTGCCAGCTCTTAACCTCTGGAAGGTTATTATGATACAATTGTTGTTGTTGTTTGTTTAAAAAGTTTCAGAGCTCAAGGAAAATATTAGTAATGAGTTACTTAACCTACAGTGTTTACTGTTCCCACTCAGCTTGCAGATGGTGTTCTAGTGGCCAGAGAGAAGGAGAGCTCATCTGAGGCCAACACTATTTTGCACTTGTTTTGGAGACAGACCATAAAAATAGGCTTGGCAATGAGGAGGACTGCCTTGTGGGAGGAGGAGTGGGCAGCATTACAAAACCCTTCTAAAAGGAAACAACCGTTTCTGATGACTGAGGTTGAGAGGCACAAACTCAACATAACCCTTAGTTCAGCACACAGTAAACTTGAGGCTGAGGTTGGTAGAGCAGTGGATCTTTTGAGCACGTGTGGTTCAGCCTTAGTGTTTTGAGGATCGCTCACCATCTACTTTCTTTACTTATACGCACAACCCTATGACTAACGGAAATGATGGTTGCAAATTCTCTCAAGTGGCTGTGCGGTTACAATTTTGTAGCCCTATAAAATCCAGTCCCTGGACACTTTTGTGAAGGATCAGATTATAAGATGGCCTACCTCTCCTCAAGACCTGGGGGCCTGAGAGCATGAGTGTCCTTTGCAGAGGCAGGAACATATCTGTATGAGTGGGAAGAGTTCCCCTGACCAGATTATGGATGACAGAGGACAAGAACTTGCTGGGATAGATGTTCCATGTGGATGGGGATTTTTGTCTGCTGCATTCCCTTCTTTGTTGCAGTGCTTAGAACATGGACCAGCGCAAGGTGAAAACTCACCGAATATCTAATGAAAGGCAGAAATAATGAATGAATATCTTTTTTGTTGTCATTTTCCCTCACTTTCTTATTTACCTCTCACTCAATAATGAATAGTGCTCAGTAAGTATGGTTGACTTTCGGTACTCATATCACAAAACTGCCAAAATTCTTTCTGGCCATGAGTTTCAGAACACATAGGGTGAAAATTTAGGCAAGACAGAATTCAGGGGATGACTTGGGATGATTTGTAAGGCAGAATGGAGTAGCAGAAAAAAATTTAGACTTTGGCCACAGACAGACTTGAATTTGGAACTGGAATATGTCTCTTTGTTCCTCTGTGACTTTGATTGAATTAATTAGCCTCTCTGATGATCAGTTTCTTCACCTATTAAATGGGATAATGATAGGTATCTTACAGGTTTTTATATTGGAGATTGTGTAGGTAAAGCCTGGTATAGGATAGAGGGGCATAGGATAGAGTGATGGTGATAAAGGTGGTGAGGAATATATTATCATTGCTATATCATCAGTGCTATTATAACACACAACATAATTATTACTTGTTTCTCATACTTACTGACCACCAAGGAGTTAATTCCCCGTGGGCTACAACATTTTATGATAGAAACTGCCCAGGATTTGATGAGTTTTAGTTCTTTCTCCACCAGTAGCTTAGTTGTATCACCCAGCACAAGTCACTTAACTTTCTCACCTGTAAAGTGAGGGAAATAATTAGATTGATTCTAATTGGTTGTGAGTATTCAAGAAAGTAGAGCTATGGGAATGATTACCTCGCAAGGTTTTTATAACACTAGGATAATTAATGTGAAGCTACTTGGTCAACTGTTAAATATCATACAAATGTCAGTTTGGTTCATTTCAACTCAATACATGCTTATTGAATATCTACTGTGTTCCAGGCACTGTGCTAAGTGCACTTAGGTACAGAAAAAAAAAGGTACAACTGCTGCTTCTGAGGAACTCTTAATTTGGTGAAAGAGGCAGTCTCACAAACGGAGCACTTTTGCTCCTTCGATGGTGAAGTTCATGCTTCTTCACTCTGCTCATTATTAGCACCTTAGAAAAAGGATTTGGTAAAGACAGATTTTGGGACACCTTGAGTGGGATTTTCTACTTCTCTTGCATTTATACATAAAGTTGTCAGAAGATTGTGCTACTTTATTTGTCTGATTGCCCTAGAACCGTTGTAGGAGACTGATGAAGTCAGTGCCTCCACCATCTTATGTCTTTGCTCAGGAAACTGGCAGTGAACTGCAGTCTCTAGGAAGCCTCCCAGAAGTCTCCCATGACGTCATGGGGAGACTGCTCCAAAGGAGCTCCAATGTAGCTTATGATAAAAGGATGAATCATGCCTTGGAGAGAGAATCTACATCTTCTCCATTTATGCATCCTCAGCACCAAACATATGGCATGGCACTTGGAAGGCACTATAACCATTTGTTGAATGAATAAATGATATAAACTGAAATGACTCAACCTCTCCAGAGGTTCCTCCCTTTTAAACTTTTCCACTTTGCCTCCTAGAATCTCCCTTTTGGGATAAATTCTTCCTTCTGCATTCTGAATCTCTTTTCTAAACCGTCAATCACTTCCTAGTTAGCTAAAAACCTGACTTTTCTCTGAACATGTGGCTCCTTCTGTACCTGGTTTCCACCACCCCACGTGACATGACTCTGATCTGGGAGGTACCATCAACATCTCCTTGATGCCTTCAGGGTCGCATTTAGGCTATGAGCTTGCTTCTATAATATGTATAATCACTATTCCTCCTGTGAGGCTCATGCCATCCATTGTATTGCCCTCTGCCTCTCCTCATTGCATTATTCCACTGAAGACACTGGCATCTGGCTCATTCTTCTCCTCTGTCCCTAAGTCGAGATTTTCCATCATCCAGGGAGAAAACATCATCCACATGATGATCCAGTAATACCCTGGCCACTCAGTTCCTTGATCACTTCAGTTCCCAAATTCAGCTTCCACTACTCCCATAGCTACTCTCTAGATTCTGGTGTCCTACTCATCCTGGTTCCATAGTCCATTTTCAACCACTCTCTTGAATGCATCTTAAATTCCTTGGGCTCATTATCGTTTTATCACATATGCCAAGTAAAATCCCCAATATGGGTTCTGGATCCACTGTCTTTTCCGTGCCATGCTGCTGAGTAGATGGGACTGTTAAAAATTCAAGATCTCTAATCTCAGTGTGTTTGGCAGTTCTTTTTCTACTTTCCCAGTCAACTCTTTATCTCTTTATTCTGTTTTTCATGACAGCTATGACAAAGCTCCTCTCCCGTCTTTACATGTCCTAGCCAACCATCTTCTCATATATCTTAGTAGATGACCTTGTATCTGACTTCACAGAGAAATGGAAGGTGTAAGATAGTAAGTCCTTCAGCTTCCTGCAGCCAAACTTATCTGCCTGCACTGTGCCTATCTTGCACCCACTAAAGCTTTTCTCCTCATTGCTGCTGGAGAAATCTTTCTGTCTTTCTAAAGTTCAAATATGATCACACTACTCTCTGCCTAATGCCTTTCAAAACCTCCCCTTCTGCCTGTGGAAAATTATCGGGTTTCTTGGTAAGACTTAAAATAGTTGTGAATGATCGAACTCAGGTTTGCTTTTCTAGCTTCATTTATTACTAACCCAAAGTGTTATGTGTTCTTCATGTGTTCCGCTCTTGATTTTACACACTTATTATTGTGTATTTTACTTATCTGCTTGACTGTAAACTACAGTGAGGTCCTTGAAGGCAGGGATTTTTCTTGTTCACCTTTGTTTTCCTACCATCTAGAAGAGCACCTGCTACATGGCAGACTTCAATAAATATTTGCCGAATTAATACTGAATGAACAAGATAATGTCTTAGCTAAATCTTGAAAGACTGCAACTTGAAAGATAGCAACGTGAAGAACTATGGGGAAGGGCATGCCTGGCAAAAGGAATTGAGTGAGCAGGATAATGCATGGCATAATGCCTCAGGAGAGAGCAAAGATTTAGTGAAATGGATGGGTAGAAGCCTAGAGAATTTTTGAGATTTATAGGATTTGAACTACCAGATGCCACTGAGCAAAATTTAACAATCATTTCAATGAACCAACAACAGATGGTTGACTGGATTGATGATGTGTCTAATTAATTGGTCACTTCAATGAAATAATACAACTGGCTCTGAACCTTAGATTGTAAAACTCAGTGATGGCCCAACAAATGCCCATCAATATTCTTAAAATAAGGAACAGTTAAGAAGCAGAGTATTAAATCTCTGTCACTACCAAGGCTTTCTTTAATTCTGGAAAACTCTTACTTATTGTCTCTTCAAATATAACTTCTATGCCATTTCCTCTTTTCTTTCTTAAACTGAGATGCTAGAGCCGGGACTCACAAACTTTTCTATAAAAGGCCAGATAGTGAACATACGTAGGCTGTGCAGGCCGTTCTGTCCTTGCTGCAATTCAGTTTTACCATCGTAATCTGAAAACAGTCATAAGTAGTAGGTGAACAGATGAGAATGGTTGTTTTCCAAAAAGCTTCATTTATAAATTCTGAAATCTAAATTTTTGCATGTCATAAAAAGTTCTTCTTTTAATTTTTTCCAACCATTAAAAGTTGAAAAAGCACTCTTGGCTCACATGCTGAACAAAAACAGGCAAAGGACTGGATTTGGCCTGTGGGTCATAGTTTGCTGACCCCCGTGTTAGAGCATCTCGGTCTATAACCAGTATCCCTTAGCTGTTCGTTCATGTTGTTGCCTTGGTCTCTCTGTGCTTTACTGTGGACAGATTCCTTAATAATATCTTCCAGCTTCAGAATCCTGCTCTTGATTATGTTCAGTCTAGATTTTAACTTGTCTATGTAGTTTCTTTTATAATTTTAATGACTTTATTTTTATTTCTAGTATTTCTAATTTGTTCTTTTTCAGACTCAAATGTTCTCTTATTTATGCCTGTTCTTGTTTCACATTTTTTTGCTCTCTTTAAACAAAGGCTATTATTTCATTTTCAATCGAATACCTTAAATATACTTATTTTTAAAATCTTCGTTATACTGTTCTATAAATCAATTTTATGCGACATGAATTCCTAGTGCTGATCTTTCATGGCTTTCTTAGCATTACACTATCTCATTTTTTTGAATTTTGTAATATAGGCTCATTCTGAGTTGTTTCTCTCAACTATATTTCTCTCTCTCCGTGATTACCTTTCCTTGTCTAGTGGGTTCGTGGTTGCCTGTGCCTTACTCTTTGCTCCCTCTGCCCCAAGTTCAGGATCAGATCTTATAATAATAACATTTTGTACTCCTCCTTAAGATGATATTGGGAATGTGGCAGGTCTAGGCAACTGAGTCAGAGAATGTCTTAGCTCAGTTCTTGTTTGTAAAGCTGAATATGCCTCTACATTGCTCCTTAGATCCACACCCATAGAGCTAGGCAAAATAGGGAAGTAGTCTCCCACTCCGACTCTCAGTTTCATTTCATCAGTAGGGAGCCTCAGCTCAGTCCCTAATGTCAACCTCTCATTTTATATGGAACTAAACTCTTGGCTCCCACGTTTGCTTCCAGGCCTGGAGTCCAGTTGACCAGTTGCTCTAGCCAAGCTCACCTCTTTGCATTTCTAGTTCAGGAATGTTTAACTATTGAGCTCAGAAATGACTTTGTTATTTCTACAGATTTGGAGAGAGGGACTGCATCGTAAGTATTATCACTCTTCACCATCTTGACTAGAAATAAATTTACTTATACTCTTTGGTTTAACTACCAGAATTTAAGCAACCTGAAGGTAGGGCCTCTGTCTGCCCTCTTGGCCACTGTATTGCCAGTGCTAAGGACAGAGTAGCTGTTAAATTAATGTTTATGAAAAGAATAATCATTGAAGAAGAGATACAGATATTGACAGATGAACAATCTAGATATATATTAAAATTAAATCTTGTTCTTTATGCAAGTTGCAATTTTATTTGATGGCAGCATAATTAGCACCATACTCACCTATCCATTTATTCCAAGTATTCAATGCTTGCATGAGATATTTGTGGAAGTTGCGCATGGCTGTGTATTCATAAGTTATTCTTCTGCCTCCCATTAGCATTAGTCTTTGCACCTGTGCGCAAAAATAAACAGAACTATATAAATACCAAGAATTATCATCACTTTTATTACAACATTATTATGCTACCAGTGGTATCAACTATAAGGTAAAAATAAAGGGTGTTGAAGCAGTGACAAAGGCATTTTTTGATGTCCAGTTTGGCTGCTCTTGCCATATGAGAAGCATATACCAATATACCAATGGAGACATTAACTGAAGTCCTAGCACTTCTGTGGCTTTATAAAGCTGCTCTCTGCTTTAGTTCAGAAGCATTTGTGAAACATACATAGCCTTGTCCTGACCTCCTTTAAGACTCCTAGGAATATAGAAGACCTAACTGTCCACTTGGGTAAGTGGTCTCCAGCCAGCTCCGTGTGAATGTCAGCCTTATAGGATTCTAGGGACTAGAAGCCTGATAGACTTGCCAGAGAAGACTGCATATTAACAAGTCTAAGACTCTTGATGGTTCCTTTTTTGTCTAATTTGACAAGGTGCCAGTGACAGTAGCTCTTTTTGGATTCTATTCTCTTTGGGTCCCAGAAAATAAGGACTTGCCACTTCTGCTGAGAACTTCCTGGCAAGTTGAGAGACAGCTGCCTTCTTGGGGAAAAGGTACAATCTGTCTATTGCTTCTCTCTCTGTTGGAAGTATGTGGAACTTGTTGAACCCATCACAGGGAGATTTATCTAACAGAGAGGCAGTGGATATGTGTTAGGTATTACTATTAAGAGCTAGTTTGCTCCCATTCCAAGCCATGCTAAATGCTGGAGAACAATTTATATTGCCAGCTAGAATAGTAATATTGGGAGCTTACTGAGATGACAGAGTAATCTTGTTAGCTACACTACTTTTCTATATTGAAAACATAAAGTATTCTGCATCAAATCATATAATCTACATTTTCCCTTCCTCTCTTTAATTTGATTATGAACTATTACCGTGCTTTACCATAAAATATGAAAGTTTTGTATTTTGATAGTTTTTCAAATGCTGATTTTACTTTCTGTGCAAATACTTCATATCTTTCCAGCATAATTATTTAGCAGCCTTTTCGGGTTAATTATTGTCATTAACAATATGAGTCCTATGAGGGAATATCAATTAAAATATGCACAGCTGAACTTTCAAATGAGTAAATAATTTAGTTTTGGAAAATGACTGGAAACAGCAGGGTAACAGTCAAAAGGGGAACAATTATTTTAATGCTTATTTGACAAATGAGTCATTTTTACAGCAAATTAGATTCTTATCATAGCACCCCTACTGGTTACCACAGGAAAGCTGTTAACATGAGTTTTTAAAATAAAAGCTGTGAAGTTATGCATGCAAAGTTAAGGAAATCATTTCTATGAGGAAAAGGTGATTAGGATATGCATTGTTAGCTGATGGAATACTGCCACTGGGATCTAATTAGGGCCATAAATCACGCAAAATGATGTGTGTATATAGGGCTTGAAGCATTGGAGTGATGAACGCCATTGACAGTGAGATGGATAATTCCCCCCACCTTGACTTTCATGGCTGTCCTTGTCTTTGTGCTGGCCAGACCCTAAAGTCCTCCTTAATGATGGGGTGGAGTCAGGGCCTGAGCCACAGGAGTTTACCACTGTAAAGGATGCTGGGAAACTTCCAAGATGGACCTCCATTTCTTTACATTAGGAAAAAGCTCAAAAAGCAGAATGGTGGCCTTCGGAGGAAATAGCCTTGATATGTGTTCCAACTTGTATTTTGTCAATTTAATTTAGTTTGTTTTTAAATTTTTAATTAAATGATTCCATAAGGAAAAAAGGGAGGGAGGGAAGGAAGAAAGGAGGGAGACATTTATAGAAACCATGTATTATTTCTAAGATATGAATAGTACCTACTCCAAGCCCCATAAGGTTCAGCATAGGGTTGAGGCAAAGCTAGTCTGTAGATTTCTTGGAGTTCTGAAAGCCGATAAACACATACATAATTTCCCCCCCTTTTTTGCTGGTGTGTTTGAATTGAATCAATTCCTTGACTCTGCTTATACCATCATGCCATGGACCTCTTTCTACTGGCCACAGAATTGATATCACATGCATGGGAAGTTGTCCCCTCTCTGTCCTGGTTGGAGTAAGTTGGACCGATGCAGCCACCAGATGCAAAGATCAGACCCCAAGAAATGATCTAATGAAACAGACTTCAAGAAATGATTTAGACTTCAAATCTGCTGCAGCGGCATCACCTGGGAAATTGTTAGAATTACAAATTCTCGAGCCCCACCCCTGACCTGCTGACTCAGAATCTTTGGGGTTGGGGTCTCTACCAGTCTGCATTTTCACAGCTTCTTCAGGTGACCTGATGCATACTCAGGTTTGAGAAGCACTGATCCTGGCTAGTGCCTGGAAGAACTAAACTGATACTAATTCTTTCAGGTAATTACCAAAATGATTCCAAGAAGTCTGCAGAAATTAAGAGCCCTTATAAGACATCAACCCTAGTACCTTCCACTTCCTCCGCTATTTATTGTTAACTGCAAGTGTGACCATGTACCTTCAGTTTAATGTTTTCACAGTTTCAGTTCTTTATGGGTAATTGAGGGTGAAATTTTGCCTATAGGGAAGCAGGAAT
Source organism: Pteropus medius (assembly GCF_902729225.1). NCBI lineage: Eukaryota > Metazoa > Chordata > Mammalia > Chiroptera > Pteropodidae > Pteropus > Pteropus medius. Next base: position 21,671,053 of record NW_024349800.1, on the reverse strand, counting down.
TTGGACAGATGAATGTGTAAATTACTTGCTAGTTCTTGATCTCTGATTTAACATGCTCAGGAAGGTTAAAACAAGAATACATATCAAGGTACACTTTCATTACAATTTTCTTGAGTGTTTTCAAAATCATCACTTCTGAACTATTTCGTCTTGCATACTTTTATAGAGAGAGCTAAATTTCAGGCTCCGAACTCTGCCTGGTAAGCATTTACTGAGAATCTACACTTCAGGTCTGAAGAATCCACTTTCATGGTCCCGCCCTGTATCAGCTTTCTAGAGCTCTTAGCCTCAGAGAAAGTATCTCTGTTTCTCCCACCTTATCGTACCACACCCAGTGAGATTCTGATTTCATCCTTTTCTCATCATTGAGAAATACGATGTTTGTGTCAGTTTTGGAATTCTGTCCAAATCATGTTCTTTTATTAAGTGCTTTTACTTTTCACCTAATGCTAGACCTGAGTGGTTTCCTTGAACTATCTTGTACTGATGGAATGAACTTCCCCACCCAGCAGCTTCACCAAACCAGTTCCACAGGAGGTTTTGGCTCATTGGGATGGGAGAATGGGGGCAGGTGGTGCTGTATCAAATTTTTAGCAACTACTAATTGGTGGGAGGCATCTGTCAAGGGCCTAGCAGGTAAGGTGGATATGGAGAACATATTTTGGAAATGCCATGTTTAGACTTATCTCTTTGGGAAAAGTTTGAGAATGTCTAACTCATGTCTAATTGGGCCTTGAAGAAGATTATCAAGATCCTATTTATTTGAGATTTCCAGGAGTCATCATTTCCCCCACGTAACCTCTCCATGGTGATAAAAATTTTCTCCAACTTCTTTCAAAAAGAATATATTTCGCAGAAGAATCAGTGTATTTCCAGTTAGCTAGTCCGGCATGAGCTAGTTGAAGATTTTTATTTAACAAATGGGAAAACTGAAACCTAGGGGCGAAAGGACAAAACGAAGGCCACATGGCTAATTTATGGCAGAGCTGGGCATAGAAAGTAGGCTTTCAGACTCTTGGCCCAGTGTACCACAGGGGCTTCCAAGACCTGGCAAGACTTAGTAGTCACCATCATAATAAATATTGCTTAAATTATTGAATCCCTAAAACATCCCTATAAGGTAGCTCTTTATTATTATCATTGTACAGATAAAGAACTGAGGTTTAGCCATCTTATAGAACTTTCCCTCTGTTATGTAGCTGGTTAGCCACAGTACCTGGATTCAGACCCATATCTGATGACCTTGAAGCCTATTCATGGAACCACTACATTGTGTGTTATGTGGATCACAGCTTCTGGATAAAATGAGTATCACAATTTGCTTTTTACATTCTATTGTTAATTTCCAGGACTTACTCTTCAAAACACATGTGCTCAATCATGATAGAAAGTATAAGGTGAAGGGACTGTTTTAAAGGTAACAGTTATAGAGATTGGCACAAGGAGAGATTAGCACAGTTAGAACCCCCTTATAGATGTATAAATATACATAATAAAAAATTCAATCCTTTTTCATCCCTTAGGATTTTTTCTCCCTCAGAGGCCCCTAGTTTTTATATTTACAGAGCTGTTAACTCACTCTGGCTCTCTTGGAAGAAGCCTGATATAACTACGTAAACATAGTAGCTTACACAGGATCCTCCTTTGACAGGAAAGTTGGGATTCATAGAGGATTCATGTTTCTGTTAAAACCAGAATTGTGCTGCTGGAATCCTTAATTTCCAGCACTCCAGGCAGATTCCAAGTACATATACTCTAAAGATCTAGCTGACAGAGGTAGTGCCCTGGCAGTATCTGACAAAGCTAATGAACACTGAGAGAGAGGCTATTTGGTTTTGGAGAAGGCACTCAAGGCTAGAACCTTCGAGTGGCCATGAGAAAGGCTGCATCCATCTTTGTTTTTCTGCCTCTTGGGTCTGCTATCAATTTCTACTCAACTCAGGCCATACCTCCCCATGGAGACTTATAAGATCATGAAAATACTATGACTGAAGCATCAAATTTATTTCTCCCTCCCTTCTTTCTTCCTTCCTGTTTACCTTCCTCCTCTTCCTTCTACCTCCTTCTTCCTCCTCTTTTTTTCTTTCTTCTGTCTCTGTGTCGCCTCTCTTCCTTTCTCATTCCTTCTTTATTTCATTAGCCTTTCAAGGATTTCTTATTTTTGAAAAGTCAGTATTGAAAAACAGTTTGTCCCCTGCATAAGCAGTTTCAGTGACGTGAGTTTAGCCCAGTGAGAGGCTGAACTGTTGACTTGGGTTGACTGAAGACTAAAGTTTAATTATGAGAGGGTCCCTTTATACTAAGTGTGCCCTAGTATTGCAGAGGAGTGAATTCAGAAGTTTGGAGTGAAGCAAGCAGGTCCACTGCATTACTCTCATCTGTGGTGGATGGTCTGGGTATGTGAGTTAAACCAATAGTTTCTGAACAAGAATCAGGCTTTTTTCCTACCTGGAGGTTTATGCTGGCTGGTGCCTTTTAGCTCCTGGGAATTGGATTCACACAGTTTCCTAGCACACTACTTTCATAATCTCAAACACGTCACATGCATGTTTCCAATACTTTTTGGAATGATGACAACCAGAATCAGCCTAATGTCCCTCTAACTCTTAAATCACTTTTTTTCAGCACCTTCTCCTCCCCTCTCCTAGCTCTTTCTGGTTCTCAGCCTTTTCATGTCCTTGCCAGCCAGAACCTTCACTGGCATGTCTTAATTAGCCCTACTACCCTTACCAGTGTCTCCTAGTCAATCAAAATTTACTTGTCTTACATTACTTTCCCTCAAAGCCCTGATGGGTAATTAAAACCAACATGACAAATCCATCACTATAAGGTTTTAATGCCTGATTGCTATTTGTTAACAACATACTACATTTCGGGGAACTGCTGCAATCAAGAAGAGAAGAGATTTTCAGCACACCTATCTACGACGTCAGAATTATTGAGTGCATCATCTGGGCTGCCATATTATTCTGTCTAATTGCTAGGACTGACCCCGTAGTGCACTTTTCTTTGTTGGTTTTGTTACCTGCTGGATGACATTTTAATGTAAGACAAAGTACTTATAATTCGGCCTTGTTAAGAAGGTCTTTGAAAGATGTCAGAGCAACCCTCAAGCTAGCCCCATGGTGGTTGGATGTTCACATTGACAGTGCCTCTGGATTTGGCCCCACATTTTCCAATGTACGTGACATTTGGGATGGGTGGGGGAACTCTTGATTTGGTACTCTGGGAAAAGTGAGAGGTCATCCATCTTTCTAATGTGTAGGTCACTTCTTACTGATTTGTTTGAGTATCAGTGGTTACATTCCAACATGTGGAACAAGTAGATTTGTCAGACATTTCAGAATTTGTAGCAAATAGGTACAGTGTGACTGCATGGACTAGGAAGAGAAATTAAGGGGAAATTAATTATTGGCCACTGCTAAAGACATTTTTTTACCCTTTTCAGTTAATCATCAGTCAGTCATTTAAACCATCCATACATCTTACTTGAACATTCATTTTACCAAAGTCAAGATGATGAAGCCACATGAAAACTAGAAAGAAGTATTGGACACTGTCCTTGCCCTCAAGGATCTCATAGTATGGTCAATGCAAGAATTCCCAAAGAAGTGTGGTGTGAGGTGGGGTAAAAGAGGGGTGGACACTCAGCAGAATCATCCAGACAACTTTTTCAAAATACGATTTCCTTGGCATTACTTTATATTTTCTGGATAAAGTCAACAGGAGCAATGCCACCCTGACATCTGTACTTCGAAAGCACTTCCCCAGGTCATTCTGGTGGGTGCTGAGGTTAATTAGATAAGGTACACAGACATGTGAGAAGTTAAGTAGGAACATGCGCCATAGGAAAGACTTCCTGGTGCCAACCGAAGGTGAGTGCAGGACAAGGTGAGAGCACCACGGATTCGAGTAGTCTGAGGGCCTCGGAGACAATAAATCTGAGTTACGTTCGGAAGGACAGGCAGGTTTTGAGCAGAACAAGATAGGTGAAGGGCGTTTCCTCCACTTTACTAGTCATCATATTTCCCAAATTTGTCGAGCCATTAAAATCATCCTTTATACTTGTGAAAAGTCAAATCTCAAACTCTATCCCAGAGCTAAAGGATCAAGTTTTCTTGGAGCAGATCCTGGGAAACTATATTTTAAACAGCTGCCCCAGATTATCCCAAGAGTTAAATAATTTTGTCAGACACTGCACTTTATCTTGACTTCATGAATCTTGTTAGGATTTTCGAATTGTGTTTGAGAAACAGGAAGTAAAACGATAGGGTACCATTGCTTCTCTTAAAGTAGCGGGGATAATGGGATGGTTTTTAGGGTTCATGATATGGAGAGTTTTCCATAGCAATTCATAAATTTTGAATTTAATGAGTATGAGGATGCCTTTAAACTTTTTCTTTTGAATAGAGGAAATCCAAGATAATATATTATTTCGAGTGATTAGCCTAATAGAGATCCCAAGGAAGGAGATAGGGAGGGAGAGAAAGAAGCTTGGATAGCTCAAATCAGTGCCAGGAACCTTTTGTTTTAGTGTGGAGTGAAGAGCCCAAGAAAGAACTGCAAATGTTGTAAGATACAGGTTAGAACTTATAGGCCGGGGGTTGACAGTGGGATAAGCACAATTACTTTCATTTGCCATCCCATGGAGAGGTCTATGACGGGCTGGGCACAGTTGGACACTCTACGAGTCCTGCTCCAGGAGAGGAACTCTCCTCTTATTTTTCTCCCTTTTTAATAGGTATTTTGGGAATGCGGAGCCTCCTATCAAGAGTATGAGACTGGGAGGTTTTGCTGTCATGAGAATACCCTGATAGAAAGGACCGACATCTTATAGGCAATGTCAGCTGCTTGGAGAAGTCACACACCTATGCTTACAGCCCCCAGAGACTTTGTGGGAAGATGAGACTGCTGAGGGCAGGAGAAGCCACTGGACTGGCTAGCTCTTACCAGGCAGTCCAGAAAGAGCTGCCAGAGTCATCCTGGGGTAACCCTAGTTCCAGGCAGGCTTCGGAGGTCTTATGGGTTCAGTTCCAGACCACCACTGTATAGTAAGTACTGCAGTAAAGCAAGTTGTAATCTTTTTGTTGGTGGAGGTATCTGTCTTTCATCTTTAAAAAACACAACATCTGTGAAGCGTAATGAAGTGAAGCGCAATAAAATGAGGTATGCCTGCATCCCTCCTAGAGCAGTCGCCCAAGGTTAGGAGGGGAGGGCGGGTTGGGAATGGAGGGCGTACTTTTTCTCTAATGCCTATCCTTCATCTAAATGTTGTGCAATTCTGTAAAGGAACAATTAAGGAAGAAAACTTTCCAGAAAATCAGTCAGTGAAAGCCCCTTCTCTCTCTTACATCATGGGTATTTCAACAGGTAGGACAGTCTCTGAGAGTTTTTAATTAGAGGAGGCCACACCTTCTAGTAAGCCACTTTTCAAATTCCTTCCCAGGCAAAGTCCTCACTCTGTAAATAAACTTGTAGTCACTTTTCCATAAAAGCATTTACTATATTAGCGTCTTCTCTGAAGGCTGGGTCAAAAGAAAATAGACAGGATCTCTTTCTGTCAGTTAGGATTGTGTTCATCTGCACTCTGCAGAAAGCCGGATTTCGGTGGCTTAAATCAACTAGGAGTTCCCCCCCCACCCCATAACAGGAAGGTCAGAGGTGGGTGAGCGTTGAAGTTGATTCTGAGGCTCGACAATGTTAAGGCTGACACCCTCTGGGGTCATCTTGGTTGGCCTAGTTGTTATGATTCGTGGCGGGTCCATCCACACATGAGTGTTCAAGGTAGGAAGAGGGTAGAGTGAGAAGAGGTGCGTTAGGTACATTTGTGTCTCTTTCTATCAGAATGCGAAAAGTGTTAAAGAAATTGCTTCTTCTGACCCAGCAGAACTCTGACCCTTGGCCCAGACCTGGGCATACAGTTACCCCTAACTTTAGTGTAAGTTGAGAAAATGAGTCATTTTTCCTTCCAGACTTCATGGAGGGGAATGGCAAGGGAGAAGGGCTGGAGATGACTCTTGGGTTGTCAAATATCAGTGTCTGCCTTACCACCCAGGCTCATTAAAGTAGAGCAGTGATTCTCAATTGTTGCCACACATTAGAATCAGCCAAGAGAGCTTTAAAAATCCAGAAGCCCAGCTACATCCCAGACCAATTTCATCCAGATCTATGAGGGTGGGACACAGGTATCAGTATTTTTTAAAGCTCCTCAGGTCAGCTCAGTGTTCAGTGAAAGTTGAGAACTACTGATATGACCCACTCCCCTGGAATTTTAAAAACAACTGCCCCAGGTAATATTGATGCAGGTAACTCATAAATCCTTTTGAAAAACAGTTAAACCCTCATTCATTGACAGCTTTTATCTTCCTTCCTTCCTTCCTTCCTTCCTTCCTTCCTTCCTTCCATTTCTTTTTTTTCTTTTCTTTTATTCAGAAGTATCTACTGAATGCCTCTCATATCTGTGAGTATAGAAGAAAAATAGGATTGTATTTATGCTTTATGCTCAGTTACTTCCAATGCCTTCTGATCGTGTAGTACATTACAATGAAGAGAAAATACTTTTATATACATGATCTCATTTAAACTTCAGAGCTAGGCTATGAGGCATTATTATTTTGGTTTAAGAGCCAGAGAAACTTGATTCTCAATAAGGTGAAGTGAGCTGCTCCAAGTCACTTTGCTCTGAGTTGATGTAAGTGGAGGTGTCATTGGAAAAGAGCTTCAGTCTCTGCCTTCAGTACTTTAGCCACTGGAAGTTAAAACCCACATGTACACTATAGCTAAAGTGTGCAAACTGAAATTCATTTTGCAAATGTGCCCAAAGTGAATGATGCAGGAATATGGTAAACATTGATTGATGAATTACTATCTAAAAACAATATTCTCAGTGCTGTATTGCATGCACTCACTCATTAGATCCTCATAACAAGCTTATTTGACAGGTACTCCAATCTCCACATTACTTACAAGGAAACTGGAGACTTAATTGCTTGTCCGAGGTCATAGTGTTAGTTGGAAAAGGAGATATGATTTGGACCCTTGCATCTGGTTCCAAACCTATGCTCTTAACTCAGAGCTGCCTTGTACAATTGAGCAGGATTTTCATTGCATAAAAGGGCCTAGCCAAGAGGGCTAGCGGGAGCTGAAATTCAGTCCAAGTTCAGTACACTAAGCCTCCATCCTGGCACAGGGCTGTATGATCCCAGAGGGACAGTGTTTCTGTAATTCCTGTGCAGGTAACCTGTAGACTGTGTGCATTCTGGTCTTAACCACTACCTATTGCCCCCCCCACCTCGCTTTTTTTTTAACATGACTTCATTTCATTCATTCATTTACTCACTAACCCACTTACTCATTCACAAATATCTGTACAGGCACACTTTACTGTGCTTCACAGGTGTTGCATTTTTTATGAAATGAAGGCAGAACCCTCCACTAGCAAAAACATTATAATTTGGTTAATTGTGGTACTCACTTTATTACGATAGTTAGATATGTAACTTGCAGTATCTCTAAGGTACGCCTGTAGAGGGCCTTCAGTGCTAGGGCATCTCTAGGAGACATTGACCAATATAGACTCCAAGTCCTTCCTGCCGATATCTGCGCATATTACTCATTAGAATTGATTAGCTGTATACCAAAGATATGATTGTAGGAATTCTTTTCTTATTCTTTCTCATCAAAGAAATATATATGTATATATACAGTAAGAAATCAGATAGTTCAGAAAAATTATGATAAAAAGCAGTAATCTCTCACATTGCCTGCTTTCTAGCCCTACTAGAGGTTCCTTTGATTTGGTCTTACACATCCTGATTCATAATGCATTCTGTGCCTTGAAGATGCTCTCAGGCTGTCTACCCAAGTTCTACCTGGCCGAAGGAGACCAGTGAGCTTGAATCTGAATATGTGGTTTTGACTTCCCTCATGTGGGTAGAGTCTCAGAAACTTTACTATAGTGTAACTTTATATTTGCCCTTTTCTTTACCCTATCTTTTCCTTTCTTTATTTTTCTCTCTCTCTCTCTGCTTAGCCTTTTGCATCTAGAATGGTATCTGACACACAGTAGGCCTTTAATAAATATTTATGAATGAGTAAAGGAGGGGATAGCAGTTATGGCTAATATTTATGTAAGACCTGACAATTTTCAAAGTGTTTTTCACATTGCAAACCTCATTCAATCTTAATAAGTTATGGATTTAACTTTATTATTAATATTAAATCTATCTTATGTATATGGAAATCGTATTTCAATGACATAAAACAACTTTCCCCGGTGTAAAATGGTGGACAAGTTCCTGAGCTGATCTTCAACTGAAAACAACTAAATATGCTGAATAAAAATTTAAATCCTTTTTGTAATTTGTGCATGAGCTTGCAAGAAGGTAAGGAATACCCAGGTATAGGACAGGATGAGGTGAGAGCTCAGTTACTGCCATGGGGGAATTTTCTGGGTAAAACTGACCATCATTTTTCAAATGGGGCTTGGGGTTGGAAAGACAAAGCGCAGGGCCTACCCAAGGTAGGGAATCTAATAAAAGACTCTCCAGAATGCTGCAGCTTTGTGGGGCTACGACAGCAGTGCAAAGGTGAATTAAAAATAAACAATTCCTCTGTCTACTCAGGGGACTTCAAGGAAAACCGTCTCAAACCTTGCCAAAGAACTAAAGGGGCAAAAAACTTCCTTGAAAATAGGTAATCATAAGCCATTTCTCACAAAGCTTCGCAGATCAAATTCACATCAATTCACATCATTTAGGGTGGCCTAAAATATCTCAAGCCGATCAGTTTCCTTAAAGTTTTCCAGTATTGGTACCAGTATTGGTAATGTCTCCATTCACTGATAAAAGCAAACACTAATCTCTTCTTGAGGAATCCACCTTCATCCTAGGCCTCAAAAATTTTCCACAGGTAAAACACTAAGATCAATTAACTATTTATAGTCGAAAGTCATTAAACATACAAAGAGATAAGATATCATTAACAAGAGTCAGGAGAAATAACAGATAACAAAATGAGACCTTAAAAAAACCTTCAGGTTTTAGAAAGATCAGCCCCAGAATATAGAATAATGTGTTTCATCAGACAAAGTAAAATATGAGTAAAGAGCAAGTAGATTGGTAAAAAGAATCTCTAGAAATAAAAATATGATACTTTTCTAATGACTGTTTTTACATATAACATTTTAACATCAATACATTTTTATACATATTATAATATGGTTTTTATAACATTTCTGTTATAAAGCCCTAATCTGTGTAAAACATTCTGTTGATGTGATATTTGCTTAAGACACTTATTTCTCTTTCCCTAATATTTCTATTTGGATGCCAATTTATACATGATCACGATGCTCTCAGTTTTAAGGACCAACCACAGTGAGAACCATCATGTGTTTCTGTTTAATGACTTGATGGTACTCTCTGGGAGGTACTTCAGCATGTGTGTGAATGTTTATTCACTAAAAGGTGGTGATAATAATACCACCTTTGTAGAGTTGTTCTGAGTGTAGTGATTGAGACCTTGCCTACTGGAGTCAGACAGACTGGGCTTGTATCCTGTCTGTACCGCTTACTACCTATGTGACCTGGAACAAGTTTTTCATTCTCTCTGTGCCTTGGTTTCCTCATTTGCAAAAGGGCATACTACAGTTCATGTCTCATAATGTTGTCAAAGGGGCAAATGAGACAGTGCATATCAAGAGCTTTGCACATGGCTAACACATAATCAGTGTTAATTATTGTGATTATATAGTGTATTAGTGTCTGGTACATAGCAGGCAGCCCATACAGTTCACCTAGTCCAGTCCCCTATCTTTACAGGCAAAAAACTTCAGGGTGTTGGAGTTTGAATCAGAGGCAGTCTTTCTGTCCTTTAGATCTGTGGAAATGGCAGGGAAGGAGAGAGAGAAAAATATGAGAATTTTAAACGTTAGTGGGTGAATCAAACCTTTATTCCTTTGCAATAAAAAGATATACTTGTGTTTCAGTGGACTTTTTCTCATGGAGCAGGACTGTCAGTGGAGCTGACTGGAATTGCCAGGAATAGGCAGAGATTTTAGGAGACGCTGAACATTGGAGCTGCTCTCATCTCCCGGGAGTATGACTGGAAGCAGGCCGGGTAGTGAGCCCAGTCAGCAGAAGTGCGGGCAAAGCCAGGCACTGAGTAAAGGTTAAACCTAGAAGGAGAGGTTTATGAGAGATGGAGGAAAGGGAGGTAGAGAGAATGTGAAGGCAGGGGGAGAGAATGTGAAAGAAGAGGAAAGGAGAGGTTCAGACATTTTGTATTAGAAGAAGAGAACCTCTGTGGCCAATTTATTATTACTTTAAAAATTATCCCATTTCACTTTATTCTAGAGATTATGTACAAAGTTGTTTTGAGCTTGAATGGATTGTAAAATATACCCCCAAGGCAATATGAAATCTGTCCATCATGAAACTGAGTTAAGTCTGTCAAAAATTTACATAACTTTTTGTCTTAAAAGATATCTGCTCTGCATAAGGATATAGGTGCCTTCATCAAGCAGTTTCTGAGGCTTTTTAAAAAAGTATCATTGAGACATTTTACAAGGCCGAAAGATCTGAGTACATTGCTAAGGTAGTTGAGAGCTTGATGTGACTAATTAAATCCTCTATAGAAATTAGTTTTAACAAGTTCTGCCAGATGCTCTCATTGCAAATAGCTGCTTGGGGATTAGGAAAGTTGGGACAAAAATGAATAAAGTAGAAACTTAACTACTTGTAGTTGTAGAGAAATAGAGAAGGCGGCTTGTGTACTCTTTGCTGTCACAGAGAGTAAGAGAAGAGAAGAGAAAGGAAAGAGAGGCTTTGAGTACTGAATTCATTCCAGCAGCCTGGAAGAGGTACCTAGAATATCTGTTAGTGAGACAGAAAGAAAATATATGGATGTTAGCAAAGCCCAGAGGGCTAGTTTAATCTGAGAGAACTCAGAAATTTTGGACAAATTGCAGAGAGGGGATTTTGATGCCAAGCTTAGCAATTCAGATCAGATTAAAGTTGAGCTAAGAATTAGTGAAAAGGTACTTAGTTGTACCTTAGATGTGTATTTCTTTAAAACCTGCTCTAAAATATAATCTTTGAGATCATCTATTTAAACATGGCTGTTAGTATCTCAAATATAGAAGACAATTCTGTTTCCACTTAGCACTTTCATTCTGAAGGAATTTATGCTAGAAGACAAGGAAACATTATTAGGTGGCTGCAAGTGTAGCTGTTTTTGACGTAACAGTGGCGGGAAAATAAGTCAGTAAAGAGGTCTAATAAGTCTATAAAGAGAAAGGTGTTAGTAGAGGTCTACTTCTGAATGGCAGGCAAAGCCAAAGGTTTTTTGTTTGAATCAGGTGACTGTACAGGACTGCCACTTGGTGGCAGCATTCTTAAAACGTGTGTACTAGTTTTCGAGTTGGAGTGATGAATAAAGTTCTTTTAAAAGTTGAAAGTGTGAAATAAAGGTTATGAAGTGACAAAAAAAGTTATAGCAATAGTGCTTGAATGGCTTAAACATGGCCAAGAAAATATAAAGTATCTCTTGTGCTACTAAGAATGAACACAGGGCTGGAAGAGATGTTTCCCCCCTATATTTTGTCTAGTTCTTTAAATTGTGTCTATTTATTCATTTTTTAAAGTTGTTACTTTCCTTCCCTTTTTGAGGAATGGGGAGAAAAAAACAAGTTATGATTAATCAACCTTTTGTAGACCGGAGAAATTATTTCCTCTTTTGGCTCTTTAATCACTGGATCACAGCCTTTAAGTGTGGGAAAATATGGATATTTACTTTACTCGAGAGGAAAAATATTTCAATGTCAGAAGAGATGTTTTTTGTTTGGTGGCTTGTTTTTGTTCTTAACATGAAAATCCATGGGTTGAACTAAATGAACTGTTGATTTGCTTTAGGCCTAGTTCAGAGTATTTTGGTGTTTCAGATTTGTCTAGTTCAGTAATATGAGAAAAATATATAGACCAATATTAACTGAACCAAGGTATGGCACTGGGTCTAGATTTGGAGGAGAAAAGTATTTCAGTTGGTGACGTCACTGAAAATGTTAATATTTGTGTTTACTGCATTTTACCTTAGTTTTGTGCTCCTACTTTGGTAGATTTAAGTTTCTCATAGGAAATAACAGGAATGTTGAGAATATAAATGTAGAGATATAAAGCATCTTTAATTAACAATATCTTGAAATAAGTTATTTTATTTTTGCTGCTGTTTATTAAAACATGCTCAATACCTCTTAGTCTTTTTCTGTACTGTATCACATGATGATTTGTAATCCTAAATTTACTGGGCTCTTATAATCTCTTCTTTCTCTATGACAAATGAGAACCTGCGACACAGAATATCAGTGCCTGGCTCACTAGCAGCCACCTTCTTCAGGTAGCAGCAGGCTCAGGTTGACAAATTCTGTTCACAAATCAAACATAGAATTATTATCTAGAGGTAATTGTTGGGTAATACTTTGATATCTTATAAGGACTTACCATGTGTTTGACCTTGAGTACCTTCTAAACCATCCCACAATAAAGTGAAAACTTGAAAAGTCTCTGATCATATTCTGAGGTCAAGCCATTGTGCCTCAGTGAGAAATGTCCTCCGAAATGAAGGGGAAAATATTAAGCCAGCATCATCTTTAAATTCTACCCTTCTTCTGCCTTGTGAGAGGGTGGCATAATTCATGTCATGGGGGTCAGAAATGTTGACACTGCATCCCTTCCCAGAGCTGATCCTAATGGGTGTTTGGAAAGCGTGAGGCCTGGAGCAGATATTGCAAGATGTGCAGAAGCTTTGGGTGTGGCCAGAGTCCAGCCTGGGGTGTAGACTATAGAGAATGGACTTATTCTACAAAATAAAATACAAGGATTTTTTTTTTTTAAAGTAACTAGAGGTGGGAAGAGAGAGGAGAGCCATGCAACATGACAGAGTGACTAAATTGTCCAAGAGAAATTGGGGTTTAACATTAAATTGTACCTTATTTGCAACACTGTGTTACAAACATCCCACATTACTATAGATCTTCAGTAAGATCCCCAATGCATACACATTCTTTGGGAGAGTGGTCTTAGTTTTGTGGCAATCAAGAAGGGTGCTGGGTTTTCGGCCAGTGTTGCTACAAAGCATGGAGAAAGGGGACTACCATGGAGGTTGGGCTGTATGAGATTGAGGCTGATCATCTCCTAGCAGCTGGCGCTCAGATCAGAAGTGTCTGTGAACTCCAGCGAATGTGTGACATATTGGAGAAGACAAGAAATAGAAGCCTTGGGCCTCAAGTTTAGATAGATGAGAGAGAAAGAGAGAGAGAGAGACAGACAGACAGAGAGACAGAGATAGACAGAGACAGACAGAGAGACAGAGACAGACAGAGGTAGAAACTTCCACCAGTATGTGACTGCTATGTGTTGAGAGCCCTCGCTGTCCTTTGTTCCATGTTAGGTACTATGCAGTGATAGAAGAATAACACTTGTGCCTTGCCCCCAAAGAGCCCATGAGCCAAGTTGGGAAAATCAATTTATCATATGATATGGCAGCAGTATTACTTCATATTTTCTAATATAGTAAAACCAGAAAATACTGAAGCAGAAGCAGCTTGGGAAAAATCGAGAAAGTGGTATCTTTGTGGCTTTTTTTCTAAGTAGAATTAGAGTCAGCAAAATGATGGAAAACTTCAGGGTCATGAATGAAGCTTTGTGTCTCTATAGAACTTTCCTCTTTCCCCAGGCTTCCTCAGCAAACTCTAGGATTCTAAAGAACATTCAGAATTAGTAATTGCTATGATGACTTGGAGGAACTACCATTTGATACCAACCCAACAGTGACACAAAAAGCTAACATTTGCTTGCAGCTTGATTTATCTAAGCATTTTGCAATTATTAATATTTAATTCCCAGAGAAATACTGATGAAGTAGATACCACTGTTTCCTCATTTTATAGATGAAAGCTCAAAGAGGTTAAGCAAACTGTTGAAAGCCATACAGCCAGTTGACAACTAAAATTTATTGGTCATCCCTTCGGTTGGTCAGTTCATGTCATTGTTTCTTTACAGGGGTGGCACCACCCTCCAAGAGACGTTTGGAATTTTTTGTAAGCACTTTTTGGTTGTCACAATGGTCAGTGGGCAGGAGCAGCAATGCAGACAATCTTAAGCTACAGAGAACTATCCTGTATCCATATGGCTTATAAATATCCCACTGGATATTCCCGGAGGTAAAATACACATGATTAACCAACATACTATATCACTCTGCATTTGTAGCAATTCATTCTCAGTAATTTGCTCTAAAAAGGCAAGAATCTGATGATTTTTTGTTTGTTTGTTTGTGCGTGTACCTTCCAGGGTAGCTGTGTCCCAGCAGTTACACATTGAAATCCATATATTTTTCGCATGCATCAGCCATCATTTACTTGTCTTTTACATGATAGCTAGGACATATTTAAATTTTTAAATTAGGTGTATAGGTGGGCTATGTTACCTGTAAATTTTATTTTAAAAGAGGAGAGAAGATGCTTCAAAATATTTGTTACAAGAGTGAGGCACTGTGGATGTCAGAGATCAAACTGATGGTACCACTGAGACCACTACTCTCAGGTGAGAGATTACAAAGTGATGGCTGACAAGCCAGATCGAGCCCACAGGCATATTTGGTATGATCTACAGAATATTCCAAAAGGTGTTCAAATATATTGCCAACATTAGAACAAGACTTTCAGAAAACTTCTGCATTTTTGATTTCTTTTGGAAATTCTCACAGTCTAGCAATACAAGGACCTAAATGGTCATGGCCACCCCATGCCCTTTGGAGGGACATCAGCTCTCTAAATTGGCGTGGTCCTAACCTGGCCAGCTTGACTCACGGAAGTTTCTGTCTAGTCCCCGGGGGCAGCTACAGCGTGACTCTTAGACACAGGGTGACTTATTTGGATTGTGCTTCTGGTCACCCCTCTTTTTCGTTCTGCATGGTATAAGTTGTGCTGAAAAGACTAGAATCCAGCTTCCTTCATCTGCAGTGCAGATGCTCCACCATAAGACTCCCTTACCTGCTCAGTGCACCCAGCTATCTAGTGCATGCCTGCAAGTGGCTGCTGCCCACTGTGATTTGGCCTCAGACTTGTGGATTAGACATGAGAGGTTTTGCTATCCGTGCCTAGCCTCCTGAATCATCCTCTCCCCCAAAGTCTCCATAGTTAATCATGATTTATAAGTACCCCGTTCCCTTTCATGTTTTTTTGTCATGTTAATTTGGTGTTTGGATTTTGAAGTTAGTGTTAAAAGAGATGAAGCCTAATAGTTGAGAACTTTTTTTTTTTTTAAGCAAGCAGAAAAACACTGCTGAGAAAGGGAACATGAAATACCCCTAAATTCATTTACTATAATTTTCTCCTACACAGATTTAAACTATTATTGTTTTCTGGCTATAGAGAATGAAGAAATAATTAAGGTCTAAAACATGGACTGTGTAGAGGGAATTATGAATGCCACATGTCTGCAATTGAAACTAGATAAATTTTGAAACCAAATTAATTGAGCATATAGTAAGAGGCTCTGAAAGTTTAGGAAGTGAATGGTAAGGCAACTTATTTTTTATTTTGCTTTATTTTTCTATTCCTAAACTTGTCTTTGGTATGTCCTTGATGATTTGTTCTCTAGGAGGCAGGCCTAGTTGGGGACAGCCTCTCTACCTGTTGGAATCTTGCACAAAAAATCAGACAGGCTTGGGTAGATTCTCTCCTCCCGGCTAAGGAGAGGCCTGGTTGGTTCAGTAACCAGCACCCCTGCTTCACTAATCATAGTCTGGTGGCTTAGTCACTCCTGAGAATAAATACTCCGCCCTGTTTGAAAACACAAGGAGAAAAGAGGAGAAAAGTATACAGTTAGAGATGAAGTTAAAACTCCCTTTTGATAAATGCTCTCACACTTCATGGGTCAGACCTCACTGACCAAGTCTGTCAAACAGGAAATTGTCATAGTGAGCAAACTGTGTCTTCTCATCGCCGGTGACCAAATCCAGGCTTTTAAAAAATAAGCATTTGATAATGTCTGTTGAAGGAATCAGTGACCAATGAAAATTGGTTAGCTTTAATCTCTCAAGATATTAATTTCTTTATAGCTTTATTCAATAACTCATTTATCCATGTGACAAAAGTATGCTGAATATCCACTCTGTTCCATGTGTGGGCACTGTTCCAGCTGCTAGGGATAGAGGAGTGGGTGAGACAGGTTCATGCCCTCAATTTTAGGAGACACAGAATAGACCAGGAAGCAACTACACAGGCATATACAGATAGGAGGAGGTGCGCTGAGCAAAATGAAGCAAGGGCTGTGGGAGCAAATGACTGGAGATGGGGCTAATTTGGATTGGGTATTCAGGGAAGGTTGCAGAGATGAGAAGAGATTTGAGAAGATTTGAATAAAAAGGAGTCAGGGATGCAAATATCTGGGGATACAGAACTCCAGGGACGGGGAACAGCACGTGTCCTAAGGTAGGAGTGAATCTGGTGTGTTCAAGGAACCAAAAGAAAGCTGGAGAATCAAGGAGAGTGGAATGAAATGAGATGGGAGAGGCAAAGGTAGGTCATGAGAAGAATCTGACAGAAAATCGCAGTAGGAAACCTTGGAAGGCTCCAAGCAGGGAATATCATGGTGGAACTACTCTTTCCTAAGATTAGTTGAAATGTAAATGGATAAATGCATTGTGGTGTATTCATGCAATGGGATATGCTATAATAGAGAAGACAAATGAACTACGAATCTGTACTTGTAACATGGATAAATCTCAAAAACATAATGTTGAGTGAAATAAGTAAACCACAGAAGAACATGCACAGCAGTATTCCATTTATGTGAAGTTCTAAAGCAGACCAAATTAGGCCATAAACTTTGGGGAAACAACTTGGGTTCACAAAAACCTAAAAATAAATAGCATCTTTTCTTAGTACATCTCTCTATATAAATGCACAGAAAAAAGACTAGACTGATAAAAACCCAAAACTTATGACAGTGGGTACCCCAGAAGAGGGAAATTGAATGAATGGGAGTAGAGGGGATGGTCGAGAAATATTTAAACCTTATCTATAGTTTTTGAACTTTACATTGTATTAGTTTCCCGTGGCTGCTGTAACAAGTTACCACAAACTTGGTGGCGAAAAGCACATACGTTTATTCTCTCACAGTTCTAGAGGCCAGAAACCCGAAATCAGTTTCACCAGGCTGAAATCAAGGTGTTGGCAGGGCTGTGTGTCTAAGGGGAATTTGTTTCTTGTCTCTTCCAGGCTTCTCGTGGCTGCCTGCATTCCTTGGCTTGTGTGTATCACTCCAACCTCTGTCTCCGTGGTCACATCACTTTCTCCTCTTCTGTGTCTATCTACTCTCTCTCTCTGCTTTTCTCTTTTAAGGACATTAGTGAAGATATTTAAAGCCCACTTGGGTAATACAGGATCATCTCATCTAGTTCATTTGACAATCCTTAATTACATCTGCAAGGACCCTTTTTCCACATATAGTCACATTTACAGGTCCAAGGTTAAAACATGGATATCTTTTGGGTGGGCACATTTTCAGCCTCCCACGGTACATTTATGTACTTGTTGCATAATTAAAAAGAAAAAACATTTTTCTGAAGGGTGGGTAAAAAACAATACCCCTGGCTGCTATGTGAAGACCAAGTAGGAGGTCATTGGACTTGTCCAGGTGACAGGTGACAGTAGCCTGGACTTGGGAGGTAGTGATGGAGATGAGGAGAGTGGAAGAAATTGTGATAAAATCTGGAGATAGATTTTAGGAGTGGCTGGTGGGTCAGATGCAGAGGAGGAGGGACAAAGGAAGAAACAGGACGACTTATACATTATGGCTTGAGAAACTAAGAGATGCTGTGTACTGAGATGGAGAACATGTAGGGAGGGGCAGTTTTGGAGGGACATTTGGGAACTTCAGCTATAAGACACTGGTAAATATTGCTAAATATATTTTCAGCCTTTGGAAAAATGCTCAGCATTACTGAGTCAAGAGAGTTTAGCATTTTAATAAATTGAGCAATTTCTCATTGTGGGCTACCGAAGTCTAGGAAAGAGGTTTGGTTAGATCCCAAGGAAGGCAGAAAGTTTAGTAGATGGTTTGCAGAGCACCTGACCCCTTTAGCAGATTGAGTGACGCAGGAAGAATTCTAGACAATGACCGCTGAAATGAGAACAGACGGAAGTGGGTTGGTCTTAGGTTCTGAGGTCTTTAGGTAAGCTTCCTTAAACCTGAACCCTGATATTTGCTCTCCACAGAGATAGTTCTTATTTTGTAGCTTCCACCTGTATACGTAATGATAGAACAAAGGAAGATTCTATTTGCATCTTCTCACCTCTCCCCTCCCACCCGATAGAAACACTTAATAGAAAACAAAATGTTTTATTTTGCAAATTCTGTACTCTCTGGCCTAGTAGGGGCTTTGGAGTCAGACAGATGCAGATCACAGGTATGGAGAGTGGCTCTGCCGTCTGCCACGTGACCCTGAGCTCATTACCCAGTCTCTCCAGGCCTGCACTTCCTCGTGGGATTGTTGTGAAGGTCAGATATGTGCTTGGTAAATGTTTGATGTTATTACCATTATCAGCTCAGCTTCCTAGCCTTTGGATGTCTCCCTGTAATTTACTTTATTTAGAAATGCTAAAAGGTAACATTTCCTTCATAATAAAAACAAGCCAAAGACAATTCAGGTACCTTTTTTTTCTCTACCCTGTGCAAAGTCTACCTTTAAAGATTGTCCATAAATGAACAATTGTAATATTTCTACAAACGGCTTAAACATTTTCTCTTCTAATAGTTATTCTTTTTCTACTCTGCCCAGATAGACTCAGCTGCAGTTATCTGGAAAATGATTGCAAACTAACCCACTTGCTTTGGCTTGATTTCTCTAGATCCCTGAGGCAAAAATGGGGATAATTACTGAGGGGGATTATCAAGGAACAGTGATATCATCACCTAACCCTTCTCTAGGATTCCTTAGTGCAGACTTTGCAAACAAATCAGCAGAGAGCCTGTGAAATTACATTTGGTATGAGTGTTTTTTGTTTCTAAAGCTAAATAATGGCATGATCTCTTTGGCCCCTACCCCCTCCTCCCACTTTTTTTTTTTTTTTTAAGACGGAAAATATAGCAGGAAATTCCATGCAATCATTGCTTTCGTATGAATTAACCAAACAGGGTCTGGCCTAAGTTTGCAAATGAAGACAATCCAAACTGAATTTGGAAACATCATATTTGTAAACAAGTAGCTGAAATAAATGACAGTTGTTTAAGGATAAAAGACATGATTACAAAAGGACAGCTTTAACCATCATGAAGTGTTCGTTCTTTTCTTTCTTTCTTCCCTTCCCTTCCCTTCCCTTCCCTTCCTTTCTTTCTTTCTTTCTCTCTTTCCTCTTTCTCTCTCTCTCTCTCTCTTTCTTTTCCTTTAACAAACACTGCTTTCTTTCTGCTTTCTTTCATAACTTTCTTTCTTTTCAACTTTAACTCTCTCCTCTCTCTCTCTCTCTCTCTCTCTCTCTCTCTCTCTCTCTCTTTCTCTCTCTCTTTTTCTTTTCTTCTCTCTTTTTGCTCTTTAAGTGAAGTGATTTTCCTAATGAATATGGTGAATTTAACAATTCGGTGCCTTTTCTCCCAGATGCTAGAACATCTGAGTCCCAGGCTGCTTCCTTCTAGGTTATAAACACTAATCCTTCCCCTAGTCAAGAGGCTTGAGGGCTCCTGTGAAGACAGGCCCGTCTAGGAGGGGATTGCTTTCTTAAAACGAGCTCTGGATTCGGTCTTGGACGGACCTAGGCCTGCGCTTTTTCTCCCTCACACTTATTTCCAATGACAGCTCTGATGGAGTCTAAGAATGCAACATCCGGAAGTCACAGTTTAACTGTGTTTAAGGAAACAGAGGCCATAGCTGCAGCTCATGGATTCTCTAAATGCACTGCCCAGGACCAGCAACATCAGTATCACCTGGGAACGTGTTAGGAAGGCAAATGTCTGGGCCCCATCCCAGATCGCCTGAATCAGAAACTCTAGGGCTTAAACAGGCCCTGAAGGTGATTCTGACGCATGCTGAGATTTGAGAGCCGCAGGTCTAGTTCTTGGAAAAATTCAGATAAATTGAGTCAAAAGTTATTTATTCTCTCACCTTCTCCCAATTCTTCTTTTAGACATATACAAATTGGACAGGCAGAGTCATTGCCAGGCAAAGTGTTTGATTCTGGCAGGTCCTCTAAGATTGGCAGAAATGCCCCTGCTGGGGTCCAGCCTCTCAAGACAAACATCTGGAAGCTTTATTTCTGTACCTTCAGCCCAGACAAGTGGGAGGTAGAGAGAAAAGTAACTATCCCTTTTCTGTTTGAAAATATTTAGCTTGAGTGATGTAGAGATTTCAGTAGATCTGTGACAAGATCAAAGACCATAAGTTATTTAACATAATTTGCTGTTCAGCTTCCCATCCTTCATTTTCAAATATGGAATTCTGTTGGGAGTTCTCATAATCACTGAAAAGTATAATATTACAGGCTGGGTATAAAAATATTCTTTTAATGACTAGCAAATTAGTGAAATGTCTTGACCTGAGTGGAGATCAAATAGAAGATGGTGTTTTTATGAAGGGGGGGAGAAGACTAAATTGTCACCACATTGTTATTCTTGTTGAATTATCCACTCCTTAAAATGTCAGTTGATTAGATAAAATTTGTAACACAGTGCATCAATACGTGATGAGGGACTATGGCATACAGAGGGATCTTGGAACTTCTGCAGTTTTGGTTTGGTTTTAATTTTAGCATGGATAGTCTGAACATCAACCTCAGGTGATTCATTACATTGATCGTATATGGACAGTTCTAGGGACTCTTCTCACCTGACCAGGGTAGGAATACCAGGGTTCAGGACCTCTCCCTTGCCCCCTCACCCTCCAGAAAAGGCTTTCTAAGACAGTAGGCAGATGGGCTCCTTTACAACTTTCCCTTGTAAACCAAATAGTTACTTGCTACACATATTTTCCAGTGTGTTATAACTTCCCTAACATTTAACCTAAGGAGTCGTAAATTGAGCTGTGTAGATCTATGTTTCAAAATAGCATGTGTTCCATTCACAGTAAAAGC
The DNA here is from genome assembly GCF_902729225.1 of Pteropus medius. Lineage (NCBI taxonomy): Eukaryota > Metazoa > Chordata > Mammalia > Chiroptera > Pteropodidae > Pteropus > Pteropus medius. The sequence continues at coordinate 21,649,926 of NW_024349800.1, read as the reverse complement.
AGAACAGGTTTTGCCAAGTTTATAACTTCACAAATTCAGAGTTTTGAAGCAAAGATTTGAATTTCTTGTGGTGTTAAGACTATTTTCAAAAGCAACTGAGAGTCTAAAGATATTGCTTTGACATCAATTAACTCTTTCTGAACGAGAGTCTTAATGAATTAATTTTAAACCAATCAACAATGGATATACCATACTTGCCTTGGAATGCACATGCATTCAAAGTGAAGGGTCAAATGCACCTTATTAACTGAGACATTTGAGGCTCTATTGGTTCTGTACTTACTTTTTAAAAAATTGGAAATATTACACACAAAATGTCTCATGTTCAGTGGGCCAAAGACAAGAATGTAAGAATTTATTGTAGTCTATAAAATGCTGTTTGTAACATCTTTTAACCCATTGTGCCTATGCCTTGTACAAATCTATTCAAGGAAGATACTGTATGCTGAAAGCTGGAGTGTTTTATTAAAATTTCCCCAAATGGTCTGGTATTGTGATACAAATGGCTAGTTGTTTCTTTCAGAGGAATGCCCCTGAGAAGGAAGAAGGGCCACTCCTGCCTGCCTTCTCTCATGCCTTGTCACTCTCTTCCTTGTCTAGCAGTAACTCCTCTGTTAGCCACAGGTGACCCCAGGAATCCATTCCCAGGTAGGTCTGTTTGATCCTGAGGTAGTCAGAATCAGTCACATGATTCTCCCACACACGTGGTATGATCACAGGCTCTCACGATAGGAGGGACCTGGGAGTTCACCCAGTTCATTTGGTCCATTTAAACTAGCTCAGAAAGATTATCCCAGACTCTTAGAAAGTCTTTGGTGATTCATTCCGCAGGCAGGGCTTGGTTTATTCCCCTTCCCATTCTATAACAGTAGCTTTGTATTAAGGCATCTTAACCCACATCATCTCAATTAATCCCTCTGTTTACATATTTCAATTGGCTAATGGAGCCCAGATTTAGAACTAGGCCTTTGATTCTAAGTTTAACTTCCCACTATGCTCTGCTGCCTCTTAATAAGTCCTGAATACATAGCAACTACTGTTTTGAAGGTACCTCCCAGTTCAGGGGCACTTTCTTATTTAGAACCTGATGGATGTAACCCTCACAAGAGTCCCATGAGTGGTGTGTATTAACTCTGTTTTACAGATTAGGAATTTAAGGCTTGAGAGATTATAAACTACTTGTGTGAAATCACCGAGCTATGAGGTGGAGTTAGGATTCGAACTCAACTATTCTTATGGCTATTGCAAAATACATTTTCCTTTCATGTTTATATAGATTTCTTGATGCCTAACCTAAAGCCCATCTGCCATTATTCCTTATTCTTTTCCTTTCTTCTACAAATTTAAAACACATTCAGAATAGAAATTTGGGGGCTGAGTATATATCATTTGTTCATTTACTAAATAAATGAATTGCATATATTTAATTATGTGTATCAATTCATTATATATATCACGTGTATAAAATGAGTTAATATATTTCTATTCTTAGAACAGTATCTGGTATATAGTACACAATAAATATTAGTTATTTTCATTCATTTATTCATTCATCACTTACCGACTTCCCGAGAAGTCTGTCTGGGGAAACCAAAATAAATGATATATGTTGTCTACTTTCCTGACATTTCACTTGTCTCTTTTATCTACTAGATTGTAGTCTTTGTGGGGTCAGGGGCATACCTGTATCATTCCCATTTATATCTCTAGTGCCTAGCACAGGGCCTAATGTATTTTTAGTACATAAAAATATTTGTTGAACAAATAAATGAATAGTTGGACATTGGAGATTTGATAAATTTTAAAATTATTTCAATCTAGAAACCAGGTCATACCATTCAGATTTGGTTGTCATGATTCTCCCCCCCACCCCGCCTCCCCACTTGCCTGAATGGCATTTATTATCTGGTGAACATCCTCTTTTTTCTGTGTTGAGACACACATTCATCTTTGGCAGCAGCCAGAGAGGTGGCCTCCAGGCCCAAATCACTAAAGTCGCTGATAGACATAGGCAACCCAGGGTGGGGCCAAATGTAATCGAGGCTTAAGGAAGTCTACTCAGGGCTGGAAAGGCACGCTTGGAGTGATCTGTTTGTCGGTTTCAGCCACTCCTTAAAGGGAGAGTCCTGCCTTAGCCTCCCCAGTTCTGAGATGTGAGGTCCATTCTGACACTCTCCCAGCGGTTCCTTTTTAGCTCCAGGCCAAATACTCCACATCCTGCTCACCCTGGCGGTTCCCCTACTTCTCAGTTTCCCTCTCTGGAGGAGTGGTTGTGCTTCCGCCCATATAGGTTTTTTTTGGGGGAGGGTGGGGGGTTGAGGGGTAGGGGGTGGCATGTAGGGTGTAGAGGAAAGAGATATTTCTAAATGCTTTGACATACTTGGCAACTGTTACCTCCAAATAAACTGAGCATCCGGAGTGAAGGGTCAATTGCAGCTGCTGCCTGAGTATTTTAAAGGCTGAGGTCCAGCTCTAGCTTCTACATCTCCTTTTGTGTGTTGCAGTCCTGGCCAGCAGGGCTCTGACTTGTATAATTTTGCTGTGGCGCTTTCACAGAACAGAGATTACGAAGGCAGAAATTTGCCCAGGGATCCCCATCCCCCAAGTGTAGCATGATATAAGCAAGTGAGGAAGGTGTCAGCCTCATCTTACAGTCAAAACACATGGCGTAGAGAGGGTAAGTGGCCAGCCTGCCCTGGTTCAGGCCTGAGAGGAGGCAAAGGAACATCCTCTCTAACTTATTATTGTAAGAGCTGCCATTTTGAGCACCTTTTGTATGTCATGCCCTTTACATAGATTATGTTATTTAAATTATTTTTTTCTGGTGCTATGGAGTTTGAATTGAGAATGCTTCCCTTCTGTGTACTTATTTCTTTCTACAAATAAGGCAATTAAACCTTGGTAATGTTAAATATTTTCCCGGCAGATTATAAAGAACTGGGATCTGAACCAAGTCTTGACTCCAAAGCCCTGTTCTGAATCATTTTACCATTCCCCTCATTTTTCAGGCAGCTCCTACTGGAACGACACCGCTTTGAAAGCTAATATGAGTTGAGGGCAGGTATCTTTGTAGCTATCTTGTTCTTCTATGTCTTCCTTCTTGAAAAAACTGTTGAGCCATGCAATCAAAGTTGCACAAACTGCAGATCGTATAAAGGAGTTGTCGCGCCTTATGGTCTCCCTGGGTTGACTTCCAACAGGTCTTTGTAAAAACTTTTTTTTTTTTTTTTTTGGTGTCCTATTTGCCTATTTTTATTTTTTTTTTAAATTTTTCAATTACAATTGACATACAATGACCACATTAGGTCTGTTTGTAGGTTTCAGCCCCTCCTTAAAGGGAGGGTCCTGCCCTTGTCTCCCAGTCCTGGACCAGGACAACAAAGTGACTAGATATTTATATAGCTTGCAAAGTGATTACTCCGATAAGTCTAGTACCCATATACAACATATGTACTTATTACAATATTATGCATACTTTACATCCCTGTAACTGTTCTTATAACTGGCAATTTATACTTCTTAATCTCTTCACCTTTTTCACCCATCTTCTCAAACCCCGCTCTCATCTGGTGACCACCAGTTTGTTCTCTGAATCTATGAGTTTGTTTCTGTTTTATTTGTTTTTTAGATTCCACATATAAGTGAAGTGATACAGTATTTGTCTTTCTCTGTCTGACTTATTTCACTTAGCATAATACCTTGTAGGTTCATTCATGTTATGATGGACAGATTTTGTTCTTTTTTTATAGCTGAGTAATATTCCAATGTGTATTTGTACTACCTCTTTTTTATCCATTCATTCATTGATGGACAACTAGATTTTTTCCATATCTTGGCTATTATACATAATGTTGCATTCTGTAGAAGCTGTGATTGTGTATATGAGAGACAAAGCTAATAAATATCTATCTCCCCTCTACCACCCAGCCACCCCAAAAGTTAACACATTAGAGTGAGTACAGGAATGCAGTAAATGTGTTTCTTTGGATGGTTCGTGCAAAACGTACTTGAATTCTGAGTGGAGAGTGGGTGAATTCTCACACTGAGTTTAACATAAAAGATCTCCAGATTGCATTGCACTACTCCAGCCAATTAGAAATGGGATATCAACTCTCCTCTCATAATTTACCCATGCAGTTTGATCAAAAAATTGAATTTCTATCAGGACAACACAAGAGAGCAGGAATTCTGAAATGTCTAGAGATGACATGAGACCCTATGTCAAGGGTCAGCTGTCAAAGTGAGAAAGTGGGGACAGTATGGATCTTCAGAGCCAGACCTGGGCCCATGGCTTAGTTTTGCTATTTGCTGTCTACAGGATATTATCAAAGTTACTTAAATTCTCTTGAGCTTTTAGTTTCTTCATCTGCAAAATGCAGAATATCTACACTGCAGGGATATGATGACTATTAAATCACATAGCTTAACAGTGTAAAACCCTGAAATAATGTGTGTACTCAGGAAATGTTAGTTCTTTCTCTTCATTCCCCATCGTATCTCCTACAGGATAACCCATCTCTCTCTGTTAGAGGATAACCCTTCCAGAGTATATTAGTTTGCTGGGGCTGCTGAAACAAAATTCTAGAGGCTTGAAGTCCAAGACTGAGGTGTTGACAAGGTTGATTTCTTCTAGGACTGTGAAGAAGTTCCATGCCTCTCCCCTAGCTTCTGGTAGTTTGCTGTCAGTCTTCAGCATTCCTTGGCTTGTGAAAGTATCACCCCAAACTCTACCTTCAGCTTCACATAGCCTTCTCCCTGTGCGTTTGTCTCCAAATTTCCTCTTGTTATAAAGATGCTAGTTATATTGAATTAGGGCCCACAAAAATGACCTTATTTTAATTTGGTAACCTCTGTAAATACCCTATCTCCAAATAAGGTCACCTTCTGAGGTACTGGAGGTTAGGAGTCTGTGAATTTGAAGGGGACACAATTCAGCCCATAACACAGGGCAAGTAGGTATGGCGCTGGTTGGAGAAGAAACAGTATAATGGATTGAAATTTGAATGTTCATCTGGGAATTTTGTCTGTGTTAGCTGCAGGCTGATTTAGCTATATAGTGATTTCCTTTATATCATGGCCCCTTTGGGAAAAATGGAGTTACTGCAACAACAGCAGGAAATAAATTTCTAGTGAGCCATAGGGACAAGCATCATCCCTACAAGTATTAAGGCTGACTTTACACACACACTTTAAGGCGGGGCGGCCAGAATGAATATTGCGTGCAGGGCTTAAGAAATAGTTGAAGGTAGGCAGTTATGCTTCTAGATAGCAAAGAAGTTGGAAAGAATTGGCTTTGGTATAAATTTTTGGATAACATCGTATAGCCCCTTCCAATTCAATCATAAGATCATGGCATTTTATCGGTGACACTTTTTAATTGCTTACCATGTAACAGGAACATTTGTTATCTTGCTTGATTCCTAAAACAACTTGTAAGATAGCTTTTTACAAATAAGAAAACTGAGGTATAGAGAGGTTAAGAGACTTGTGGGTTGCGGGTCCTTTGACTTCAAGAGCTCTTTCTTATACCGTAGTTGTCCTCATTGAGGGGCTTTCCCTGGGTGACAGTCCAGGAAAAACATGTCCAGATACAGTAGCACTGGAATTTAGCAAGCATCTCTGCCTTGACAAAAATTACAAGGCATTTTGCATGTCACAATATAGCCCATGGGAGACTATTCCAACTGCCAAGCCAATCTTATCATCCATGGTTTGTCTACACAGTAGCGCAATTGGCAGCAGCACAGGAGTGTTAGTTACTCTGTTTATAGTGACTTTGGAGACCATGACTGATCAGTTTAGACCAAAATTCCAGCCACAATAGTTCTGGAAAGTTGTGCTGCCGTGGCGAATGTAGAAATAGTCACAGTCAGAAACTGCTTCCATCAGACATACATTTTGTTTATTATTGGAACCTTAATGGACTGGTGGTTTTGACTTTCCACAGTTATCGTGACACCTCAGATAAGACTTCCATCCTGCTCTGGAGTGAAACTATTCCTTTGACTGCCTTCAAGTCATGGCTTCCTCTCTGAATAAGATTATCAGTGACAGGCTTGGTACGTGCCCTTTAGATGTCTAATTGATGTGGTAGAGAAAGGAACCTCCCTTGTCCTAACATCTGTGGACATTGTTACTGTTCAGGACTCTTCTGTTGTTACTTTCTAGAGTTTTCTGGATTTCTCCATTGCTTTTAGACTTAAGTCCCTAGAAAAATTTTGTTCTTGGAAGGAAAATGCTATAGTAATTATCAACTAAAGTTTGAAAAGCTGCATCTCTTAGCACTGCCATGTTCAGTCTAGTCCACCTTATCACTATGCCTGCACAGAAAAATAAAGTGTATGAGACATAATCAAACAGACCCAGAATAGTTTTTTCTTAGATTTTGTTTCAATGGGAACAAATGGCCTTAAAATTGGATGGAGCCACAGTACTTATTCAGTGCACAGGGGGCAACTTTTCGTTGTTCACTTCCCAAACGTTACAGTTTGGTATTTTGTGACATAGTGATGGCTCTAGTATATATTATGTCCTTTGAGATTTGACAAATGTATGAGATAAAGGTGGTCACATGGGATGTCTCAGGTACCACACAGACTCCTGCCATTTCTCCTTTCCTTGGCTCAGCCTCAGATTTAAACTGACATTCCTAGCCACATGGGGTCCTTGTGGCAGCTGCAAAGCCCAGATGTCCAGCTGGGGAAATGTGGCCCATATCCTATTTATCTGACAGACATGTGATTCTGAGACAAGGGAAGCTGGCAGTTGAGTTGTCGCTCCTCATATTCCTTTGAGTTGGTCATAAGTGGGTATGTTGGAAGTTCTCAGTCTGTTTCTTTCACATCCAGAAAGATACAATAAAGAAAAACAGAAATGAATTGTCTGTTCAAACCCAGAAATAATTTTCCTATTGGGATACTGGTCAATGGTGAAAAACAGATTTGAAGTAATTTTTCCCAAATCATTGACTCTCCAAATGAGGAAGAACAGCATTTAAATTAATAGGAAAACCAAACCAAAGTAATAAATATGATGTGAGCCAGAAAGGAGAATGTGGGTAGTAAATATGAATATTTAGAACTGATCAATGATTTAAACGATTTATGAACTAAGTCAAAAACTTGAACTCTAGTTTATGCAAAAGAAGATTCACAGTACTAGAAACCAGAATCTCCAAAAAGATGAAAATGTTTTCAACATTGAAGCTTAACAGACACTGTCACTCTACCAGATTTCACTGCCTTCACAATTTAGATTTTACGTGCTGCCAATAAGAGGGTGTTTTCCATGCATTGATTATTTATACCAGTCTGTTCTGATGCCTTTTTATAAAATATTTTTGAGATCTTCATTGCTTTGTGAGTCTGTTCATATCCCTATGAGTTACATTGAAATCTTTCACCTTTAAGCGAGGTGTCGGTAACTGATAAAACAACCAGGAGAACATAGGTTATGATTTATAACTGCACTGACCAATATGGTAGCTACTAGATATATGACTATTTAAATTAAAATTAATTAAAATTGGATGAAATTTAAAGTTGAGTTTAAGTGTATTGGATACACAGGTATAGAAAATTTTACTGGACAGCTCTGATCTAGAAAACTTGCTTGTTTTGAATCTAGAACCTTTGAAAAATTGCCAGAATTTGCTAGCCAGCATTTTTAAGTGCTTCGTGCTCAGTTCAAAAGATAAGAGAAAAGCAGGACTGTATTGCCAGACAGGAAATACCAAATAGCTTTTTCTTGTGGAAAACATGATTCTCCATTGTGACTCAATGTTTAAAATAGCATGGCAGTGACTAGTTTGTAGCAATCTATATTGATATTGACAACTGGCATCTGTGAATTGTATATGTGGTCTCTGATACCCTAATCCAGAAGTTAGAGAACTTTATAAAGGGGGCAGATGGTAAATATTTTAGGTTTTGTGGCCTATACTACCTCTTTTACTACTACTCAACTCTGCCTACCATTGGTATGCAAAAGCAACCATTAACAACAGGTAAACAAATAGACATAGCTGTGTTCCAGTAAAACTTTATTGACAAAAATAGGGGTAGGCGACAGTTTGCCTGCACCTGTCATAAAATACTTTTTATATTCCATGTCTCAGAATTTGATCAAGAATGTAATTAATATATTTGCTGAGACAAACTAATGTTTGCTCACTAATTATCACTCCAGTGCTGTGATTCAAATGTAGATAACCACCCGTTTTAAGCTTGCCTTCTTTGGGAATCTGCTCAGAGAAATACATACTGTTAGCTTTTCTGTCTTTCACATTAAACATTAAATAAATTGTTTTATTTTTACTTATATATATATTCTCTAGTGCTAACCTCAGGATAACAAGAATTTAGAAAAAAATGGGTCTTGGAGAATGTAAATCAGTATCAGGCTGAGAGTTTTTTATTTGGTTGATTTTTGTTTTTGTTATTTTATTAAGGCCTACATTGCAGGAATATGGTACTTAGACTAGTACGACTAATCCTACTTCAAGATGCTTTTGGAAGAGATTAGCTACTGTCCTGAAATACCCAGTTTTGTGCTTTTCATCATTCCATTTTTGTATCAGCATTAGGTGGTTCTAGGAGTCATTCCAGAAGACCCAGCCTAGAACCTGCTCCTTCAGTTCATCCAGTGATTTTGAAAGCCCTAATTCCCTGTATTAAGTCTCTTCCTGCTTAAAATACCTAGCATATCTGTTTCCTGCCCTGATACAACAGTGTATATTATTTTTATAAATTCTGAAATGCACCTAAATTAACCTTAATTTTTGGAAGGTTATATCTCTAAATGAGTCTTCAGCTCCATCTTTCAGAACCCTAGGTTTACCTTTTACCATCTTTTTTTTTTTTTTATGGTGACATTGGTTAACAAAATCAATGTTCACTGCACAACAATCAAAGACATATATATATTTACACTGTGTGTTCACCTCCCATAGTTAGATTTCTTTCTGTCACCACGTATTTGGCCCCCTTTACCCTGTTTACTTCCCTCCTCCCACCCCCTCTGGTAACCACTAGTCTATAGTCCATGTCCATGAATCTCTGTTTGTTTGTCCTGTTCATTTGTTGCTTTTAGGTTTATAGCTCACATATAAGTGATATCATGTGATTTTCAACTTTTTCTGTCTGGCTTATTTCACTTAGCATGATCATCTCGAGGTCTATCCATATTGTCGCAAATGGTAATATTTCATCTCTTCTTATGGCTGAGTAGTATTCCATTGTATATATGTATCACAGCTTCTTTAGCCAGTCATCTATCATAAGACACTTCAGTTGCTTCCATGCCCTGGCCACTATGAATAATGCTGCTATGAACATCGATGTGCAAATATCTTTTCAAATATGGGTTTTCAAGTTTTTGGTTACCACCCTTTTTGAAGTGTCTTCATGGTAGCCTTCACTCTTGTCCTAGATGGGAAATTCTTCACTGAGGGATGAGAGCCTGAATACCAGTTGACCCTCGAGAGAGTTGGGAACCATTACATCCTATCCATTTAAGTCTTGGACTAGATGAGAATGACGAAACTGAACACTAAGGTCATGTGCTATAAGGCCGCCATTAAAACTGGAGGAGACCACCATTTGTTTGAAGCAAATACCTATCAATCTTCAGTAATGTGTCTCCAATACAGTCCCATGACATAGTTATGCGGTAAACTTCAAAGCCTTTGCTATGTTTGCAAAATGCATTAAAGAAACAACTCATCACCTGACTTTTATGTTTTCAAATTAGGTTGTTTCTATACACTGGGATCCAGTCAGCTCATGTGGTTCTTTCCTTTGATCTGCTTAACATTTCCCAAAATGCCGTCTTGACCTTCTTAGATCCCTAAAACAGCAGAGATTTTTAGTGTGCTTCTTGTGCTTGTCCAGAAAGGATTCTCAGCCTAAGCATTTATGTGATATTCACAATGCATCACGGATAGCTTTTTCTTTTTAATTGTGATTCAGTGGAATGCCAACCAGAAGTTAAAAAAAACACATTACAAAGCAATAAAGCTTTATGATTAATTACCTTGAGTTCAGATATAATTTAAACATATTGACTTGTCTGAAATAAGTGCCAGACAGTGGAGCTGGGGAGACAGGAAGTGCCTGGGTGAGACTGCTGAAACAGGCTGGAAGAGAAGTCAAAGGGGGGTAAGGACATCATCATTTAACTGTTCTCCACAGCCGGGCAGAAAATGGCCACAACTGCTGATGGTCAGTGGAATCAAAGGAATAAATTATGGCCTAGCTCTGCCTTTGAAATTAACAGAAAGTTAGTCAATACTTCAACTTTGCACAAACATAAAAAATTGGTTCCGAGACAGTCCATTACAACTTATTTTTTTCCTCCATACACATGATCTGTACAGAGATTTCTCTGAGGGGCTGGAGCTGCTTGGCTAATTCCCAGCCTCCTCATTCTAAACTGGCGGAGTTTCACAGTCCCTGCTTGGCTGGGGCCCCCAGGCTGGAGGTAGAAAGGCACTGGCAGTGGAGATGGGCTGAAAATTCCTCAGCATGAACAAAGCCTAAGACCTGCATGATGGTCCTTTATTTGAGGAACCGGGCTGTTCCCAGTGCTTTCTGGAGCTGGATTGTGAGGAAGAACAAAACTGATTTCTTTGCAGCAAACTGGGACCAGATGCGTTTCTCTGTGTAGAAAGTTTAGAAATCCAACCAGCTGCTTTCATTTTTTGATAATGGATTATGGTGTCGAGGGGCCTGCACTAACTTTGATACCCATACATAGGAAAGCAGAATGTGAGCGTTTGGGCTAACCTCACTAGTGGATTTTTAACACACCCAGGGTGCATGTGATTCAGAGTTCCCTTGAAGCCAAGCGTAACTGTTTAATGCCATCTGGGTAACAGCGATGTCATCTAAGGAGGCCTGGTCATAGATTCCCATTCACCCCTTATCCTGGATCCATGGTTCTCATGGAGGTCCTTCAATTCAGCACTGAGACCTGAATTCTGATTCGAGGCCCTGAAGTTTCTGAAGATTTTGGGATCCAGCCTACTGCTCCTCTTCCTCACATTGAGCCTCCCTTGAAACCTGCAGCTGTGCAAAAATTTCACACATGCAATGAGAGTAGCATCATTTGTCTCTTGTCTGGTTTTTCAAATAAACTCCCCATCCTGTCTCTGATAGTAAAACCCAAGCTCCAGGCAGTGGGGAAGAAGGCATATTTGTGGGTGAATTCACCCTTCTTGAGTGAAGTGGCAAAGGGAAGGTAGGAGGGGGCCCATTCAGCTCTTTGAAATCTCTTGCTGAGGCTGTGTGTGGAGGTGAGCTTCTGAATGCATCTTTTAAGTCAAGACAGAGCGCCCAGAAAGCCATATAGAACTCAGAGAAGATTCCAGAAGTATTTCATGAACTGATTACATAATGAAAAATAGAATTCAACCATCTTAACTGGAGATTTATTAAGAGATTTATTTTAAGCAATTGGCTTACTTGATTTTGGAGGCCAGTACATCTGAAATCTGCAAGGTAAGACAGTAGGCTGGAGGCCCCAGGGAAGAAGTGGTATTGCAGCTCAAGTTCAAGGCAGTCAGTTGACAAAATGCCCTCTTCCTCAGAGGACTTCAGTCTGTTTCTTTTGAGGTCTTCAACTGACTGGATGAGGCTCACCCACATTATGTAGGGTAATATGATTTTCTGAGTCTACTGATTTAAGTGTTAACCTTATCTGAAAAATACCTTCATTGCAACCTCCAGCTGGTGTTGGAGCAAATATCTGGGTAGTATAGCCTAGCAAAGTTGACACATAAAATTAACCATCAAATTTCAAGTATAAGAATATTTATATTTGTTTCCCCCTGCTCCTAAAAAGAACTGGAATGCAAAAGAAGTCGTCTCCATATCATACGAGATAGTAAAACCAAATGTATTCACACACATCCATATATGTACACACATTATACGTACACACACACCTATGTATCTCAAGCACATCCATATAAAAGCACAAATGAGCTTCAGGGAAAAAGTAATCAGTAAAGAAAGAAAATCAAATGTACATAGCTCCCCATTTCCCATACATTTCCTCTGTCTGGATGAGAAATGGAAAACTTGGCCCTGGAAACTCTCCACAGCCTTCACCCTTTCCTGTTGGAATTTTCTAAGGTGAAAGTATGATTTTTAAAAAACCCTTGCAGCTCAAATATCACTATATTCAAGGAAGAAACCTTTGCACAGTGATACTCCCTTTTGTTTTTGAAAGTCCTTAAAGATGATGGATCACCTTAGTGAGAATTATTTTCAAAGAATTCCATCTGAATTTTAAAGCTCAACAATGATCTTCATTCCAATGGGAGAAAACTTTGGTTTGAGAAATGACCAAGATTATGTTTTTGAAGATGCATACATTTTGTGTGTGTGTGGAATTAGATGTACTTTTGTAGTAAAGGTTAATAATGAACAAAAAGCTTTCTTTTCTTTTTTTTTTTCCTAAAAATCTAGAAGAAAGTATAGCAAACATTTGATGATATTGAAAAAAGCTACCTGACAGTTTTTTTTCTTCCTCTGACTTTTGGCCAAGATTTGGGCTGGTATTCTGTAGAGCCAACATATGAATATTTCTATATGTCTGGGAACAAAATACAAGTCAAGGGGCCTATGGCTAACCCCCCGTGCAATGATATTTGTAAATCTGGTTATAATTAGGCCACTACTTTGGCCATTTCTGGGAGATTCCTGCAGGGAGTGAGACTAGATGGCTTGCAAGGTCCCCTCCCAGGCCCAAAGACATTGATTGATTCTATTCTCAGATGAACTTCAGCTTCCCTGCATTTCTGATGGTTGTAGTATCCCACAGTATCCTACCACCTCAATCAGACCACGGAGTGGAGCATCTAAACATAAGAGATGTCCACTAATTTCTTTCCTTCACATTAGGAGAAAAAAAACAAAAAACAAAAAACCCACAAGTTGCCACTGAGCCACTGGCTAGTTGTCCCTTGAATAGGGTTGCCAGATTTTGCAAATAAAAATCCACAACATCCAGTCAAATTTGAATTTCAGATAAAAACCAAATAGTTTCTTAATATATAATGCTTGGGACATATTTATACTTAAAATGTATTTATTGTTTCTTTGAAATTCATATTTAACTGGAAATTCTGTATTTTGTCTGGGAATCTTATCTTTGAGGAGTGCTGTTTCTACTGCACTCAGAGTAGCATGGATCTCATTTTGTTGCCTGTGGATTTGTCTCCTAAGTCATGTTCTCATCACAATATTTCTACTAATAGTTTCCTACTATTCCGCAGAGTTGCCTGGAGTCTCTGCTGTTTTCCTATCTTGGCATGTCTTCCTTGCTTTCCAGTCATTGCTCTGGCTTTATCTCTACCTGAAATATTTAAATAATCAGTCTCCATTCTTTCTCAGTTTTTCCCAAGATGCCAAGAGTGTTTTAGAACAGCAGGGATTCTGTGTTGTAAATGCAAATGCTTCAGGAGCCATTAGGTAATATAAATGATGAAACAGGACAGGTGATGTCCAACGGATAATGGCGGAGTCTGTGTCCAAAAGCTTTATAAATCACTGTGCTGGCCAAATTGAGCATATCTGCTTAGCTAATGTGCTGTAATCGTGCATCTCTTGGTTTAAAGCAAAGTACTTCCCAAAGTCCTTTTCTTGGAACACTTAGGTCTTGCAAAATACTAAAATAAGTTTGAGAAACATCATGTGTCCCCTCTTGAGTATCAGTGAAAAAGCTCATTAACTAGACCCAATTTCCAAGAATCAGCAATGACATCTGTCATATTATCTGCTTTAACCCCGGAGCTTAGTATATAGAAACCTCTCAATTAATAGTTGTTGAATGAATAAATGAAGAATGAAGCCTAAGTCTATCCTCCACTGTCTCATTCATCATGAGAAACCAATATTTTAAACATAAAGTTTGGATGAAAACCAAGCTGTATAAGATTGTCAAAGATTCTTGTGGTTGAGAAATTAATTGAATTTAACATACGATACCTAAACTTTGAACCTGAGTCTTGTTAGCTGAATCTGGCCCTGGGATGTATTTTATTTGGCTGGTGCAGTGTTTTAGAAAAATGTGAACTTTTATGCCTTGAGACAGACATGAGTCGATGGCTCACCAATGGCTTCACTATTCCTTATTGTCTCATTAGCTCTCTCTCCTCATACCACTTACCCGGCCTCTGGAGGCATTTGAGTTTCAAGGTCTGCTAGGGGATGATTCATCAACTTTTAGAATACGGATTTTGATGCAAGACAGTTTCAGATTCAGAGTCCCAGATCTTCCATTCACTAACTGTATGACTTCGGACAGGTTATTTACCTAAGCCTGAGGTTCCTCATTTGTAAAAAAAAAAAAAAAAAAATGCTGATGATAATAGTACTTACTTCATAGAGCTGTTAAGAGTATCACAGGGTATAATAAATGTATACCGTTTAGCACAAATCTGGTACATACTGAATGTCCTACAGATGTTATTTATATAACAATAATAGAGTTGTTGTTGTTTTTACATGTATGAAGGTGAGGTTTAGAATTAACAGAATGACTTTCAAGAAGCCCAGAAATCAGAAGATGTCAATCTGTTCTTTTAAAAATCTAGAAAGAAGACAGATGAACAAATATACTTGCGCATTGTTTAGTTTTGCTCTCTGATATATTCCAAGTATTTGAAATGTGCCCAGCATAGAATAAATGCTCAACAAGTATTTAGAGAAATAAATAAATGAACTGTAGAATTCTAGATGAACCTCTAGAAGTCACAGCACCTCGTGAATTTCAATGGCTTGGCTTCTTCTAATTAATCTCTAGGCTTGGGCAATCAGACTTCTGAGTGAAGACAATACACTGCCCCACAACGGGAATGGGAGCCAAGGTCTACATATAAAATACCCAAGAAAGCCTTCAGGATCTCCACTGATCTTTGTAACCCTCACACCTTGAATCAGGGCTGGACTGTGTGACCAACAGAATACAGCAAAAGTGATGTGTGACTTTCAAGGCTCAGTCAAAAACATGTATTGCAGTTTAAGTTTTGGTCTCTTGGATAGCTTGCTCTGGTTGAAGTCGGCCATCCTACTGTGAAGATATCTGTGTAGCTCTGTGGAGGAGCCCATGGAGAGAGGACCTGAGGCCTTATGCCTATAGCCAGTACCACTTGCCAGCCATCTAAATGAGTTACTGGAAGAATAAGTTCCTCTAGCCTCAGGTAAGTAGTCAGATGATAGGAACTAAGGTTGGCATATGATGCACCTTCAAGAGGGACCCTGAACCAGAACTGCTCAGCCAAACCACACCTGAATTCCTGACACACAGCAACTGTGAGGGATGACCGGACAATAATTACTGATATTTTAAGTCACTAAATTTTGGAATAATTTGTTATGCAGCAGTAGATAACTAATACTAACTGGTGTTTCAGACAGTGTGTTCCAGACAGGTTATCATTGAATTACAGGGAACACTGACATAACATAGTTTTCTGTCCATTATTGACAAGTATTTCATAGACCTTATCACATTTATCACTGCCCCAAAGAGGTGCCAAGATGCACATGGCTTGTGGGGATCAGCCCTTCCATGCTCATCTCAGCTCCTGAAGTCAGTTATTTGGAAAATGGAGAGTATTTGAGGGGCCCCAAAGAGTGATAAGAAAAGAATATCACTGGATAAATGAGTCAGGGGATCAAGAAACACCACCAAGCACCTACTTGCAAGGCATTGGACTAACAGTCATGCTTACTTCTCTTTCAGAATACAGTAAGAGACAGAATACATAAATGAATTAATGAGTAAGTCATAGTATTCAGTCTGTGGCCAGCTCACACCTACAGTACTGTGATCCGTTATTCCTGTGACATATATAGAGGGTCACTGATAAGAGGACACCCAGAGGATGTGCTTTCTGAGAAAATAGGGATATTGAGCATGGAGGAGGGAAGTGCAAGTGAAATGAAATATCTGAAGGAGATCACAATGACGATAGACGAACCTGCTTTAACTTTTCTTGAGCATAGAACAAAGAACAGTAAGTGAACTTAAAGGAGATTAGATCACAACTCAACAATAAATTTTCAGTCAAAGCTGTCCAGCATAGTGGGAGTGAGCCACCATCACTGTTGGGTTGCAAGAAGCGGGTGATGACCCTTGTTCAGGAATGCTGTAAATGGGTTTGCTGTAGGTGTGAAAAATAAGATGACCACTGAGTGTCCTCTTCCATGATTTGAGGCGGCTATGGTTGAAAATGGCAACAGAAGGATAAAACATCTTGTCACATGACATAGTAGGAAAAGCATGGGCTTTGGAGTCCAACATATATATATATATATATATATTGATGTACCACATCTTTACCCATTCATCTGTTGGTGGACAGCTAGGCTGCTTCTATATCTTGGCTATTAATACTAGTGCTTCAATGAACACGGGTGCATATATCTTTTCAAATTAGTGTTTTTCTTCAGATAAATACCCAGAAGTAGAATTTCTGGGTCATATGATAGCTCTATTTTTAATTTTTTGATGAATAGGCATACTGTTTTCCATAGTGGCTGCACCAATTTGCAATCCCACCAACAGTGTACGAGGGTTCCCCTTCTCCACATCCTCACCAGCACTGGTTGTTTGTCGGTTTATTGATTATAGCCATTCGACAGGTGTGAGGTGATATCTCATTGTGATTTTAGTTTGCATTCCCCTGATGATTAGTGACGTTGTATATCTTTTCATAAATCTATTGGCCACTTGTATGTCTGTTCAGGTCCTCTGCCCACTTTTTTAATTGCATTGTTTGGTTTTTATGGTATTAAGTCGTGTGAGTTCCTTATATATTTTGGAAATTAACCCTTGACCAGAGGTATCGTTTGCACATTTCTTCTGAGGCATTGGTTCTCCCTAGATGATTCAAAAATGCAACAAACATTGCAAATCACTGTGTTAAAATATCTTCACAATGATCATGCAGTTACAGAACACTGAAGCAGATATCTTCTCCTATTCAGTGGGTTGTATTTTCATTTTGTTGATAGTTTCCTTCACTGTGTAAAATTTTTTAGTTAGATGTAGTCCCATTTGTTTATTTTTCCTTTTGTCACTCTTGCCTGAGTGGACAAATCCAAAAAGATAGTTGCTAAGAGCAGTGTCAAAGAGTTTACTGTCTCTGTTTTCTTCTAGGAATTTTATGGTTTCATGTCTTAAATTTAAGTCTTTAATCCATTTTGAATTTATTGCTGTGTATGGTATAAGAAAGTGGCTTATTTTTTTTTTTTACATATATCTATCTGTTCAGTTTTCCCAGTGCCACTTATTGAAGAGACTGTCTTTATCCTATTTTATCCTTTGTACTTTATCACCTTTGTCATTGATTAACTGACCATATAAGTGGGGATTTATTCCATTCCATTGATCTGCCTATTTGTTTTTATGACAGTACCATACTGGTTTGGTTATTGTAATTTTGTAGTATGGTTTGATATCAGAGAGCATGATACTTCCCACTTTGTTCTTTCTCAAGATTTCTTTGGCTATTTGGGGTCTTTTTGTGATTTCATATAAATTTTAGGATTAGTTGTTCTAATTCTGAGAAGAATGTCATTGGCATTTTAATAGAGATTGATTTAATAGGGTTTGAGCTTATATATTGCTTTAGGACATTTTAACAATATTAATCCTTCTAGTCCATGAGCAAGGTATATCCTTCTATTTATTTGTATCTTCTTCAGTTTCTTTCTTCAGTGTCTTATAGTTTTCAGAGTATAGGTCTTTCACCTTTTTGGTTAAATTTATTCACAGATATTTTATGCTTTTTGGTGCAATTGTTAATGGGATTGTTTTCTTAATTTCTCCTTCTGATTGTTATTGGTGTATAGGAACACAACACATTTCTGTATATTGATTTTGTATCCTGCAACTTTACTGAATTCATTTATTAGTTCTTATAATTTTTTGGTGACATCTTTAGGGTTTTCTATATATAGTACAATGTCATCCACAAATAATGAGTTTTATTTATTGTTCCTTTCTCATTTGGATGCCTTTCATTTCTTTTCCTTATTTGATTGCTGAGACTGGGACTTCTAATAGTATGTTGAATAGAAGCATGCTTGTCTTGTTCCTGATCTTAGTGGAGTAGTTTTCAGCTTTTGACCATTGCGTATGATATTTGCTGTAGGTTTGTCATATATAGCCTTTATTATGTTAAGATATGTTCCTTCTATACCCACTTGGTTGAGAGTTTTCATCATAAAAGGATGTTGAATTTTGTTAAATGCTTTTTCTGTGTCTGTTGAGATGATTATATGTTTTTTTTTATGCTTTATTTTGTTAATGTGATACATCACATTGATTGATTTATGGATGTCGCATCATCCTTGCATCCCTGGGATGAATCTCACTTGGTCATAGTATATAATCCTTTTAATGAATTGTTGAATCAGGTTTACTAATGTTTTGTTGAGAATTTTTGCATCTAAGTTCATCAGGAATATTGGCCTGTAATTTTTTTGTAATATCTTCATCTGGTTTGGTACAGGGTAATACTGGCTTCATAGAATGAGTTTGAATTGACAGTGTTTTTTTGAGGCTCAAAGAATTTTATTGAATGTGGTAGATAGCATGGTAATGTAATGTACTATGAGATATCAGTGAGTATTTTTTATGAGGTATCTGGATGCTCCCTGAAGAGCCCAGCAGAATGCCTTTTAGGTAATAGGTGTCTGAGGAATATTTGTTGGATAAAACATCTTAGTATTTATTAAGAGATGTTATATATGAAGGCACAAATGCAGTCATGCATATGTGTTTTGGTCATTGGAGAGGTTGGTGTATTCTATCTGTTCCAGAATATTGAAAACAAAAACAAAAAACAAACTGTAATTCTTCTGGTAGTTTAGCCTGTTTTTAGTTCTGAAGACTCTACAGCTGAATGCTTTTGATTCAAATGCTGTAGTCCCCTGAGGCTGGAGAAAGTGAAAAGTAGGGTTTGGTAGGATCATGTACAAAGGTAGAATGATGTGTCTTCCCATTGTTTTAACAACTTTATTAGCCTTGAAGCATTAAAGACAGTTTGGAAAACCACCCTGTTGAATCAGGATAATTTCAAACTCCGTTTCACCCTCCCTGTTCCATGTGTGTGTGTGCATGTAGGTGTGCATGCATGTATGCGTGCATGTATGAATGAGTTTAATGTTTAGTATTTATGTTTGCCTGTTTACGAGAGCTATGTATATGAACAAAGGAGCTTTGCTGCTTATGACTGCATCAGCTCTTGTTCACCTGTCTTAATTCTGAAATTCTGAGTTTATGAAATCATCACTTGCCATGGAGACAATCATGATGTCTCAGAATGAGCATAGTAAATTCAGGTGGGTAATCAAGTAGAGGAGCAGCGATGATCCTATCACAATGTAAATGTTCTTCACAACCAAAACCACAGAAGCAGAGGCATAATGTAAAGACTGGTATATCAGCCTCCATCGTTGCTCAACATGACCCTTCTCAAAGCTTTCTATCAAAGACTTGTGTCTTGTTAACACAGCTGGTAAGAGGTAAAAGAGGAAATCACAACAAAATCTTTCTTTTTGATCAGCAGAATCCAAACACTTTACTTTAAATGGTCGTCTGATTAGTGAGTTTGTAAAATATTTAAACCTCTTGAGTTGTTAAATTTTAACACTTGGTTTTGTTTGCCCACTTTTCCTTTTTGCTGGAGTGCCTGAAATCAGTGCTTCTCAAACAAACTATGCATGTGAGTCACCTGGAGGTGTTAAAGTATGGGTTCTGAGTTAGGAGGTCTAGGGTGGGGCAGGACTCTGCATTTCTAACAAGCTTCCAGGAGATAGTGATGCTCACGGTCCACAGACCACACTGAATGATAAGGCCTTTGAAGTCACAATCCAAATTTTGAGTCAAAATAAGGCTCTTAAAGCTGAAAAGCTTCTAGGAGCAGTTACTCTCTCATTACCAGTAATATTACCGTGTTTCCCAAATTCTAAGCCACATATATTTTCATATTTTAGCTTTTCTGAAATTGGTGTGTGGCAATCATATCAAAAAATTTTACAGCTACTGAGCAGATGAGTAAGTTGTGACATATGGGTTGTTATCTGAATATGTGTGAAATCTGTGGTTGGTAGAACTTGTTCATCCATTTGTCACCTCAGTTATCTGAATTGGTAGCTCCACATGGGGGTCAAATTTTACTTCCATTTGTTCACTAATACTTTCATAAAACACTTGGTTCCACATTGAATTCATCTGGTAAACTTTAAAAATTATCTGTGCCTGGTTCCCAGACCCAGAGATTCTGAGGCACTTGTTCTCCGCAGATGATTCTAACATGCAGCAAACTTTGAGAATCACTGCGTTAAAATATTTTCACAATGATCATGCAGTTACAGAGTACCGAAGCTCTATGTTACTGTGTACATGTCAGGCCATGTAAAGAAGGAGAAATTGCCACATCTCTTAGAAGAGATCACAGACTTCTCAAAGATTAGAGAGGTGGGTTGAGCAGGACTCTGAGCGGGGGGCGATTACCTCCCAATGATCCTCCCCAACTCTGTTGCAGTGGTGTTGTTTCATATCCGATGATACCTCAAATCTGTGAATTTACCCAAGTCAAAAATGCAGGTGAAATTTTGGTTTCATTTAGGATGCCTCAAAATCATGCCACCCCTGAGGAGGCAGAGGTCAGAGAAGCCACATGCCGTGACACTAAGCATGACTGCATATGGCCAAAAATTAGTTCAAAAATTTCTTTTATCCCTAATGTGAAGAGAACCTGGACTTAAACTTTTTTGTGATACTAAAAAAGAAAAAGTCCTTGTTATAAGAGAGATGTTTTGTGGGTCTCAGCTGCTGTTGATGGACTAGCTGAGCCCCCCGAGCTCTGCTTTTCTGTCCCTGTGACACCATCTTTGATAGGCTGGCCTCCATCCTCCAGAGGATAACTGAGAAAAGGGCATCATAGGCTGATGCTCCAATGAGGTAAAATTCAAAACTGGAGGCCCTGACATCATAATCACAACTGCTTTCTTTGGGTGTGGAGTTTTTAGTTCTTACAGAATAGGGATGACAGACACTTAAATGCCTCTTGGCCACTGATTCGGTGGTCAGCCTGAGCCTGTGATTCAGGTGCACTACCAGTCATATAAACACTGGCAGCTTCCCACCCTCAGGTGCCTGACTTTATCTAAGGCCAACTTCTCCTCTTGTGCTTTGCTTATCATTCCCCTTCTCAGGAACTTGAATTCTTTAATTATTACTATTCTCTTCCCAATCATCAATTTATCCCTATCTATGAAATTATCCCTATTAGCATATAAAAAACCTTGATATCATCTCTTTAAAAAAATAATAAAACATATTTTCATCAAAACTTTCCAAAAGTACTTCCTAAAATTATTTTCTCACCTCTCATTCTTTCTTCAAACTAACCAAACATTTCACCCCAATCCTGAAATAGCGGTTACTGGAGTCAATAATGACTTACTTTTTGTTAATAATCAATTGTCTGTTCTCATTTTACTTTAAAGGGTGTTTTGATATGGTAGGCCACACCCTCTTTCTTGAAAACCTCTCTTCTCTAGATACCCCACCTCCACCTGATTTTCCTTCTGCATCACTGATCTCCTATTTTCTTCATTCCTCCCAAATTCTAAACCTCAAGTTGAAATGCCCAAGAGCTTTGTCCTTAGCCCTTCTCTTTTCACTGCCTCTTATCAGATCCCTGGAGTAGCAATCCAAACCATTTCAAACTGAAATCCCTGAGATTCCAACTCCTATATCTAATGGCCTACTCACTGCCTCCACTCGGATGCCCAGGAGGCATCGCAAAGTTAATATGGCCCAGAAAGAACTCTTATCTCCTCTAGATTCTAAAGCTCCTCCACCATCTCCATCCCTAGTCTTTTCCATCTTTGCTTGTTGGATTACCAGAGTCCCAGTTTCTCAGGCCTAAAATCTGTTAATTCCATTCTTCTCTCCCACCTTTCATCAGTAAGTCCCATCAACTCCACCTCAAGACATCTTTCAAATCAGAGCATATCTCATTATCCTCACTATCACAATCTTGGTCTAAGTCACCTTCAGCCTAAACAATTGCAGTGTTTCCTAGTTGGTCTCACTGTCTCTACCTGTGTCCCTGCTTCCCTTCCCTTATTTCAGAGGGCAGCCAAAAGGACCTTTCAAAAACACAAAGCAGATCACAGCAGTCCTTTCCTTAAAACCCTTTCAGTACCTCCCGTGGCCTCAAGCTCTATACGAAACAGACTCCTTGCAATGATTTAGAAGACTTCACAGAACCTGGTTTTGGCTTACCTCGTGTTTTTTGTTTTGTCTTTGTATTTGTAGAGTATTTGTCTAGAAAGACTTTTTATGTTCTACTTGCAGTGTTTTGTGCTATTATATTTTAGGTGAGTGTCTTGAAAGTGGCATGTGACTGGATTTTGTTCTTTTTTTAAAATTCAGTCTGCTAAATTCGATTAAAATGAATTAATTTATTTTGTTTCTTGCCATTATAAATATATTTGGATTAATTTCTACAATCATATTTTGCTTCTATCTGTTCAAATTTTTCCATGCATATTTTACTTCTTAGATCGATTGAGTTTTTTTTTCCCCCTTTCTTGTTTGGAAGCTATCTATTCCGTGTCTCGTCACATTAACATGTTTTAAAAGGGCTTACTAAGGTAAATTTCACCCTTTTTAGGTATGCAAGTATGTTAATTTCGATAAAGGTAAACAGTCATGTAACCACCACTACTACATCAAGATGTAGGATACTTCCATCATCCCCCAAAGTTACCTCATGACCTTTTGTAGTCAATTCTCTTGTTAACATATACCCATTAGCTACTACTAATCTGTTTCCTATACCCATAATTTTACCTATTCCAAAATGTGACTTAAATGGAATTGTAGAGAATGTTATCTTTTGAGTCTGACTTCCTTAATTTAGCATAGTGCATTTGGGATTCATGTACATCGTTGCATGTATTAGCAGTTTGTTTTGTTTTATTGTTGAATAGTGTTCCATTGTATGGATGTACTACTGCTGTTTATCCATTCAGCAGCTGACAGACATTTAGGTTGTTTCCAGTTTTTAGTGATTATGATAAAAGTTGATATAAATATTTGCATACAGACTTATATGTATACATATGTTTTTATTTCTCTTGGGTAAATACCTAGGAATAAGATTGCTGGGTTGTATAGTAAACAAATATTTAAGATTATAAGGAACTCCCAAACTGTTTTCCAAAGTGGCTGTACTATTTTGCATTCCCTCATTTAGTGAGTGAGAGGTTCCAATGTTCTGTATCCTTGTCAGCACTTAGTATTTTTAAGGGCTTTACTTTTCAGTAATTCTAATAAGGAGTAGTATATTTTCTTATGGTTTAATTTGCATATCACTAATGACTAGTGATTTTGAACATCTTTAACATGTGTTTAATTACCATCCATATATCTTTTCTTGGTAAAGTGCATCTTATAAATTTTGATATATTATGTTTTCATTCAATCCAATTCTGAATATATTCTAATTTATCTTGTGACTTCCACTTGGAAGCATGAGTTAGAGGTGCATTAATTTGTGTCCAAATTTTTGGGAATTTTCCGAATACCTTTTTCTATTGGTCTAATTAAGTTTCAATATGGTCAGAGAACATATGTTCTACAATTTTAATTGTACAATAAAATTTGTTAAGGCTTGCCTTATTGCCCACAATATGTTCTATCTTTGATGAATGGTGAATATTTCATGTTCACTTGAATATTCTGCTTCTTACACTTGAGGATTTATTTCTGCCATCAGTCCTAGAGAATTCTCCCTTCAAAAATATATTTTCTCATACTCACTGGGATGGCTGTAATCAAAAAATGTGATAATAATAAGTATTGGGAAGGATATGGAGAAATTGGAATCCTCATACACTGCTAGTGGGGAAGGTAAAATGGTGCAGCCACTTTGGAAAACAGTCTGGCTATTTCTCGAACGATTAAACATAGAGTTACCACATGACTCCACAATCTCACTCCTAGTTATATGCCCAAGAGGACTGAAAAACTTGTACATAAATGTTTATAGCAGCATTATTCATAATAGCCTCCAAATGACAACAATGGAAATGTCCATCAACTCATGAATAGAAAAATTGTGGTATATCCACACAATGGAATATTATTTGGCCATAAAAAGAAGTAAAAAACTGATACATGATATAATATGGATGAACCTTGAAAACTTGCTAATCTATAGAGACAGAAAGTACACTAATGGTTGCTTAGGTGTGGGAATGAGTGGAGTGAGAGAATAGGGAGGTGATAGCTAAAGGGTATGGAGTTCCTTTTTCAAGTGATGAAAATGTTCTAAAATTGACTTTGATGGTTGCATATATCCATAAATAAACTAAAAAACATTGATTATTTACTTTAAATGGGTGAATCTTATGGTGAGTTATATTTCAATAAAGCTGTTGCAGATAATAATTCTCCCCCTTTCTCCCCAGTTTCACCTTCTGAGGCTATAAATAGATATATAAAGAATTGGTTACAACATCCTACAGCTTACATCTTTCTAAAAAGATTAATAATAATTTAATATTCTAATCTAATTCATAGGCCATATTTCTCTTTCCTCAATTAACTATAAAATATCTTTTTTAGTATTTTTTTAAAACTTGTTCCAATCATTTCACAAATTGCATTTGGTTATAATGTCTTTTTAGACTCTTAATCTAAAACAATACTCTCTCCTTTTATTTATTTTTTTGTGATATGATCTTTTTCTGAATAATTCAGGCTACTTGGTAATAGAAAATCATCCATTGACTTTTTAATGTTAACTTTTTATATTTTTCATTTCCAGAAATTCTGTTTTCTTTTTTCCGAATTCTCATTTGAAATGCTTGTTCTTTGCTCATATTTTTCTATTGTATTTTTAGCATGTTTAAATATTTTATACATAGTTATTTTATGTTCTGTATCTAAGAATTCCATCCTCTGAAGTTCTTGGAAGTCTAAATGTTTGTTTGTTGTTTCTGGTGGCTTGCTCAGTAGTTTGATTGCTTAGGAATTTAGTAATTTTTAATCAAGAGCTCCTATTTCACTGAACTAGGATCCCGAAGGACCTAAATAGAAGATATATTTCTTTAAGAAAATTTACATTTTCTTATAAAGGGATCCAAGGGGACAGGTATAGATAGAGCCATTTTAATTTAATTTTTCCTTACTATTCAAGATATGAAAAATTTAGACCCCAGACTATTCTTTTCTCCAAATGGAATTGCAATTGAGAGATACAAGTTTCTATTATGGATGCTTTTTGTAGCCTTTTTTCCCTCTAGCCTTTTCTTTTACTGAAGACTGAGGCCCTCATTGTCTTCTCCCCATCTTGCGTGTGCCCAGTCTAATCTCCTGTTCCCCCATATGATCATTAATCCCCAAAGATCTAGAGACCTAGTAACAGTTGCCTCAGGTTGGACCCAGCTTCCCCATTAGCTCACCACTCTGGTTTCAGCTCACTAGACAGCTTTCTACCCATGTAGATCTATCTACCTTACTTTCATGCAATTTCAGCTATGCATTAAAAAATATATTGTAATTGATTCAGCACTAGGGGCTCTACAGCAGTAGGATTTTCAGAGTATCCGATGTTCCACACTGCTGGAAGCAAAATTCCCTGCCTAACTGTGACCTCATCTCCCTTGAGTCTTATCTTCTTCACTCTGCTCCGGCCACGTTGGCTTCTTTTTGTAACTCAGACATATAAAGCTCACAGCTGTCTTAGAGCCTTTTCACTTGTTATTTGTTTTGCTTAAATGACTTCGCCAATTCTTTACAAGTTTGCACTTTTTTCAGGTCTCAGCTCAAATATCCCATCCTCGGATTCTTTCCTGATCACTCTCTTTTCTCTCACCTTAGCTTAATAAATCTTCTGCATAGAACTTTCCAGAACTGAAAGTTAATTTGTGTGTTTTTTAGGTTTTGTTCTCTAGAATGTAACCTGCTTTAGGTAGGGAATCCTGTTCTGCAAAAGTGCTTGTTACACATAGACACTCTAGAAGTAGATGGTCATTGACTGGTTTGGTAGTATCCTTGTTCTTTATCTTCAGCTCAGATACCTCCCTATGATCTCTTTTAGGCTAGAAACCAGGGCCATTTTCATAGTCAAAATAGTCAGACTACCATAGCAGGGTCACCATGGCAGTGCCAGTCTGTTTATTCTTAGGAACAAATACTCAAAGTCTGTGTGTGTCTCTGTGTGTGTGTGTGTGTATAAATGTGTTTTAAGTGTAGAAAACATGTATACCTGCACAGCCCACACCCATAACCACTTGAATCATCAAAAACCAAAAACTATAAGCTCTGCCTTAGCACCCCAGGGAAGCCTTGGGGAAGGGATACAGTGGACCGATCGCTCCTTTAATTCATAATTCAATGCCATTAGGTAGTTTTTAAGAGTTCTGCAGCTAAGGCTATGGGGGAATCTCCAAATTTCTCCCAATGTTCAAAACACTGAAAGGGTCTTTCTGATTTCAAGCAAGCAATAAACTCACTTATGGAAGTCTCTTTGAAACTCAAATGTTTGATTTTTTTGATTGTGAATGAATGGTTACCTTTTCACTGGCAGTGCTAAACAGTTTCGTAGGTGTAATATGACACCAATAATGTAGACGGTCAAAAGACTACTTAAGAACCAAGCATTTTGAGTTAGCATAGATGTATTACTCATATCTTATACAGGGGTGACATTAAAAATATTTAACAACTGTCAGTGTGGACGCTGGCACATGGCACAGGAGCAGGAAGTCAGTCTCCTGCCATGCCAGGTCAGGTTTGTGGAGAAGCATCAGTGAATTCAAAGCAGCAGCTGTTCAACATCTGATATGGAAGTGTTTCAGTATTTTAACAACCAGTACGTATTGACCGAATGTCAGCCTTCATCTATGGGATCATGGCTATTCTGAGCTTCCAGGGATCTTAGAGATCATCTAGTCCTAAGGTTTTCATATTTATTTTTAAACTATGGAAACTGATGCACTATAGTCGATTTGTAAACTATTCTTAAACTTTTTCAAACAATGCTTCTTAGGATTGTTTTTTCACACATTAGGATTGATTTTTGTTGATGTATAATCATGAATTTTAGAGAGCTTAGCTATTTACAGCTCTTCCTCAGAAGCCTGTCTGCTTTCGAAAACTTCTAAAATGACTGGCCATGGAGAATTATCTCTGCGGAGAATCTCCCATCTATTAAGTGTACAAATATAACCTCCCTTCTATTTTCCCATTACGGGTGAACATAGCACAGTTAATCCAGAAACCCCAATTTAGCCATAAGGTTTAGTTTAGCCTTCTGCTTCTTCAAGTCTTTTATCAGTACTGCACATATATTCATGTGAGAGTCATCCTCTTTCTTCCTTTCTCCCAACCACCTGGGGTGGAGGTTGCTGTCAGATAATGGAAAAAGCCTGACTTTTAGAGTCTGATAACTTTGGAGAAGACAAAAGAGGCAGTTCCGAGCAAGTTCCTGTAATATACAGTAGTTATTCATAAAAGTTTGTTGAACC
The DNA here is from genome assembly GCF_902729225.1 of Pteropus medius. NCBI lineage: Eukaryota > Metazoa > Chordata > Mammalia > Chiroptera > Pteropodidae > Pteropus > Pteropus medius. Next base: position 21,622,357 of record NW_024349800.1, on the reverse strand, counting down.
TGAGGTAGGAAAGGTCAACCAGGAGGAAATGAAAGAAGGCAGATGTTCTTAATAAATCACAACGTTAGGTAGTCAGACTCAGTATTGTGTCTTCAAATTACCAGCCTTTTGATGGAACCCAAGAACGTAGTTGGCTTGCTGTTGTCCTGTGCACATCTCACGCAGATATAAAGTGCCAATACCTTTTCCAGGGTCTTCCCAAAACACTTTTAGGATTACAATTATAGTTTTTCCACAAATTTTGCCAACATGAGGGAGTTTGACAACCATATCAAAGGGAAATGGAAATATCTTTTATAATTTAACTGGACCTTTGGTTAAAAGAAGAAAGTAACATTTTTTTTTTTCATCAAGTGCACACTGTGTCATGAGAAAAGGAGATGGAGATAAATTTGGCATTTTGCATCAGGAAAGAAACAATGAACAGAAATACTGCATTTGCGGTAAGCGCAACAGCAGTTGAAGTTCGGGAGAGGGTGTGCTAAGAGAGGAGCAGGTAAGAAATACTGTTTTACAAATGAGATTTCTTTAGCTTCCAGAAATAAAGTAGTTTACACTCCTGCACATCTGTGTAGACTTGTGAAATGTGCTTCGCCTAATTCTTAGGCCGGCCGCACTGTTTATGCCATTAGTATGCAGAGCACCAATGCCATTTTAATATTTATGCTGTTAACAAACTCCTCCTGTCTCAGCCTCTGCTTCTAATGGTGGATTGGGACAAGCACTAGAATTTCAAAGATCATCGAATTTACAGTCAGAGGGGACACTAGATATCAACTCCTATTCTTTAGGAGAAAAAAGATCTCTTTTCTAACTTTAGCAGAAAATTTTATTTTCTAGGTAATGTCAGCAAGATAGTCACAAACTATATTGAAAGAAAAATTCTTTCTTGTTGGAAACTACAGCTGTGTTGAACACTGTATTCAGATACTGAAATCCAAATATGCTGACAGGTTATCATAAATATATTCTGCCAAAAAAACCAACCTCCCCACCCCTACCCCACATGGAATGTCCCTTCTAGATTTTCCTCACATTGTTTTCATTGTTGTAGCTTTTTACAAAGATTTCAAATACTGCAGCAATTTTTAAATTTCATCCCGTTTCTCCTCCTCCCCTCAGGATGTCTCGATTGCGTTCCCACGGTCCGGTTACTTGTGCACATTCATCTGTCCTTGGCTCCTGCTCAGTGGAGGGCCCTTAGCCTCACATCTTTCCTGCAGATCATTAAAATCCTTTCCCTTGACTGGGAGTTTCAGTGACAGCAAAGCCTGATCACTTGGCCTCTGCTGCTGCTCGTCCCGTAGCCCTTGCTAGGAAAGAAGACTCCTTCCGTGGTCCCTCCTGGCCCTCCAGCTCCCTGACCAGCCCGCCACCCAGTTGGCTAGCCACCTCTGTAAGTGTGGGATCGTGCACCAGCAAGGCTGCCACTGTAGTCAGAAAGAAGGCTTAGCTCACTCTGATTTCTTAGGTGTCGCTAGAACTCTCATTTCTTTTGAAAATAACTTTTCTTAAAAAAAGAAAATACACGGAACCACTTAGTGCGTTTACCACTTCATTCCACTTTGGATCCAGCAATTATAAGAATGAGCCCATATTACCTGCTCATAAAGAAGCGTGTATGTAGTGAAGGGTTGTCTTTGGGAATAGAGCTAGGGTCAAACTCACCTTGGCTCACCACTCACCAGCTCCAGGCTGCACTTAAGGCCAGGAGAACTGGCTCTGCCTCCTGTGCATGGATGGCTTTCTAGTTCACACGTGTTTGAGGGGCACACATTTCCACAGAGCTCCTCTCCAATCCTGGTTCCCTTTTCCCTGTGATCTCCTGTTAGTGTTTGATCTGGGAATAATTTAAAAATGAATGAGAATAGCATCAAGGCAAGTGGGTGTTTCTTTTTTCTTCTTTCCACTTTACTCTGTTGTTTTCTATTCCCTTTGTCTTCACCTTCTCTTATGTCTCAACTTTCTCCTCTGCTCAAAACAGGAAGCTCTGTGAAATAGTTAAGACCCTCCCAAGCAGGGTGAGAGGGAGCCAGGCACCAAGTTGGGAAGGTCATTTTGCTGGCTCCGTATCCCCATAAGGTTCAAACTCAGAAGTTTATCTCCAAACAAGGTCCTATATGCAGCCTCAGAGAGACACCGAAGGGCTGAAAGAAGGCAGAGTGTGTATGTCTTGCCCAGGGTATGCTATGCTTTAATTTAAAAAAATCCCAATTATCTTGTAAAGGGCACAGTTTAATTTGTTAAATACAAATGTACAAAAGATATGAAATTTCTTGTAAACTTATTTTGGTATTACTTTCTTTAATGTATTTTAATTCCCCCCATCCCCCCCCTGCCCCCCCCAAAAAAAAAGAAAGAAAAAGAAAAGGAAGGAAAGAAAAATGGAAGGGGAGAAAGGAAGAAGTAGGCTGGCCCTCTCTCAACTTTGAGAGGCCTTGACTGTGGAGTAACAGAAACAGGGTCAGCTGACTAGGTAGTCCTCCCAGCTCCACCACCAAACATCCTGGGACCTGGAAAATGTTCTTTTCTGTGCCTGGCTGTGCTCAGATCTAGATTGAGGTGATGGATTGGAGGTCTTTATGGTCTCCTCCAGAAACAGCAACTTTTCATGATTCGGAAGCAATCTTTGAAAAAGTAATATCTTTAAAGTTAGGGCTTTACCCTCCAGATTTTTGTGGAAAAGGAAAAAAGCCAATTATTCTCCCTGCCTTGCCCTGGAGACCTTTAGAGCAGGGGTCCCCAACCCCCAGGCCACAGACTGGTACAGATCTGTGGCCTGTTAGGAACTGGGCCGCACAGCAGGAGGTGAGCAGGAGGCCAGCAAGTGACGCTTCATCTGTATTTGCAGCAGCTCCCCAGCGCTAGTATCACCACCTCAGACATCAGGCATTAGATTCTCATAGGAGCACTGGTCCCTCGTGCCAGAAAGGTTGGGGACCACTGCCTTAGAGAGAAAGCACTTCTCAGGTATCACTTGGAGCAGCCAAGTTTAGCAACATGGCTAGGTCAGATGACCAGGAGCAAAGCCAAGCATGGGGTTGAGGACTTAACTAAACTCTCTGGTAGAGGCCTGGGAGACTCAGTCTTTTGAGAAGCACACTGATGGTATCAGGAATCGAAATGAGCTGGAGAGGTTGGTGAAAGCATGATTTCTCATGACAGATGCAGATGTGACCAGCCTACAGGAAGAATAAACAAGGTGGTCTTTGGAGACATCCATCATACCTACAAATATTTCCTTAAAGGCTACCTTTAAATAATGGGAGATTCATGTTACTGTGTTTAGACAATGGAAGTTTGGGATAGATAGGCCTCCTATTATACAGTATGTGGAGTAATAACTGAGCTTCAGTGTCCATTGAGAGGCCAGCTGTCTACAGCGACTGACGCTGACTGTGAAGTCTGGGTCTGCTTCTCACTTTGTCCATCACAGCAGTTCTGACAGTGAATAATTTCTCAGTCCCCTTCAGGGTTTTCCAGTTCTACACCCTTTATACATTCAGTGGTGGTTTCAACATTCTAATAAGTCCTCCTCGCCACGGACGTGTGTTAGCCTGTGCGCCCTGGGATCCATGCTGCGGGAGGTGAGCAGGTTCAGATGTGGAGTATAGCAGTGGCGGGGATGGTACCATCTGAAATGCAAACCTTTGTGCAGCATATTCTAGTGGAGTTTTTATTGATGTTCTCTTAAATTAGGTTGTCCATCCAGAAATCCAAGAGTCAGGACAAAATGTTAATAAAATGAAAAGGTTAACACCTGAGCAGGAATGACTGATTTAGTCTTTGTACATGTGGTCACACTCAGGAGGTTGCCTTACCTGCCAGAAAGCAGGAGCTGAACCAGAAGATATGCTATGTTTCCTTTAAGGATGAAGATTTAAGATTTCATTACTATTCCTTAGGCTACTGTGCAGACAGAAGGAAAAAATAATATTTGTATGTTTCATTTATTTAGGGCTTACCAATTGCCAGGCATCTTATCTACTTTGTCTCTTTTATTCCCCAAAATAACTTTATAAGGTGTATTTGTCCATCTGGCAGGTAAGAATACTGAGGTTTCTCACATAGCTAGTAAGGGGTAGACCAGGACTCAGATTCTGGCCTTACTACAGAACATTTGCTCCAACCATTGTGTAGTACTACCCCAACCTTGAGTTCTGTCATTCCTCTAGGAAAAAAAAAAATCCCCAAAACAGAGGATTAGAGTACTACAGCCCAGGGTTGTAATTGAGGACCCACCTGAAATTCCATCTCTAGGATATCTGAGAAGGATATAAAATGGCTTGATGGTCACTTATAGCTGTGATTCAGTTCTTCAGAGAGTCTGTTTTTGAGAAGGATGCTGACCAGATCATCAGCCACCCTGAGTGGTACAATCACTTTCTGAAGTGGCTACTCAAATCAACTGTCTGCTGGATCTTCAGTGATATAACAGCATCAGGCATCAGAAAAGCAGATGGCCATCACCCATCTAGATTTAGTCCATGTGGAAGGAGAGGTTTTGAGTAGATGGTAAGAAGGAATCCTTGGGTAGAATAGTAGTCTAGGTAACCAAGAAAGAATGTAGAATGAAAGCCAGGGCTCAGGCACTCACGTGCCCTTCCAGTTCTAGAATGTGTTGTAAAAGTCTCCCACATATGATATCTTCTGGTAACATTTTACTCTTCCTAAACACCTCTACGACATGACTGACACTCGCTGTTGTGCTACCGGTGGTACACATAACTGCCTCATTTGACATTTTGTTGTCTATTTGCCTGGGCATATTTTTGGCTTCACGTAGATTATAAAGTACTAGAGGGCAGGGGTCATTTCTTAAATTATTTTATAATCATTTTCCCCCATGCCTAACATTCATTCATTTAACAAATATTTATTGAGTGCCAACTCTGTGTCAGGCACTGTATTTATAAAGCAGAATAAGGTTCAGCTCTAGTCATTGGAGAGCTTACACCTAAGACACATAGCAGATAAGTGGGATACATTGTGATTAGCATTATGTATGTAGAGTTCTTATGAGAGAAGAAGGAGTTTTGTATTATGCACAAAATAGATGCTCAATGAAATATTTGTTGGAGAAGTGAAATATATGCTTGTGGAATATATATAACAAGTATTGAAAGCTGTGCTGTACTAAGGATTACTACTGTGGCAGAAAGTTTATTTTGGATAGAAGACAGAAGGCCGCTGGCTCGTATCCCACTTATCCTGTGCCTTACAGGATCCTATAACTTTAGGTTAGAAGGGGCTTTATTTCAATTAATTGGACCTCTACATCTTTACCAGGGAGAAAACTATGACCCAGAAAGATTGGCTTGCCTCAGTTTACATCATCAGCTGCATTTTCTCCTTCCTCATCAGCTCTTTCCTTCAGACAACACAAACTCAAAGGACTACAGGCTAATGCAGCATCCTTAATAACCCTAGTTATTGCCTTGATTGAGCTTTCCCTAATCAAAGCACAGCCCTTGTAGGAGGGAATTTCCAAAAAGCTGCCTGAGGCTGCTGATCAACAATTCATTTTTAGCATTTCTTTTTAAATCGCTCTAAGTCGTTGCACCTGGGTCACAGTGACAGCTGAATAAGGGGGCTGAGAGGCAACATTGGGGCACCAGGTTGGTGAGCCCCCTTCGCCATGTATATGCATGAGCTTATCATTTGCATAAAGTGAAAAAGCATTGCTCCCATTAATCACTGCATTCATCTTAATAATTAGTGGCAATAATGTTGAAGAGCGGTGGTCTCCACATCGATCTCAGAGGCACCATGGGCTATTTCTGTTGCAGATGAATGATCATCAGGAGTGACAAGTTGATGTCTTTGGATCGACCACCCCAGTTCCACGTGCTTTACAGCCTGGCAGCTGGTCAGGAAACTCGGGTGATCTGTGGGGCTAATGCTGTTCCTCTAACAAGACCAGTAAAAAGGAGTGATGTGACACCTGGGAGGGGGCTTGAGAAAAAGTCCCTGCCCACTTTAAGAGGCCCTCTCTCAGCCATATGCATAGTAAACTAGCCGTAACTGCAAAGCAAGAGGCTATTTGTCATAAAGATTATGATTCTATGGTTAAGCACTTGAAAGGCTACCACTTGCTCTCAGACCTTCTCCATAAAAGATTGGCTTGGGGTCTGTAATTTGCCAATACTTCTGGGTCAAGAGAAAGCCGTTTCAGATCAGAAATGTAATAGAATGTTTTAAGGCCGTGGTACAGTGCCAGAAAGGATGGAAGTATTAATAATTTTCATGGGTTTTTAAGAAAGGTCCTATCAGGTAAAAAAACAGAAGTCACAAAGGAATCCACTTGAAGATTTGAAGAGAGACTACAAAAGACTTCATTAATACAGAAGAATAAGGAACAAAAGAATAAGGAGATTAGAGATTAGAGAACAAAAGAATAAGGAAAGAGGCAGTGAATGGAGAGAGGGAAGGATTTGTAATAGTGTGAGACGGGGAGACCGGCTAGCACAAACTAGGGAGGAATTAAAAGACTCCTCAACTTTTTAGATCCACAGATCATCCTGGATATTTCTCCTCTGTGATGAGCTGAAGACAAAGTGTGAGTGCCAGGAACTTGGGTTTTAGATATAAATATTTTGAAAATGTAACAAAAACTTCTCCTGAGGTGCAGGGTAGCAGAGCGTCATCAGCACAGCATTAAGGTTGATTTGAGAAATTTGATACTCATTCTTTTGCTTTTCAGCTTCTATTCACAAGTAAAGGTTTGAACACACCTCTGTGAACTCTCATTATGCTTTTATTAGAAGGTGAGGTTTATATTATCTACAAAAAAATTGATAAAAAGCTCCTAAAAGCAGTTCAGGTATTTCCAATGGCTGTTTGTTTTCTTGGAGGTTTTTCAGATGAAACCGTCTTCCTCCATCTCCCCAATGACATAAAGCAAGTCCCCTTCATCTCCTCCGCTGCTTATTTGGTTTCTGCACTTGCACATTCTCTATGACAGCACATTGAATCTGGTCAGTGTCTGCACATAAATCATCTTGGAGAAAGAAAAGACTTAATTTATTCAAGCAACTGGCTATTTCGTACACAACTGGTTGACCTCAGTAATTCTTTTTCTAGGGAGTGTGTGCGCGCGCGCGCGTGTGTATATGAAACACAGACGACACAACTTTTGAGACAAGATAGATGACTCTTAAAGCTGAGCACTTTGAGAATTTTTGCTTGTTGCTACACATCCTTTTCTCCTCTTTGCAGTGTTATCTGGTTTCAGTATCTAGCAAGAATCTTTGTTATAGCTCTGTGCTGGGTTTTGAAAGGAAAAGAAGGGTTCAATTGTAAAACATCTAATAAACGTGTGCGCGAATAAACACCAAGGCTGGCATTCGTCCTCCTACATGAAGTCCATAAAGATTGGGTCTTACGCAATCATTTGAACCAATTTCTTTTCCTCCCTAGAGATAAAGGATGCTGAAAAGGAATAGTCTCTTATATACAGGTTTGAAAACAGGACAAGAATGCTGAGATGCAAACAATGGCATTCTTCAAGAACCCTTACTGTGTGGTGGCAGGAAGGGTGCTTAGTGATGGCAGGATCTGGCATTTTTGACCCCAAGAATCACAACATTTGAGCCAACAAAGGAGGAACACAGTGGAGGTCATTGTGCTGTCCATTCTGACCTTAGAGTGGGTCGATGCTCCTCAGCCAAAATGGCCACATTCCTGGGGCATGGAGAGCTTGGCTTGCGTCTTCTGAGTGAGCTCCAGGCATTTTTCAAGGCTAGATCTTCCCTTCATGCCCTCCTGCCGGATGTGTCTTGCTGTGCCTGGTTCCTCTGCCCTACTGCTCAGTGTCGAGTGTGCACGGGTGTTTTTGATTGGATTCTCTAAAATGCATTTCGGATACTGATTTGGTTATATTATACTCTATTCTGTTATCAAACAAATTTGCTGTCAAACAAAAGATCAATGTTATTGTAATGTCCTACTTGATGGATTAAATAGGGTATTATTCAACTCTTATTAAACAATCAAGAAAAACACACTGGGACATGCTTTCATTTGCAGCTGCTGACAAATACAGTGTATGTGATCTGTGATTAAGAAACAAAGCAGGAGCAGTGATTTTCAGATTAATTAAACAAACGAGTAGGATTTAGGGACCAGGATTTTTTAAACCCAGTACAATTCTTTAAAACATGTTTAGAAAAGGACATAATTTACTCTAACTACATGAGTGAACACTTAAGAATATAAAATCTTTCAGTGACGCAATTCTGGATTAATTGCCCGGAACTATATCGCGGCACCATAAACAAAACCGTTCTAGGGATGGACCTTTCCGAGGAATTTTTTTTTTTTCCTTGTGAGTAAATGTCCATTTAGAGTGCTTTTCTAAATTTAGAAGCAATGTTCATCAATCATTTATAATAGGCACCCAGTAACTCCACTCAGCCGCCTGGATGAGATGCACCTTCCTTGCGGGGAGGCTCCCCTCAGAGTGCTCGCATTGCTCTGCTGCCGTTCACTCCATTACCAGGGCTTGACCTTTGTGTTTCTCAGACTTCGCTCTCAAGATGCCCAGAGAAAGCAAATATTAAATCAGTAGAATCTCTCTCTTATCTCAGCCTGCCTGGCTCTATATTATCTTTTTAACCCCCCCCCCCCCTCCTCCCCATCACCACCGCCATCGCCAGCTTTACATACAGTTGGCTACGTTTTGGCTCCTTCTGTCTGATGCTGTTTCCGCTAATGGCTGAAGAAATGGAACATTACACCATTTAACGTGTGTGGGTCACATTAATCACAGAAAATTCTTTTAATGTCTCAGAAGTAACTGTCAAACTGGACATACTGAATCTATTTAAACTAAAGCATGCCATTTTTTATCTACAGTGATCTTTAATTCCCATAAAAGGGTCAAGAAAATGTGATTAAGTGACAGTTTTAAAATGTACTATAATATTAAATAGCTTGATTAAGTGACAACTATAAAATGTAATACAATATTAAGTATCTGGCTATGTCCCAAAAGAACTTTAAAGTATTTTTGAACGGTTTGGGAATTCACTAACCCATAATGGGTTACTAAGGAATTTTTTTTTTTTTGTGGGACATAAAATAGTTGAACTTAAAACACATACTAAAAAAAAAAAAATAAAAGCAACAACAAAAGCTCAAAACATAGGATCGCGGAGTCTGTCTTTGGAGCCCCAAACAGTGAGTTTTTGGCAATATAGAGTAATCATTTTAGGATTCTGAATTTACCAGTGCTTGACTAGAATTGTAATGCCTGTAACACAAAGAATAGAATCAAAAGTAGTTGTGGTTGAGACCTCACAGCTGGGTGGAAAGGCACAGGGTTGTCAGTGTCCTTTCAGGTTACCTCCAAGGGGCTGGTCATCAACTCCCTGGGTCCTAGCTTACTTTGTATATTCTGTCTCTGTTCCTGTGGGGGAAGGAGTAGGAAATACCAGCTTGGCTGAGCTCAAATCTTCCAGCTTTCCAGCTGTCTCCAGTAGAGTAAGTCAGTAGAGACATTGAAATATAAGATGGGGCCCATACAGGGCTTCTTGCTCTGTCTGAATTTTAACAGAGGCACCATCAGGGGCCAGAGGGTTGGGGTTGAGGTTGGAAAAGGACAGTTTTATGTAATGCCTAGAATAAATGTCTGGACCAGGTTCCCAGGCCAAACGATTAAAGTTTATGTCATTATTCATACAATTTAGTAACTCTTACGTGCGGATTATTTGGTCATATCTTAGCCTAGGTTCCCCCAGAAAGCAGAACTTTAGGCAAAAGTTTCTGTGCCATTATCCTATTAAGAAGTACATCCCAGAGATTAGGAGTGAGGGGAAAGAAGAATGAGGCTGGGAGAGCCAGTATGAGGATGTCTTATCCTGTTGGCTGCTACAAGGCCCAACCAATTGCTTGATTTTGCAATACTGTGCCCCAGGAAACCATAACCATACAGTATATATGTGAGGAGAAAGGAGAAAGGCTATCTGCCAGCTCCCATGATTCTCATGGGTCAAGTGTTTTCCTTACTGTACATCAGCTCATCGCTCCCAGTTGCATTTAGGTGGGTTCGTGGTGAGCTCTTGAGGCATTCTGAACCACTGTAGCAATAGGGAATCCTCAAGGCAGGAGGCAAGGTGGATCAGGTGGAGCCTGTGTGATGTAAGTTGGAGCTCATGGAAAGCTGGTCTCTGCAGTGGCATCTGGAATAAGGAGAATCTGAGAGGAACTGAAGTGGCACATAAGAGTCCTGATGTAGGTCAGAATCAGACAGAGGCCCTCTGGATGTAGTCAGATTCACGAGAACATTTCCATATGCTCCTGCCGAGAGAACCTCAATTGAATTTTTCAAGTGTCTCCCTGGCTTCTGTATTAAGCATAAGCCCAGGGAGATTCTGAGCTGGGTACCATGGACAAGTACACTCTGCTCCTCTAAAAATTGTAAAATAGATAGTAAATTTTGGTTATGGTTAGCAAGTGGCTATGCCTAGAATTGTGGACATGGGCCGCATGCCCTTGAGAACCTCCCAGTATCCCATAGAAATAAGGGTTGATTCTGACTTTTAAGGACATTCTTTAAGAGAAAGATGGAAAGCCATGATATCACTGTGGGTCCCACAGTGACAGAGATGTATGGCCATGACACTCACTCTTTCTTAGGGTGATGATGAAGCTTCATTTGGAAGATTTGCTCATCTGTCTAATAAATCAGCGAGGAAAGTTTCCCTGATATTTACTTGGGCTTTCTTTCCCGTCTTCATTTCATTCCACTCCTCCAATTGCTCACCCTCGTACCAGGCTACATAAATCTCTCCTCTTTCTTCTGCCCCTTTGTCAACCATTAGCCTGCTCCCCCTCTGTCATTGTTTCACCAGACCATAGATGTAACTGTTCTAATTTTCCCTGATAAATCAGACTCTCGGAATCACTCCTTGTTGCTCCCTCAAACTCCCTGGAGCTGGGATATAGGGCTCTGAGCGCCTGGTGCAGACGTTTCTTTTATAATGGGCCCTGAAAGGTTGTCAGCTGCAGATAATTAGGATCTCACTTCCCACCATCGAGCTGCATATATCTTCCATGCAAAGAACCCCCATCACCTTCAAAAGAATTAACACATGCAGAGGAGATATATGAGGGGGCTGGGTGACAGGAGGATGGGGCCAGCTCTTCTGAAGGCAAAACTGCTTCATGTTTCCTGTGAGAGAGAGGCACTTTCGCTCAGGAGGAGAACCTGACCCTTTTCACACTATTTTATGGTAAAAATCTTATGCCTCAAGTCTGGATTGTGCAACACAGAGTAGTGGGAAGAATATTTTTTAAAGTAAATTATTTTATAATAGTACTGCGTCTTCACACTGCACCCTTCTCTCTTTCTCTTTCTCTCTCTCTCTCTCTCTCTCCCTCTCTCCCTCCCTCTCCCTGTTGAGTTAGAATTTAGTCTTGCGATGAAAACTCAAGTGTATTTTGTCTATGGTTTTTATGTTCTACCTGATGATAACTGGCTCGCATCTCTGTTTGACATACTGCTTAGTTTTTCTTTAACAGTTACTGAGAAATATCAAGGAAATAGTTTTAGGAAAGCTGGGTAGGCTGTCAAATGGAAATGACATCAGAACACAATGTTGGCCCCATACACAGCCTGGCACGGAGAAAATTCTTCTTGGACAGCTGATCCATGGGACCTTAGGTCCTACCGTAGTTGGGGGCGGGGAGGGAAAAATCAAGTGGGACGGGTCTGAGACTCTCTCCCCATACCTGTCAGAGCAGATTTATTTTTATTCAGGCTCTATATCCATATTCTATGTAAGATTTTATATTTTAAAAGAAGGGGAAATAACTTTGAAAACTCATGATTCTGTCGCCTTGTACAAGAAGAAGGAGACACTGAGATGTTAAAGTCACATGGCTTATTAGTGCTAAACCAAAGTTAGAATACAGGACCCCAAATCCCTGAGTTTTTTCATCTTTCTCTACCAGTGTCCTGCATCATTATCCTCATAATATTGTTCTTGAGTGTTGTGTTGGAAATAGACAGGTCTATGTATTCTCAGAGCCTAATGTTAATAATACAGTGCCGTTTGTGGTCTGAGGCGCTCCCACTGACCTGTGTTGGAGTGATTTTTCTGGTGATGGGGACAGATGTGCACTGAGTCACTCTCATAATGACCATCACCTGAGAGGTGATTGATGAGTCTTAGGGGTGTGATCTTTGACTATGAACCTCAACAAAGGGAACTGATGCCTTGAGGGAGAAAGCAACTTGGCATGGGCCTCATAGGAATCACTGCTGGGCCTGACCATAGCATTTCAGAGCAAACTGGATCACAGCATCCAAACTCAACTTGTTTTAAAGCTGAGGACACTGAGGCCCAGAAAGATCAAGTGGTTTTCCCACACAGAGTGGGAAAGTGTTCAGGACTGGTGAGCAACCTGTCGATTCCTGTTTCCTGGCTGGCTAGAGCTTGATTTGTCTCTTTTCCTCCTTCTCTTTCCATTGGGACCAGTCCAAGACTGTGATATGAGTAAAGGTGTCTGCTCTGTAGATGAAAACTCACTTCGGGCCTTCTGTTCCAGGGTCTAGATGGCAGAGAGAAAGGGCCATGTGGGAAGTTATCGTTTATGCTTTCTTCTCACCCCAATCTGTGTCCTTCCCCTAGGTCTTATCAGCAGTATAGATGGTGGTTCAGCCTCAATATGTTAACTCATTTTTCTATTTCCTTTGATTCAGAACTTGGATGAGGAAGAGGGCTGTTATTTATTGGGTGCTCTCTCACCTCAAGTCTTTTTAGAACTTAGGTTACCAGCCGTCTGCTGGCTGGCACGTCCATGAATCTAAAGTAACTTCCCTGTGGAGAATGGAGCCAGTTGGAATCGTTCTTAATAAGAAGCCCAGTGGTTGGCAGCATTCGTCGAAATGGATGAAGACCAAAGTCATAGTGGGTTTTGACTGAGATTCCTTTTCTAAGCAGCATTTTTGAAAACATTTCTTAAGAGTAAAACTTGAAACAAATGGGAGTCCTTGTTCCCACCAGGACTTAAAATACCAACATATGTATCAAAGAATTTGTTCAATTTGATAAGTCAGTTCAAAGTGACCAGGAAATAACAACAAGAGGCTAGGCATGGAAACCAGCATTTGGTGTTTGGAGAACATTAAACACCATCTGTACATGGGTTGTTCTCCAAAATCCTCAAGTTCAGAAACATTCCTCCTCCCCTTCTGTTTTTTCTTTCTTGTCAGAAATTCATTTATTTTTAAAAATTCAGAGGGCTTTCACTGATTAGGTCAAGGTGTCACATAAAAAAGAAGAAGAAAAAAGGAGTCTCCTTAACAAGAAAGCATCTTGACCAAAGATAGGATGGACAAAGGAGGGAAACAATGGAGAACATGAGAAGAGGGAGCGGTTAATTAGGTCAGAGGTGTTTCTGTGAAAGCCACGCAACCGAGGAAAGAAAGTCACTTATTATTGAGAAAGGCAATGATTTTTCATAAGTTTCCTCTTCTGGAAGGATACTGATAACACCTACCTCACTGAGTTTGTGTCAGGGTAACATGAGGTAATTATGGTTAACACTTCATGAACTGGAAAATGCTATAAAAATATAATGTAGGATTAAGAGAGGTCGTTTAAAACTCTGAAAACACCACAGCTTCCTGAAAGAGTGGACACTGGCTATTGGCATGGAGGATAGTCTGGGAACTGATGCACCAGAGGTCCGTTGACCTGCTTTCTTCTTTATAACGTCATAGAAAGTACGAAGCACACATATAGCTTCCTCTGAGGTTGGTTTCTTTGTTCTTTTTCTTTCTCTCTTCTTTTTTTTTTTGCCTATAGATGAGCTTGGTATTGATTAAAATTGAATTTAAATATTAACATTTAACAAAGTGAGGGCATCTCCCAGAAGTCACATGCTTATTCGCTCCCCAAATTTTTATTGAGCACCTAGTATGTGTTGCTCTCAGATAGGAATTGGGAAGATGCAGCTCTTAAGGAGGACAAGAGCCCCCATGGATTTCACGTCCTGGTGGGATGCCAAGAAGACAGGCACTGTCTCAAACCGGGAGGTGACTTGCCTCCCCCACACACCCCTGTGGTTTCCTTAAATAGCATAGTCTGTACAGATCGATTCTGATATCTAAGGCAGGTAAGATTTTTCACTTTTTACCTGAAATCCCATTTATTCTTTATGCTTATTTTTTTAATTAAATGAAATTGTTTACTTTCCAGTGACATTTTAAGTCGTTACTAGAGAGCATCTGGCCGGGGTATTTTTCATTAACATGGAAATTCCGACGGCTGCAGAAGGCGATACCAGCAACTGCGCTGTGAGAGAGCCACTTCATTCCCTCTCCAGGCAATGCATCTTGCATTTCTCTAGAGTAAATAAAATGATGATTCAAAGAATGTTACCCATTAATGAGTATCTGATTTAGAATAAAATAAAATCCATGCTGGGAAGTTGATGAGCTTGATTTTGCTGAACTGCTTCTAGCGTGCAAGTCATATTTATTGGTCTGTTCCCTTTGACAATTGTCACCAATTGTCTGCTGTTCTTTCTGCTGAGTGGAAAGGGAGAGGGCTAGCAGGTTGATTTTAGTTCTCTGTAACTGGAGGTGACATTTGAAAGCTCAAAGCTATTGAAAAGGTAGGTGATTATTAAAATGTGATGTGTTCCTGCTTTCCTGACTATGACCTCCAGGTCTTGGAATTTGCTGCCAAGCACATGCTAGAGCTGGAACACAGGTGGCGACGCGTCTTCCCAGCTTAGGGAGAGTTTTAGAGCATATTAACCACCTACTCGTTCACCTTTCTTAGTTGTTTTCAACGACGGATAAGCTAAAACAGTAAGATACAGGGAGAGAGAGACAGGGAAGGTTATCTGTGGTGCCTTTAATGAAGAAGGAGGAAGGAATGGGGAACAGAAAGAAAGGGGGGGAAATGGAGAGAGGAATGGAGGGAGAGAGGAAATAGCACATAATTAATCAGAAATAACACTTAAAAACAATTGCTGTGGAAGGGTATTTCCTAAAAAACAATAGAGTCCGTTCTGAGCACATACTCCACTTGCATTAACCACGCATTAAAATTAGTGGCAGTTTGCTTCTGCATATTCTCTATTGGTTCTTTGGTAGGCTGCAGCTTGCCACTCCAGTGTGTTATTCAGATGGGAATGACTGGATGTATTACAGAGAGCAGGAATCAAGGTCAAGTGAGAAAAACGGTTTTACTGGAGATAAATGATGGGTGCCCCACTCAGAAGACTGGGACCCGTGATCATCAGGACACAGAACACAGTGCCTTCTGAAAGACTTAATGGAAACAACAGGTCGATTTTCCTGACTAGGCTGTGGGAACTAGGCAGGCTGGGACAATTGAAAGAGCAAGAGCTCTATAGCTTGTGCTGTGTGGTTTCTTTGCCCGGGAAGCTTCTGTTTTCCCATCTGTAAAGTGGGAATCATACTTATTTCAAAAGTATAAGTAAAGATAATGTTCCTAAGCACTTAAAATAATTCCTGGCACAGTGTGCATGCTAGGTGTAGAAAACTGGTGCTATTAGTTATGAGGCTTTGGCCAAGGGATAGTTTTAAAACTCTGCCCTTTGGTATTCCATCAACAGGTAATTCAAAAATTTAAATTAGGGCAGATTCCAAAAGAGAACATATTCTGCTAGATAGGCTGTGTCTGGAGGACACAATTCATATTGCAAGCCTCTTGCTTTTATGGCTGTTTTCTTATTCTTATGGGCCATTCATTTGATGATTGATTTATGTTCATAATCCCAGACCCCTTCCAACTCCCCTGCAAAGCAATATCACGTTAGAAGCCACCAAGACATTATCCCTTCTGAATTGGTTGAAGTTTACACAGAGCTGGGCCCACCACTTAAGGGCAGATAGACTAGGGCTAAATGACTGCCGACTTAGAGAATCACGTCACTCCCTCCAGTTTCAGGTCACCTGTCCTTCTCATACACTAGAACATGGTCACGTCCCTTAAGAGGCTCTTCTGCAGGTCTGGGTGGGGAGCGTGCCATCCTCGTGGCTTTCGCGTGCAGCTCCCTGGACTCTCAGCCTTCCCCTGCTATGCGCCAGGACTGTGCCCCAGGCACGCCCGACTCCCAGGGAAGGAGCATCACACAGGCTCCAGGAGGGAACCCGCACACAACAAAAGCCACCGCCTCCATGAAATTGGATCCATCTCTGCCCCTTTAGGGCCAAGTGGCAGTTGAGTGTGCTTATAAACGAAATAAATCACTTGCAGAACCTCAAAAAATTATTACCTCGGGTTGAAAATAGCTGCTAAGGTTTCACCTCCTTGCGTGTTTACATCCCTTCACTTCAGCTTTTGGTTTTGAAAAAGGGAGGATTAAAATTGTTCTGAAGGCAAATTGCAAGGAAGGGCCAGTTAGCTGAGGCATCTGTTTCACATTCCATGCAATTTGAATACTCATAGCTTTGCCTTCTTAAAATATATACTAAAATATATACTAAAAAAAAAAAAAGCCTCCCCCCACCAAAAAAAAAGGAAAAACAAATTAATTGATCCTTCCGAAACATCAACCTGGCAGTGTAGAGTAGTAGTTCAGTGGATTTCAGTATAGAGATGGGGATGGATGGATGGATGGATGGATGGATGGATGGATAGATAGATAGATAAAAAGCCTCCAAAGAATCTTCTAGAAAGAAACCAAGCTAACAACAAAGAAGACTTTATATGTTTCTTTAGATCCACCACAGCCCTGTGTCTCCTTCACTTTATATTTGCTGAGGCATCAGTCACTCTCCCATTATGGAGCACAGGAAGAGCTCATGAAAACATCGAAGACTGGGGAGTTTCATTTTTTAAAGAACTATGCTAAGAGCCATTGCTTTTTTATTTTGAAAGAGTAATTGAAGGTTTTTCTAAATTATAAAAGCAATATAAATTTATGGAAGAAAACTTGAAAAATACAAGAAATATTCGAAAACATTAAATTCATCTCTGTCTTCACTCCCTGACATTTTGATGCATTTCTTTGCATCTGGAAAGACCTCATACACAACTGCAGTTGGGAGGAAGTAGGAAGTGGGTCAGAATTTTTGGAGGACTGGTTGAGGACTCAGGAGCCCAAGACCCTGCTTCCTGATCAGCCAGCTGAGATGTCTCGAGGCCGAAGCCAGGGGGCTTCTGGGTCTGTTCATTTCTTCATCCAGAGGAGGATGCTTAGACCACATCCTTCCCACAGTCCCACTCCTTAAGTTCTGCAACTCTTTATAAGCAGCTGTAATTGCCCCAGAGGTGAGAGAAAGCAAACCCAATATCTAATCTGTTTTTTTCTTTCTTGGAATCATACAAGATGCTCTCTTCTAATATTCTTTACTCTCCATTTGGCATTAGCTAAAAGCCCTTTCCTTCCCCTGTGGTCAGCGTCTCTAAGCGAGACAGAGCACAGCAACAAAAAGCGGATCCGAGCTGGCCTTTTCCCCACCTGCCCCATTCGCAGCAGCATTTTTCTCCCCCCAGTAGAAATTCTTTGGTCGAAAGAACAGAACTGGGAAGCAGGGGTCTTGGGTTCTTCCAACCCTATATCTAGCTCTGTGATTTGGGGCAACTTGCTTCATCTCTCTGGGATTTGGGGGAGCAAGTAGAAATTAGTTCAATGGCTCATATGTGGCGAGGACAGAAACACGTCACAGTCACCTGGGGAGTTTCTTCAAATTAATAAGGCAAAAGATCTGTAAATATTCACCTGAGTCAAGCCCTTTGTGACTCACTGGGAGTGTGGAGAGAGTGGAGGGAGGAGGCAACAGCAAGTGGGGACATGACCGTGGGGACTGGGAGACCACACACTTCAGGGGAGGACACTTACTCATTTCTCTTTCGGTTGAGCAGCCATGTCACCCGGACAACCTTCAGCACCAGACATCTTGACAGATTACTGCGGGGAGAAAAATGCTGCTGTGAATGGGGCAGGTGGGGAAAAGGCCAACTCAGATCCGCTTTTTGTTGCTGTGCTCTGTCTCTCTCAGAGACACTGAACACAGGGGAAGGAACAAGTTTTTTTCTCTCTCCTCTGGCTTTAGTGCCCATCAAGACTATTTCTTGACTCTGGTTTTTGAAATTTCTAGAAAGAAAGGATGTCTCTGGAGTTATCTTAGTATTGTGTTGCTTTTTCTGTGCTCTTTTAAGTTTTTTTTTTTTAAATTATCTATCTCCTTTCCCTATTCAATGGGGTTGGCAGGAGCTAAGTTTTAGGGACCCTCGGTACTAAGCCAGATAAAAGCCTATCTGATTTGACTCAATGGGTAGCATCCCCATGCAAGAGAATCAGGTACCTCATGTACATTTGCTGACATTATTTTGGAGCCCAGTTGTGAAAGTCTAGGCCAGCATGACTTTAATAGTTTTCTGTTTACACATATAAAACCCCTTCTATATTCGGAAAACTTAGCCTTGTTACTTCCACCAGAATAAGCCTGTGGTGAACTTTACCATTTAGGAGGTTGATGACAAGAGGGAGAAGAAAACTTTCAGAACCTATTACAATTCATTCATTGGTTCAGATGCAGGGAAGGACTGGAGAAATAGTGCTTAAAGGGACTCTTAGTTCATAGGCATTTATGCTTTTTTCCCCCTGGAGTAAGAAGAGTTCTTTTTCTTTAACCTCAGCAGTAAGGAATTGGGAATCTAGTGACTGCTTAGTGATATTTATGTCCTCAAGTTTTATATTTAAATAAGAGATCTTTGATGTCGTTACTCAGTTACACAACATATAATTGAAAACCCCAAAACCAGCAATTGGCAGCAGCAATGATACAAGTGTGGGCATTAAATTAGGACAAAGCCTCTGAGTGACTTCAGGCTGAGGCAAGACACTGAGGCAACGTAGATGGATCCAGTGACTGACTGAATAAATAAATGTCCTGACTTCGAATTTAACAGGGAATAGATTTGAAAAACAGTATTAGCAAATCTTTCATCATGTTATAGCACCATTAGTCTGAAAAAGGGAAGGGGGTGTGTCTTAGTCTGCTCAAGCTGCTTTAACAAAGTACCATAGACAGAAATTTATGACTCTCAGTTCTGGAGGTTGGGAAGTTCAAGGTCAAGGCACTGGCAGATTCAGTGTCTGGTAGGGACTTGCTTTCCGGCTTGTAGACAGCTGCCCTCTCACTGCGTGCTCACATGGCCTTGCCTCAGTGCATGCTTGAGGGTAAAGAGAGAGGAATCTCTCCCCAGCTTCTTAGAAGGACACTAATCCCATCATGAGGGTCCCAGCCTCCTGACATAATCTAAACCTAATTAATTCCTGAAAGCCCCATCTCCAAATATCATTACACTGGGGGGTAGGACTTCATAATGAACTTTGGGTGGACGTAAACATTCATTCCATAACAGGGTGTAATGAATCAAAGGAATGTTCAGCAGAGGGTTGGGGCTCAACTCCTATGTCTATGAGCAGGTTACTTAACTTTCTTGAGACTTTTATGTTCATTTATCAAGGGGTAATACCTCCCTTAAGGATTATTCTGACAGTGCTCTGCACTTGGCATCAAGACTGGTCAACAAATGCTCAATTAAGATGCTTAATATTACTTCTATTGCTATCGCTAATACCAGTGCTTCTATCATTTCTCATTACCAAAGAAAGTTAAACAATAATCACGTCAGACTTACTTCCAAGAACCTCAAGAGCTTCAAGGCTTTCCTAGAGTGAGAGTTTCCATCTACTGTGTTTTTTTCTCCCCCGTCTTGTGTTTTTATTTACAAAATGCAATCGTTCCACTGATTGCTAAAAACCAAATGCTAGTAAGTTCCAGATGCTGTCCTTGCCATTACTAGAACACTTTCTGGAATGTCGAGTATTCTGAGTCTGTGCCGGTGCATCACAGCAAGCCCGAACCCCTCGTTCTTAATTACTTTATTTTGCAGGGTGAGTGTTGAACATAGGCCCCGAGTGGAAATAGCATTGGAGTCTGGTTACTTACTCAGAATGTCATTTACAAAAGGAAGCTATCTATGTAAAAAGCAATAAAGAAGCCCTTTCTGTTCTTGCAGGAGTCAGTTTCACAAATGTCTCTGTGATGATGTTTTTATGAATTGAACATCTATAGTAGGTTTTTATTTTTGTTTTTCTTTGTTTTCTTTTGTTTTTGTGTTCTTGCCTTAAGAGAAAGTTTGCCTTTTAAATTATTATCACCATGTACTAGATAGTAGAGAGTCTCTCAATTATAAATAAACTATACCTTAGTTACATCTCTCCTTAATTAGAATTAACAGTGATTGATCTTATAGACTTAACAGAAATCACTAGGAAATCTACTTCAAGTATTCATATAAATTTTTCAAAGCATACTGGGGAAACCTTTTTTACTGTGGTAGAGTTCCCTCACAAAATGGCTTTAGAGCTCCTAGTTCTATCACACGGAAACTGGAATAGACTCGCTCACAGTACACCTGCATTTATGTCATTGGTTTGAGGGAATTTGTAGATAGGAAACCTCCCTGAGTTGTCACCACCATACTTTACCAATTTGAATTGGGGGTTGAGGGGGTGAGGAGGGGGAGAAAAGCATTCCAACAATTTGGTCCTGAAGTAGAGAGGAACTGACCAAAACTTTTGCTGAGTGTCTTGTCACCCAACATGTTCCATGCAAGTAATCAGTTGTGTCGAATTAACAAACACTGAGGACATATGTTATGACTTCCTTTGACTATATCTAACCAGATAAGATGAGGGCTTACATAATCAAGAAAAACATTTTCAGGATACTGTTTTGACTGTGTGTGTGTGTGTGTGTGTGCGCGCGTGCGCGTGCGCGCATTCTTTGAAAAACTACAAATCTGTCAGACCAAATTGGGCTCAGCCCTTAGGAACAAGGTGACTGGGCTGAGCCATTCCAGATTAGGAGAGCCAGTTAGGTGGTGAGCCATGTTCCTGTCAATCACCAACTAATATGTTCCTGCGTTTGCGATGGGGTAACCACACAGCCATTAGACCAGCCCTCTGGAGCCTGGCATTGTTATGCACTGCACCTCCTGCCGAGTATCTAGGGTCACAAAGAAGAGGAAACGGGAATTTTGATGTGACCTCCAGAAATACTGAAGTGCTATCGCTTGCTGTTTCAACACCAATTTATGAAGTTGTTCTTGACTTGTCAGTGCATCAGAATCACCTGGGTGACATGTTTAAAAGGGAGATTCCCATGCTCCCTCCAATAAGGCATTTTGATTCAGCAAGTCTGGGGTAGGGCCTAGAAATTTGCAATTTTATTAAGAACCCAGAGTGTTTTTCGTGTGTGTAGTGCATGGACCATACGACTGGAAACACTAGCCTAGCACAATGGCTCTGAAATTTGAACATGCATCAGAAGCACCCAATGGGTTTGTTAAAACGCTGATTACTAGCTCCAACCCCCAGAGTTTCTAATTTAATAAGTCTGCCTTAGAGCCCAAGAATTTGCATTTCTAACAACTTTTTGGGTTCTGTTGCAGCTGGGAACCACACTTTGAGAATCAGTGGCCTGCTAAAACACACAGAGCACCTTTTTCAAAAACTGTTAGCTATGAAGGTAGGTTACTCTTTGAAGAAAGAAAAAACATCAAATGGACATTTGCTGAGTATCTACTAGGAGAGGGCACCTGGCAGAGTGAAACGATACTTCTTTTATCCTGGTAACAATAACCTTTATTTTATTTATGTTTTTTACAGATGAGAAATCCAAAGGTTAGGGTAGTTATTTCCTTGTTGAAGGTCACATGACTAGCTAAAGTAATTTAAAATTGTCTTTTTCCTTGGAATTCCTGTAGTTATAGAAGCAACAATTTAGAGTAGGCCTTGGCCCAGTAAAGAGGCTGCGTTTTGTTACTTCCCACCTCAGCCCAGGTTTACTCAGCCTTGTCCGGTGGAAGGAAGTGGCATTCATGCTACACACATCCTATGATCACAAAACATCTCTTCTGGAAAGATGGCTGGATGTCATCGCTTACATTTACCATTTCAGGGGCCAAGAAGTTCTCCTAGGAGAGGGCCACCCTGTAATTAGCAAATCAGGTCACCAGGCATTGATTTCATTAGTTTATTCATTCTTTCATTCACTCGAATATTTACTAAGGATGACTATATTTGCTGAGCATTGTGTAAGGTACTGATATAGTAGAAAGTTCAAGAGTGAGGCCAGTAAATCAGAATGAGTATGCTTCCCTTTCTACTTACAAGCATCATGTTTCTGATTAAGTCCCTTCAGGTTTCTGGATCTCAATTTCTCTACTGACAAACTTGGAGAGTAAGATGAGGTGATCTCCAGGGTTCCTTTACTTTGGAGCACTCCTGATTTTATAATTAAACCCTCCCAGTGTGCCTAACCCTTCAACTGTAGGATGTGTGTATTTAGGGGCAACATGGTGGATGCAAAAGGAAGTAGAAGGAAGGGTCCCTGTCTTTGAGAAATGAAAAATCAAAATACGCACACATGATATCATTGGAGAAAATTACAGTTTGGCCTTGAGACCCAAGGTTAAGTTGGGTAGTACATCTTCCTGTGGGAGAGGTGGTCAAGGATGGCGGCATATGAATTAGGGAGAGAGTTGCATTAGTAGAAAGGAAAAGGAATGTTCGTGATTTCATACCCTGTCATGGTCCAGAGTCCTCTTTTCTGTGCTGGTCACATCATCAGTTGCCTCTGGGGCTGCGTGAGCCATCTGTTTGTGATGTTACAAAGGTTAGCAAATAAAAATATAGGGCACCCAGTGAAAATCGAATTTCAGATCAACAACACAATTTTTTTAAAGTAGAAATATGTCTCCAAAATTGCGTGGGACATTACTACTTAAAATTATGCATAACAGTTATGAAATTTAAATTTAACTAGCCATCCTGTATTTTATCTGGCAACTCCGTGCTGTGGGATCTCTCTCAGAATCTGGGCATGCCTGCGAACAGTGAGGAGAGAGCAGTCTCAGTTGTTATTAACACTTTAGCTGTTTCTAATTCCTTAACCGATGGCTCACTCAGAATGCCTAAATAAAAGTTTTCTCTGGCCTGAGAACAGAAAGAATCCAGCTTCCCTTCCCTCGGCTGCTCATCCTCTCTTCAGGCTGGAGTTGAAAGCAGAGCAGCCCTTGGAATCCTCTTCTCTCATGAACCTGCTTATCACCAGGATTAACGTATAGGAGTCTGGCAGCATTAGAGTCCTCTTGATCTCCCTTCCCCATGGCCTCGGAGGCTCCTAGACACACGAAAATCTCTCTTCTTGCTTTCTCTTGCCTCCCTCTTATTCCCATCGTTCTGTAGCTAAACAGTAAGTATGAAAGCAGCTGCAGGAGTAACTTTCTGACACTAGCTATTTTTTTCTAGTTATTATTTTCATCTATTTAAGAAAAATAACCCCTGGCTTTCCTGTCCTTCTAACGCTGCACATCAGGTCGTTGGATTGGGGCGAGATTTTGTCTTTATTTTCTTGTCTCCCTGTGTGCTTATGTTTGTCTTCCCCTCTGGGTCCTTGAGTCCACTGCTTGAGTAGATTTGGCTTGTCCGTTAGGTGGTCTGTCTTCTAGGACACCTCAGACTAGAGGCTGATTGAGCAGCCTGAGCAGCACCATCCCTGTCCTTACCCTGGACTGTCTTCTTCTGTGTAATGCAGTTGTTAAAGAGTTCCTTTGGGACACGAGGATATCTGAGCTTTCTTCTTTAAGTGATCAAGAGTCTCTCACGGGCAATCAAGTTCCTTTCATTAATTTACTCCTCCAGCATCTCTTCAGTGCCTGCTTTGTGCCATAGCAAATGTCTTCAAAATGAAACACTGTCCCTCCTTGCTCGGAACATTCAAGCCTATAATCTCCTGTCTTGCCTTGTCTTAGGGTGTGATGGAGTGTGACCCATTTTCCTGCAATTGGGGCAGCCCGGAAAAGGTCAGGACTGAACTTTGACCTGCCTCCTAGAATGGACTGAGCACCAGGAACTCTAGGTTGGCAGTAAAATATGGCATCAGAAGAACAAGGCAACAGCGGGTTGTGAGTGATATGGCATGGTGCCTAGTGGAGAAGGCCTCATAATCCAGGGAGGTCTTTTCACAGTTAGGGCCTCAGTTGTAGACTCAGGTTCAAGAGCAGGACCTCTGCTGAGAGGAAGAAGAGGAGCGTCAGAAGGCCTGGAGGACAACTTCAGGCAGAGGCCCAGTTACCTGATACAGGGCATAGTGGCTCCTGGGTCTCAGAAATAAGAAAAATGCCCTTCGTTGGACACAGGGACACAAGTTGGAAGCCACAGTAGAAGCAAATGACTTAGGAGTAATTACTCTTGAGTTAGAACTGCTTAAATTCTACTTTTCCAAGGTCAGAATTGTTCCTTTGCGTTCCATGAAGCTCAAACTGCAGGTGCGGGTTAAGTGGTTTAAGAAGGAGGCCAGGTGGGACAGGTGGGAGCTGGGCAGGACCTGCCATTACTATCAGCCCTTCATGGACTTCCACGATCACAGAGATTTAACGAGTGTTTTGGGCATTGAAAATGATTTCCATTGGGTGGATCAGCCTAACGAGACAGGAGTCCTGGAAAATCTACAAGGCAGCAGATTTACAACTTCATTCAGACTGAAGAAGCAGACAGATAGTTCCTGTTTATAGAGGCTCTGTCTTCCTTTGTTAATAGGAACTTTAGCTCGGTGCCTGGGTAAAGAAAGGAAACTAGGAAATGACCCTAGAGGAGTCCTTTGAAGACTGATACAAGTTGAGTTAGGATATAGACTGCCCTTTACCCACCTGTGGTGGGCCCTGCTCTCCCCAGAATGCCCTGGTCTTTGCACAGTCAAGGGCTGGCTGAAGAAACCTGCTAGGGACGTGGGCCCTGCAGAGAAGTAAAGGGGAAGTGTTCCAGTCACAGGCCTATGGGCCAAGCAGGCGAGGCCCTCAAGTAGTGATGAAGCAAAATGCCAGCAGGTGCTTCTCTTGCCTGAGCTCCTGGAGTCAGTATGCGAAGAAGCCAGCTGAGTCTCTGGTGATGAGTGACTGTTCTCTAGCTCTCTGAAGCATGGAGTCATCAAAGCAGAAAGACCAGTCTACGGTTGAGTGCAGGTAAAGCAGAAATGCTTGGTGCCCAGCAATAGCTCGAAGGGCTGGATGAAGGACACAAAGGAAGAACAGGCATCTGTAATTTCCCCGCAGAGGGGAGGGAGGTCAGTGGGGCTGGAGGAAGCTCCTCAGCTTCAGAGGCCATCGATAGCAAGAGTGCTTGTCATCATCTGTACTCAGAGAGCAAGTGTTTGTGGCAGCAACTGGTCTCCTTGGGCTTTGCCTTGCCTGCTCTGTCCTAGAAAAGTCACAGCCAGCCCTAGATG
The DNA here is from genome assembly GCF_902729225.1 of Pteropus medius. Taxonomy (NCBI): domain Eukaryota; kingdom Metazoa; phylum Chordata; class Mammalia; order Chiroptera; family Pteropodidae; genus Pteropus; species Pteropus medius. The sequence continues at coordinate 21,597,066 of NW_024349800.1, read as the reverse complement.
GAAAGAGATCTTAGCTAATTATACACTCTCAGGACTTGAGTCGATATTTTTAAAGGTTCCTAAATAGACATTTACAAATGAGGTTTTCCTTTGGGACTGTTGTTACAACTTATATAATTTGTAAAGATTCTAAAAAATACTCTTAAGTGTTCCATGTATTTATTCACATCATAGGCCAGGTAACCCTTCTGGCCCGGCCCACCCTATGCTGATGGCTGGGTTCTGCCGCTCTGGGATAGCGAGGCAACAGACTTCTCAGTTTGAAATTCGGGAATTCAGTCACCGTTCATCTTCTTATGCTGGACTACTTCAGTGCTCCAGCCTGGAAAGAGTTAGTGCAATGTCGAAAGATACTTAGACTGAGAAAGAATGTATCATGAGAGTAATCCTGAACGCCTGCCTAAGACCTTTGACTTTTCAAATATATAACAACATCTAATAGCTCTGGTTGAGTCTCAACAATTCTGTGGAGGAAATCAGGTCATTATCATCTCAGTTGTTCTGAGTCAGGAAACTAAAGGCCAGAGAGGTTGAGTGACTTGCCTAAGGCCACACAGCTAGGACTCAGGTGGGTCAACATATTTCAGTGCTCTGCTCTTCTCAGCCCACCATGAAGACTCCTACAAGCAATGCAGGTTCCAGGCTCCTGTCAGGTTGCTCGTTCAAATTGTTCTTGATATTCTCCCCCCACAGCCATTTAGAATATTTGAGCAGGGTTGTTTGCCTCGTGTTCTAGATTGAAATCTCCAGTGCTGCTTCTCCCCAAGGATTTCGTTTCCTGATCCTCTTCTTCATGCTCGTTTCATTCACAACTTAATCCTGGGCAAGTACCTTAATTTTAATTTAAGCTCTTATACTATGTATGACACTATTATTAGTTCTTTACTAATTTTAACTCATTTATTTCTCATAATAACCCTATGAAGGAAAAAGTATTAAGTAGCTTTAGATCCCACAGCTAGAAAGTGGCAGAGGTAGGATTCAGTTTAAATTGGCAGACTTGGGAGTCTGTTATCTTAATCACTACACTAGGGCGTGTTAAAACCCAGATTCCTTTCAGAGTCTGTTTCAGCAGACTCGGGTTGGGGGAGCCGAGAATTTTGCACTTCTGACAAGTAATAATGCTGACGTCGCTGGTGGCGAGCCCACACTTGGAGAACCATTGATCTAGGGACTCCCACTGCAGCTGCTTGAGAATCAACTGGGTGAGTTTTAAAAAAATGACTCCAGAGCTCCATTCCGAGATATTTTTTGATTTTATAGGTTTCAGAGGAGGGCCTAGGAATATGTAGCTTTAGAGAGCTCCACTGGAGATTCTGATGTGCAACCAGGTTACTCAGTTTTCCATCTAGAAAATTATTTTATAATTAGTCCATTTATACAGGATTGCTGCCTAGCTCAAATGAGGAAACCGATATGAAAGTGCTTTGCAGAAATTAAAGTTCTCATTAGAAGTAGTTTATTGTGGTTGTTAAGCAGTTTGTTGAGGATTTTGTAGTTGGTCCGCCCTGATTTTCATTCTGTCTCTCCATTTTCACTTGTAAATTCTTATTTCTAAAATGAGAATGATAAATAGTGTTTTCATAGACTCCTCGCAAAATAATGCTTCTGTAGTGTTTAGTGCAAAATAAGTGCTCAGTAAAGTATAACTTTAAGTAGTTTTAAAATAATGTATTATTTTTTACTTTCCTTTCATACTGATAGCTGTGTTTGTAAAACTCGTCTGATTAATGCACCCTGATTGACTTCTTCCTCACTTCCCCAAAGCCCATCTGTTCCCGAACTAGTCTAGCAATTTCTTTGCCTCATTATATGCTGGTCAATTCTCTTTTGAGCATCTCTGAATGTACGTATGTTATAATACCTCAGGGTCTTATTGCTGTTTTATTTATCTAATTTTGGAAAACAACAACTAATATTTATGTCTCTATTTAGACTTTTACAGAACGCTTTAATATATGTTGTCTCATTGGATGCTGTGGAGTATGATGATGATGTTGGTTCCTTTTTGCAAATGGGACGAAGAAGCCATAGAGAAAAAGAAGTGATTTACATTAGATCCCCTAAACTCTAAATGTCAGAGCTGGGACTCGATCCAGTCTAGACTCCAACCCTGTGCTAGACTACCGAGAGAAATATTTTGTTGTGTGTAGTATTTTCTTTCAGATGTATTTTGGTCATTTCCCCTTACCCAACTTCTTTTCCTTCACAAAAAAACAGTGTTGAGATTTTTAAGTTGAATTCCAACAAGTTTACCAGTTAGTTTTTGCAATACGGAAACTTTCTACCCAAGAACGTAGTTTGCTTCACCCGTTACTCAAGTCTTGTATATCCTTTGATAAAGCTCTGCAGTTTGCTTTATACATGTGTTACATATATCTTTTTTTAAGTTTACTTTTAGGTAGTCTATATTTTTGTGCTTATTGGGATGGGCTCATTTTTCTCATTTTATCTTCCAGCTGATTATTGCTGATTTTTTAGAAAATCTATTTATTTTATAAAGCTGTTGATTTTGATTACTGTTTTATAATCATTTAGTTACCTTATCTAAACTCTGTTAGACATAAACAGTTTTTCAGTAGATTATCTTGGGCTTTATAAGAAGAAAAAATTATATAATTTTCAAATAATGGTATTTTTTTCCCCTTTCCAACAATTTAATCCAAAGTATTTTCTTATTGCTGTAGCTTGGATAGTTTTGTAGAATTTGAGAAAATGAGGAAGTTGGCTTAGGTTTACTTTTTATTGGCAAGACGATATGTGCTCTGAAGATGAAACCACATGGGTGAAGTTAATCTTCATATCTTGCAACAATCTCTAAAAGAAAGGTTTTCTTGCTTTGATATATTTTATAATATATGGTTGGGTGTATGATATAAGCTTATTTGATTTTAAATGGGAAACAAAGAGGATGTAGTTTCCACAGTCAAGTATCCAGTCACTCACTGGCTCGACTGCAGGAAAGCAAACGAAAGTTATTTCTGGAGCAGTAAAATAAAATTCACTGAGTGAAATGAATTTACTGACTGAAAACAAATTCACTGACAGTGAATATGATCAAGCTGACAAATTTTTTGCATTGATAATCATTGGAATGCTTTTCACAAATTTAAAAAGAGCATGATCGTGTAGCACTTTGTTTTCTATAGTCTTTGGGACAGGACATGATTGTCAGACTTAAAAAGAACAATTATTCTGTTGATAAGAAATATTTAAATATATAAATATTTATATCAAAGCATAGAAAGTAGAACTTTAAAAATTTAGAGGAGATGGAGAGTCTAAATGAGGAAACAGGCTCAGAAAGCTGAATAATTTAAAGAAGTTCACATATGTAGCAATGGTAGATGAGATCTAGAAGCCAGTTTTCTTGGCTGTCTATATTCACCCATATTCAGACAATTTCTGAAACATGCCTTATAGGTAATTACCATTTTGTTGATTCGAAATATGATGAATTGCACTAATGGTCATTGATGGTCCCCAGGCTTGCTGAATCTTCATATTTTCAAGCAGCCAGTACTTTATAGATCATTGTACTTTGAATGTACATTTAAAGTTTTCAGGGTCACTCCTGCAGGAGTAAACCTCAGTCTATGCCCTTCCTGATCATGCCAGTCCACATCTACTCCTCTGGAGAGTGAAGATGCAAAAAGGACTATTTTATTGGTTTACACAGGGCACAGAATGATGATAGAAGAGGAACCACTCTCCTCCCCAAATCACAGGCAAGGAGCCAAACGTGAGGGCAGTTCTACTTGCCTATGCTAGTGGAAACACAATCGTGTTACTAACTAATGGTTATTAGTTATCCTTGGAAACTCCTAACTAATCTCTGAAAAACAAACCTAAACCAAACCACCTCTACCTTTTCAGATCAAAAAGTGGCTGCCAGACCTATGTTTTATTTCATAATCCTCATAGCAGAGGATTCGATGTTGAATTACTTCAACTTTCTTTTAGCTTTTGTTAGTTTTTCTTGGTTTTCTTAGGCTGTGCAGGCTGGAAAGCTACATATGCCAGACTCCCTTGAAGCTAGGATACAGACAAATAGCTTTGGTTCTTCCAATGAGAGCCATCCCATTTGTGCCTTGTAGAAATAAGAGGAAGCAGCTATGCAAAGAGAAATTGGATCTTCCGGGTATGAAAACTTTTTCTCAGATAGCAGTGGCAAAGCTCTTGGATTCCAATCTCGAGAGTGGTTAAGTTCCTGGAGATGGGCAGTGGTGTTTCACTATTACAGTCTTGGAGTGTAGTTGGGTCTTATTTCTGGCTGCTTTGGTTCTGGCTGTATAATGAACAAGCCTGGGTCCCTGATTCTCCTGGAGATTCTATGATCTTCATATCCTCCTATATCCTTTTCTGCTTAAATTGGCTAGACTTGACTCTCTTGATTGCAACCGATTATCATAATTTGTATAATTTTAACTATAATAATAATAACTAATGTGATATTGAGTGTATCTATAGAACACTATTATTGTATTGTATCTAGCCTGTTATGTACCAAACACTCTTCTAGGTACTTTACATGAATGAACTTAGCTAGTTCTCACCTCTACCCCTAGGAGTTTAGTACATTATTCCCATTTTACAGATGAGGATACACAAATGTAGAGGGGATACGATGTCCCGAGTCACAGAGCAAACAAGAGAGAGAAGTTCAGATTTAAACCAAGGCTCTGTAGCCTATGACCTGACTCCTCAAGGCTCTGCTCCCTGCCAATTTTATGAAATAGGTATTGTTACCATTTTACAGTTGCAAAGGTGAGGTACATTCTGAGAGGGTGACTGACAGCAGTTATACAGCTGGTAAGTGACTGACCATAAGTAGACCCAAGATCTCTAGACTCCATATTCAGGGGTCTTCTGGCTATGCCCCACTGCTTGTCAGAGTTTTACTCTATTGCTTATTTGTCCATTCAGTTATTCAGACTGTCAGTTATCCATGCATCTCTTCATTCATCCAGCTATATTATTCCTGTGAAAATGCTCCGGTCTTTTCTATTTTTAGAAGAATATGGAGCTTGTCCCAGGGCCTCTTCCTATAATGTGCTGAGACCCACACCTCATTTCCTTTGGGGTCCTATAGAGGTGTAGCATGGCCCATAAAAAACACCATCTCTGCTCATATCTCATGATTTTTGCAAATTAATGATCTAAGTAAAATGGACCATTGCCTTTAAAAGTGTGCAATAAAAAACGATAATAAATGCCAAGCTGAGGATCATAATGGAAAAACAACTGTTTGGGGTACTTTGCTATGGTACAGTTCCCAGCCTGAGTACTTTCAGTGGAGTTGGCTGGATTTTTCTGGGTTCCATGTTCAATGCCTCGAGTCTTCACACATGGCTGGATGCAAAGTAAGAATTGCCTGTGAAGTCAGAAGAGGCTTAAATCTGAGGTTAACCAAAAGGTGTATCAATTAGACAGTGACCCAGAAATTCTTGGAAGAGTGATTTTTGAGCTACCTTCTGTCTCCTTGAGGGCTCCTTCCCTGTCTTCCTGCCTTCCATGACTTTTTTGGTAGAAAACTGGAAGAGCTGGGATTTTTGCCCAGAAAGGTTTAGGAAAACAAAACTTAACTGCTGTAGCTTTGAGAAATAAATTCCTCTATGAGGCAAGGAAAAATCAAAGATCTTGAGAGAAAAATGAAGCCACAGTTTCAATTATAACTGTTACCAGGTTTAGATCCAGCTTTGGGCCAAAGTGTCATCCAGACAGATGTTCTTGTAATTTGGTTTCCATAATAAATGTTGTACTTGTGAAAATATTTTAATGACATCTCGGCACTTTACTAGGCCTCAAATTCTAGAAGATTTTCCAGGTCAGGCAAAGACCATTTGCACCAGGTCACCCAGTGACCTCTTTCATTCTGCTGGGGCTTATGGAGAACATTAAACTTGCAGATGCAATTATTGCATAATAAAGTATTGATTTTCTAAGAAACCCTGTAACATTTTCTTCTTAATAATTAGCATTTACAAGGAATACATCCGAGAACTTTTATAGAGGATTAACCACCTATTGCTACTTGAATGAGGCACTTAGTACTTTAGTTTAAAAATAAACAACATTGAAAAATAGCTTTAGTTCACAGAATTACAGATCAGCTGCACATCTTTTATAAGGGTTCTCACAGAATCCTAGTTCAGATTTTAAAATAATTTTGATACATGTTATAAACCATTCTGAAAATGCCATTTAAGGGCAAATTGAATTATCTTCTCACAGCTGATATGGACTCAGTTTTGTCTGATGATGGGATACTAACTTGCTGAATTATCTCCTATGGACAGTCTTCATCTATTAAAGCACCAAAAACAAGAACAATACACAGTTATAAAATGAAAGTCTCCTTAAACGCAAAGAAAATTTCAAGTACAATTTAAAGATAATTTCTCTTATGTAGATGGCTGAGGTTATTTAATACTCCAAATGAACAAAGGCTACGATGACTGAATATATTCATGGGAGAGAAAAGAAGGCTTATAAATGTCATCTGAACAAGATGTTTTTCCACGTGTTTCTGGTTTGCTCCTGTTGAAATTAGGGGAGTGCTTTCATGTCCTTCATATGTTCTGTTGAAATTGTCTCCTGGATGTGTTGAAGTTAGCTTTGGGGGAACTTTAGACACCAGGACTGCTGGGGTCTTGAGAAATAGTGAGCTAACATTAATACAGCATTAACCAACCTGGACTCCATTCCAGCCACACAACTGATGAGCTCTGCCACATAAAAATAGTGCCTGTCTTTTATCTGTATGCTTCAACTCTGCCATCTGGGTAGCAACTTGGCATTGGCCTTGAAATCAGGGAGACTGTGGTCCCACTTATTCCTTCTGTATCTCCCAGGGAAGAGTAAAGGCCGTTCATTCAATCAAACAAAAGATTTTGTTGAGCTCCTCCCTCGTCCTCAGTTTTGTGTTGAATGCAGTATGGAGGCAGGGTTGCAAAGGAGGCATGGCTCTTGTCCATAGGTCACCGACAATAACAACACGTCGATCATACATAACTGTGTCAGTAGAACTTGTATTTATGTTGTTCCCTTTGCCTGAAAGGCCTTGCCTTTATTTCTTCAATTAACTAACTGATGTGGCTCAAATTCTCTTCCTTCCAGGAAACTTTCTATAAATCTAATTCTCGTAGCTTCACTCTTTTCCTAATTATATTAAAATTATCTTTTCAAGGGTCTGGCTCAGTTATTAGAATCTGGTTCCTGCCAAACAAGGATTGGTTGTGTTCTTGTCCATATCCCAGCACTTAGCACCTATATTTTAATGGTATTGGAGAAACACCTGGCAGGGAGTCATGCCCATCCTCTCTGTCCCATCTATAGCACACAATTTTCGTAATGATAAGGTATATGTAATTGCCTTGAATTATAATTATTTGGTTATGTGTCATCCCTCTAATAGACTGAAGAGTTAATGGTGCTTTACAGCAAAAAGACACTTGTTTGAACTCTTCCCCACCACTTAGGCATTTTATTGGAATAACAATATTTACTTCATAGAATTGTTATAAAATTAAATGACATGGAAAGTACCTACTCCATATTTGTTTATTAAGTGTTATTCTCAGTGACTATACTCTCATCGATAGAAGGGGAAATATCTTGAATAATGCACTTTGCAAGCAATAGATATTTTTAAAAAGTAGATGAAAAGATATGAAGCCAAATGAATTATATAAACAATTAATAGGACAGACATTCAGAGAAAGGCAGTACCTATGGGAGCTGTGTGCTCAGCAGATCATTCATGAAGGGAGAGCTGAGTGAACACTGAAGGCTACAAGGGATTTCCAGTGATCACAATAAGAAAAATACCCCTTATTGGGCATTTATTTGTGCCAGGCACTATGCAGACTAATCTATGTGTCTGTTTAATCTTTACAATAACCCTATAAATATTATTATAATTACTACCATTTTACAGAAGAAGAAGCTGAAGCTTTCAGAAATTGAATTATATTTTAAGTTTATGTAGATAATATATTAGTCAGCTATTGCTACAATAATGTTGTATAATAAACCACACCAAAACTCAGTAGTTTGAAATGATAATCATTTACTCTCATGCTCATGGATCTGCAGCAGGTTGAATGTAACCCAGCTGGGCTAGGCTGGTTTCCAGGTTCTAGTCTTTGGGCCCTGGCTTCTAGCTGCTACACCTACCTTATCCCCCTTGGACCACGGCAACGCGGAATGTGTGATCTGCGTCATATGACTCATTCTGGGGCCGAGACTGAAAGAACCACAGTTAACTGAACATGTTCTCATGGTGAACCACAGTTAACTGAACATATTCACAGGAGCACAAAAGGGCAAGCCAAACTCTGCAGGTACATTTCAAGTCTCATGTGCCGATATCTCATTGGCCAAAACAAGTCATATAGGTTTAGGCCAACACTAAAGTCAAGGGGTAGCAAGGAAGTCCATGCGACCCACCATGAGGTCATAACAAGGATGTAGATGTGTCTTTCTACTACAAGAGAGGGAAAAATTGGGATCAATAACTCAATTCTTCTGGTAATAACTGGCAGAACTAGTATCTAATCCAGTTCTGTCTGATTTAAGAGCACAGTCTTATTCTCTATCATATACCATCTCCAAAGAAAAGAAAGGGGTTTCAGGTAGAAGAACAGCACATACAAATGTAGGTTAGAATGAGAGCAAGGAGCATGCAGCCGGGAGCAAGGAGAACAGTGAAAGTACCGTAGTGGCCTGAGAGCAGTAACTGCAATGCATGATCTAGTAAACACTCCTGATTCTGTTAGTAGGCCAGTCCTGAAAATCTCAGAGATCCCTAGGTGACTGTCAAATATTTGTTTTGATTTTCACAGTGCCAGTTGTACCCATGGTCTCTGCTAGCTATGTGGTCCATCCGTACAGGTTAGAAAAATGTTCACTATATCAGTCAGACTCACTCTTATCAGTCAGAAGGAAATGACAGAGTCAAAGGGTTCAATTGAACAGAATCGAATAAAAAGACCATTTGCAGAGGTGTGACCAGGGAAAGGGAACCCGCCAGGATTGATGAGGTACCCACGTACTAGTAATAGTGAAAGTCATTATTACCCCTCTGCCTAAGAAAGTCTCAGATGCACCGTATAGAGGCCACCATCTGGGGCACAGAGCAGTACAGAGACAAACAATGAATGGAGAGGAGGAAATGGAGAGTAATTGGCACATAATCCCCTGAACTGACAAATTAGGAAAAAAAAAAAAAATTTGCTCTGGGCAGATGCAGCTTCAATGCTGAGTAGTTTAGCCACAGTACCCCACTAGAAACATCATATCCAGTACAGAAGTCCATGACTTAGTGAGTGGAGAACAGGCTGCATTTTAATACCTAATCACCTCCTGGGCTAGGTGCCTTGGTGTCAGGGTAAGCTGTACAGTGTATGCAGCAGCCCTGTTTACATCAATCTTAACTTGCCATATCTGACTAATAGCATAGGAAGCACATAACCCCAAATATAATTGTGGTAGGAAGTTGATAAAAAGGGTCAAGTTACTTAATCCCCCAAATAAATGAGCTTCTATCACTGAGTGAAATATACCTTGATGTCTTGTCTCCATCTGCTGAAGCTCATTTCTCTAAATGAGACCCTACTGCCTTGGACTTCTCTGGACTCTGTGTAGGTCTTCAAGTGATGGGTAGGCCTCCTGTGTGCTGCCTGGGACCAGATCCTTTCTTCTTACCACAGAGCAGATCAGAGCTCCAAGGACCTCCACTGCATCTAGACATCAAGGAGGAATCTCCATCTATCCTTGCTGGTTTTGTACCCAAATCACAAAGTTCTCTATGGTCTGGGAATAAATAAATGTGTCTTTGTTTGGATATTATAGAGCCCTTGGTTTAAGAGTTTTGCAGAGGGAGGAACTAAGTTCATACCTACCAAATGATTATTTCAGATAGCCTTAAGTCTTCACTAATCTGCACAAACAAGACAGCCTGGCTTTTCTGGGAGTGATCGCATACTTGTCTGTGTTCTCAGGCTCCCAGGTTCTTTGACAGGTAGGAGTGTCCCCACCTGTCCCTTTTTTCTCATTGCTTCTGAAAACTCTGCCCTTGGCTGGGCCCCTTGGTATGTAGAACTGTCTTGCTGAATCTCATTCTTTGCCCCCGCAAAAATGTTAATTGGGTAGCTGCACCGTGGGTTATTTGCAAGAATATATTTTTCTTGAACATTATAATTATACTTATTTAATTATTTATTCAATCCAACATGAATGAGTTCCTGCCATATCCAGGATACTGAAATAAAATCAAGATCTCTGCCCTCAAAAATGCACAAAAAATATATCTTGAATCCCAAATCTTTGAGCTGAGAAGAAGCTTAGAGTTCAACTAAGTTAGATCCTTACTTTTCGGCAGCTGAGCCATCTTCACTTTACCAGGGAGGGTCAGGGAGTCAGCAGTTTACCTTGTTCAGCGCCTCATCCCTGGTTAACGGTAGTGAGGAAGCCAAAGTGCTGCTCGTTCTCCCTTGTCGAGATGTCCTGGTTAGCAGGGATGTGCAGATAAATTTCCAGTGCCTGATTGGGAGTTACTAGAGCCTGTGTCACCTCTTTCACAGGTGGAATCATATACCAGCCATTTTCGTTAGATGTTGCATCGGTCTTTAACATTACTAAATTTAATGGGAAAAATTTGAAAATCTGAACTTGGTAGTGACCTCATTTTCAAAGTTAGCTCTGAGGCCTGCAGACAAAGCTTTCTGGCTTAGATACATTTCACACACCTCACTCCTTAGGCTAGAGGGGAAATGGCTTTTGGCTTACCTGGTACCAAGTGCCTCTGGGCTGTTCCTGGCTTGGTTTACTTCTTGGCCAAGGGGAGGCACTTGACAGCCTCCGGCCTAGAATGAGTTCCTGGGGCTAAATGATACAGTCTTTGCTGAAGGACGACCGAGAGGACCTGGCCTTCCCACCCGATAGCCACACACTTATACCCCAGTGCCCTTGAAATGAGAGCAGAATCCTGATTTACAACCATGTGGTTATACTTAGTTACATAGCAGTGTAATTAATGCCACTTAATGTAAAGTGAAAACAGAATTTCTGCAGCTGCCAACTTCCTCCAGCTCAGGCAGTACTATATGCTGACTTCATTTATAAGCATTATTTTCTTTTTCATCATGCTGATTGCAGAAAGAAAATCAGTCCAAGAAAGAGAAACAGACATCAAACTTCAACTGACAACACACAAAATACAAAATTTAGATTGCAAGTATTGATTTCCATCTAGCATCACGCCAATTGCTCCATAAAATTGAAGCTCTCCTGACATCTTAGTCAATGGTCAATTTGAATGCATCAGGCCCTTGAGCTCTACTGGACCAGGCTAAGGATCGTGGCTGGGCATCGCGTTCTCTATTTCTTCAGTTCATTCCCTGTGCTCACTCCAGATTCTCTGCTAAATGTCTGAGAAAAGCTCATGAAGATAAATGAACTTTCGGTTTTCTAGTCATTCAGTCATTGCTGTGGTTTCGCTAGCCAGGGCCTGGCTGCCCCTGTAGGCATTTTTGTACATTCCATCTACTCCGCTTGGGTGTGAGATCCATGAGTCACCAAGACCTGTGTGGAGGGCGGTTTGTTGGGTCACAATGAAAGGCATTACTGTCTGTGGAAATCTTCAGAGTGTAAGCAAAGGCAATTAATGCTTGGAAAATAAGGGTTTTTCCATGTCTTGTTTGAAAATTATAAAGGAGAAGTGAGTTTTTACATAAGGTTGTGGTAAGGCTGAATTTGATTTTTATTCTGAGCCAACCTGCTAACCAGTATGTGTGGTTTAGTGTTGAGGAGGGACTTGCAAAGCTTGTAATAGTATGCATGTTAATTAAAGTCAACACTATCTCAAAAAATAGATGAGAACTGACCAGCCACCATGTTTAGCTATGGAACATCCCTTCTAGTAGAAATTTAGTTCTAGCTCCTAGCTCCTTTGAACAGTTTGTAATACATCAGTTTCCCAAAAGAAACCATTTTCTGCAGTAACGACAAAGACCTTGGGAAGATGATAAAAAATCATCAACCCGACTCCATCCTTCACCATCTTTACTGCACCTTCTGCACCCTTTGAAGCCAATGGGAGAGTCCCTGGCCAGGCAGATACATTAGGGCGGGAGACTGGATTGGATATTGGGCCACCCATAGAAATGAAACACCACCGATAATTAAACTCTTCGTCAGTTGACATTTTCCAGAAGTAATGGAAATCTCTGAAGAATGCAATTAGAGAACTTTGCTCTTCAACAATTGAATTTCCCACATCTTGCTTTAACTTTCATGACATATGAAAACGCTAATGTTTATTGTTATATATAGGGAGAAATATGAGAAAATTCCAAAACAGATTTGAGAAAATAACAACAAAAAAATGGCCTCCGCCCTGTCCCCCAGCCCCCCGCGCCCCAATGGTGCGTCATTAGAGTCGTGCAATTTACAGCCTCAGTAATCAATTACATTCCAACCCTCATCATCTGGATCCCCACACCCATGCGGGGCAGAGCCAAAGCAGGCTTTCGGAGCAGCTGTGACATCAGGGGATGCGTGCAAGGGGAGTCATGGATTTTTCTCAATTCTTGCCACATCAAAGGAGGACCTCCCCTGTCCTCATGAATGTGTGTGCTCTACCAGAGGATTTAACCATACTTATGTAACACCTCAAATGAGCTCCTGCCCCCAGCAAAATAAATATCCTTTTTCATGCTCTCCCATTGTCTGACGTGCTATGGTTTTACCTGTCTTCTCCCACCAGTCCCCAGAAACATCTTCTTGTTGAATTTTGTCTGATCCATACCCCTGTACCTCCAAAAACATGCCCTCTACGCTTTCTCCTTGACCCTCTTTCCTCAACAAAAGACTGTTTTTTAGCTGGTTTTTGTTTTTGTTTTTGTTTTTTTTGATTCTTACTCCATTCAACTCATCTGATCCACTGAATTAAGCTAAGGTATTAATGGCTGAAAACGAAAATTAAAGTGGTAATTCAGCCAAATAATGTGTAAGAGAGTAATTTTTTTTTTTTTTTTTACTATTTTAGTTACTAGCATAACCTCTCTTCTTAGGGAACTCTCATTGTTTGAGGAAAATAACTTATTAAGCCACTTGGGGTAGAAGATGAGACTCTGGGGCAGCAATTACAAAGGAAGCTGAAGTTTTTAAAAGGATTCTTAAAGTGCTCTGCATGAGAGACTAAAGGAAACTCATACTTTATTCTGAGAGGAAAGGAAGAGAATAGATGGGTAGAGAAGTGAGGTAGAGGACAGAGGATATGGCAAGAGCCTGAGTTCGTTGTGAGCTAAAGAACTGGTGACATCTCTACATGGGAATGGGGCAAAGCAAATTTTAAGAATGAGAGTATCTAATATTTCCTTTAAAATTGTGCTCATTTTTTTCAATGCAAGCTCTTTTACAATTCCTCCAAACCTTCATTTACATCTGTTAGACATACAAATACTTTTTGTGTGTTTGTGTGTGTGTAAAATAAAAAAGTTTCACAATTTCATCAATGAGGTGCCTGCAGAAGAAAGAGCCCACGGACAGGTGACTCTGAGAATAAAATCTGCTTTCCCTATTACTGGGAATTCACAGAGGTCTTTGAGAGGATTTGCCCTTTCAAAGAGTATGCAATTGTGGGCTTTACCCAATATTATCTAGATCTAAAGGAACAGGCAGAGCAGCTAATATTTGAGTAATATTTGCAGCCCAGTGAAATGAAAGGACATATAGTAAAATTTGCTGATGGAGAAATGAGGAAGGAAACAGAAGCTTCCGCAGAGGGCGAAACAAGTCTGTGTGGCTTATTAAGACAGTCCCCGTTGGGATAGGAAAAAGGGATGAGATTTTGGACTGAGGCCTTAAGTGGAAGCTAGGAAGATTGCATGTGATGTGACATAGATGTGATAATCCCTCTTCTCTGTGCCTGGATCTGTGCAAATAACTGACTTTATGTACTGTAGACCAGAGAGAACCATTCTGCCTTGGCAGGTGAAACTTTCAAGCAACAAATACTAGATCCAGTGTTGGAGCTAATAGTTTGAGACATGTACACTTTTTGGCAAGAGCAGCAGCATGGTGGAGGAGGTTAGTTAGAAATGGCTAAAGCACTCAAGTGAAAGCACAAAAGCAAGGAATGACAGTGTGTGAGACATTTTCAGGGTCTCCCCTCCACTCAGAGTCAGCAGTGGATAAGATCTGGAAAGAGCTGGGTTTTTCTACCAGCGATGAACAAGATGAGCAGATACCTAGTATGTTACATCAACAGATTCTATTGCAAAAGAAAATTTTAGAAGCAAAGTTGTCTTTCCCACTCCACCATTTATGGAGTGATTTCCATGTGCCAGGTACTTGGATGGGTATTGATGTATATGGATGGGCTTCACAACAATCCAAAGAGGTAAATATATACTTTATGGAGGTTTCAAAAGTTTAAAGAATATCTGTCCCCAAGGTCAAATGCTAGGATGTTCAGGGGCAAGAGAAATGTAGTTTTAATTGGTCTTACTGCAGAGTTGATGATCTTTGGCAGGAGTCAACAAACTACAGTAGTGGCCAACAGTCTGTCTATATATGCTGCATGAGCTAACAGTGGTTTTTACATTTTGATAGGGATATTTTAAAGAAATAAATATGTAGGACAGAAGTTATATGTGTTCCACAAAGCCTAAAATAATTACTATCTGGCACTTTGCAGAACAAGTTTGCCACCCTGTGTTCTATGGCGTAAACCCACCACCCTTCTTCTGAGCCAGGTGGTCCTGAATGACTGTTGATAAATGTAAGCACTACCTCTACCTAATGACATGGAAGCTCAGATGTTTCAGGTACTTGGTACTTCTCAAAAACCCTTGTTGGACCATCAAGATGGCTATCAGCTAGAGCCTTAAAACATTAAAATAAATTTTGTATAAAATGCTGCAGAAACGATAGGATTACAAAAGCAGAGGCTTTTCTCTAGAATATGAGTTTATGACTTGGAGACCGTGGATCACTAAGGAGTCTAGAGATAACCTTAGAGGTGTGGGACCCCCAGAAATTGTGCACAAACTGGGCATATGACAATAAATGATTTTTTTTTCTGGAGAGCAGACCCTGATTTCCTTCTCATTGTCAAAGAGGTGGTTATTTCTAAAGGTTATAAAACCTGCTTCTAGAGCTCATGAAGGTATGGAAATATAGAACATCAGAACTGGGAAGAACACTGAGAGTAATCCCCCTAAGTCCAGACCTAGGCCCTTTTCCTTTGCAGTCTATTCTCTTTCCCTAAATCAGTAGCCCCCAACCCTTTTGGCACCAGGGACAGGTTTCGTGGAAGACAATTTTTCCAAGGTCCAGGGAGGGAGTGGATAGTTTTAGGAGGATTCAAGCACATTTCATTTATTGTGCACTTAATTTCTATTATTATAACATTGCAATATATAATGAAATGGTTATACAACCCACTATAATGCAGAATCAGTTGCCACCAGATGCAACTGTACAACTGAAGTGCATCAGCTCACTTGCCACTATAAAGCCGGCCACCAGATGCAGCTTAATTGTCTTTTGCCACTCACACTATGGGTCTTGATATGAGTCTGCAAGCAGTTGATTTATTATGGTCTCTGTGCAGTCAAACCTCTCTGCTAATATGAATCTGTATTTGCATCCTTTCTCCAGCACTATCAACACTGCCTCAGCTCCACCTCAGATCATCAGGCGTTCGATTTTCATAAGGAGCACGCAACCTAGATCCCTCTTATGTGCAGTTCACAATAGGGTTTGTGCTCCTGAGAATTTAATGCCTGATGATCTGAGGTAGAGCTGAGATGGCGATACTAATAATGCTGGAGAATTGCCGCAAATGCAAATGAAGCTTCTCTGGCTCACCTGCTGCTCACCTCCTGCTGTGCACCCTGGTTCCCAATGAGTTTGGGGACCCTTGCCCTAAATAATTCCAACCACATTGATGGCTTCTTTTATGATCTAGACACAATTCCAATGATCTGTATTCTACAGCCAATGCCCTTCCTCAAAACTCAACTCGAATGTCTTAAATCGACAAATGCCAAGGGGAAACCTTTGCTCTTTTCTTCATACCTAATTCTTTTGAGTGTTTCCAGCTGTGGGTACCAGAGTCAAGGAGTCATCCTGATTTCTAACTGTCCATCATCACCCTTCCCTTCATCACCAGATCCTATTATTTTTCAATTCCTAAATGTCTTCTACATGTGCCCACTCTCCCTATGTTTCTCCATCATCCTAGACCCAGCTACCACCATCTTTGGCTATATATTTGTACTACTACTTCTACCAACGCCTCTCCAAATCATTCTCCATGTTACTTTCAGACTGTCACAGGTTGAGTTTCCAAGAAAGCCAATTTGAAATAGAGATAAGAATTCAAGAAGTTGATTAGGCAGTGTTTCTTGAAGAAAGGAAGGGAAGTAAGCTTGGACAGAGGGAGAAGTTGAGCTACAATGAAGTTGCAACTAAAGCCTCAGCCAACACCTCGGGGACTTTTGAAGATGGAATGACCTTTCAGAGCTGTTCCAAGGTGGGCGGAGCAGGCCTAACCATTATACCCTTGCACGGTTCAGGATGTGAGCCCTGGAAAGGGGCATAAACTTGGGTACCAAGGCTCTACCCCTTTGTTTAAAACCTCTCAAGGAGAAGCCAAAACTGTGCAACGTGATCCTCAAAGATGTGCATGGTTTGACCCCTACTTGACCTTTCCACCCTCTTCTCCATCCTACTCAGCTTTGCTGTCTGGGTTCCAGCCATACCGGTTTGCTTTTTAGTCCCTTGTATTTATCTTGCTTCCATCCACAACCTGGCCTTTGCACATGCTATTTTCTATTTTGCAATGGTTTCCTCCACCTCCACTTCACCTAGTAGAGTCTTTATCTCAGCTCAGCACCTCTTCCCGACCTCCTTGCCTAGGTCACACCCCCATTATAGATTCTCACAGTACATGTTTCTTTGTGCAGGAGCACATATATCAGTTGCAGTTTTTGCATTTGCTGCGTGATTATTTCATAGTCAACTATATCTCCATTTTGAGGGGTTGCTCCATGAAGACAAGGCTTGCCTATTTTTTGCTCACCATTGAATTCCTAGAGCCTCTCATAATTGTCGATGCATAGTAAGTACTCAAAAAAATATTGGTTGAATGAAGAGTTCAAGAATGCCCTTATTTTGTGGATTAGGTCACCAAAGATTGAAGAGTTCGCATGGACTTGTTTTGAGTCAAAGAGCTGCTCGGTGTTGGAGAAGGATATTTTAAGTCATATGTGTATTTGCATATTATTTGGAGATTTCGTGGCCTATTTCTGGCAAATTTACAACTGAAAAATGATTATTGCTTTTGCTTTCAGCTCCCTCTTGAACTGAACCATTGAGTTTTCTCTTCCTAGAGTTTACCCACATTAGTTGTGGTTTTCACTTACTCAAAGAAAAACCTCGAATGTATTAGTGGATTAAATTCAATCAGACAAGATAAAAAAAAAAATTTTTTTTTAACCCTAACATGACACTAGATACCCAGTTTGACAAATTCTTTTGCTTTGTATCCAGTTGTTCTGATGTGATAGAGATAAAATCTTTACTTCATCTGAATGTCCCACCCCTACCTCAGAATCCAGACTAAATGGTAAAGAGGGTGAGAGACTCAAGAAGAAAAGAGGTTGGCCCACAAGGCACCTTGTATTTCTGAGCGTAAATTTAGAGAACAATAATTTGAAATCCTGGGTCATAATTCACCAAGTCAGGCTACATATGAAAATGAGAATATCCTGACTTGTCCAAAAGAGTTTCGTAAATAATATTATTCATCTCCTAGAAGCGAGCCATATTTTTATTGGACTTTTTACTTCAGCCCTGCATTACTAATGAGAATATATATTTTTAAAACTCTTGTTATTTATTTCCCTTCTGTTTAATATTTCAATCAAACATACATTTACTGTGTTAATCACAGAACATGATGGTTTTAAAACCTCAGAAATCATTTTAATTGAATACCTCATGTCCATTTAATCTAAAGTTAATAAAATCTTTTTTTTAACATCATTGTGTCCAATCTTAATTTCTTGCTGTGGGATATTCACCCCTTCTTTCCCTGAATTTTTTTTTCAGAGTCAGTCATAAAAAATTCATATTTTATTTTGAAATTAAAGTTAGATTCTTTTTATGTTAGTCATACTAACCTGGTGTTTACTTAATATCAGTGCAATAACCAATAAAATAGAGAATTGTGTCCAATGATTAAAATTTATAATGTATCAACTCAAAGTATATTTGGAAATAAGAGACTCTCAGCTGATGTCAGTCATCTTCAGATGTGAACACAACAGGAAAAGAAAAAAGTTCTGTTACAAGATGTTTATGTAGCTGCATCAGTGAGAGTTCTGGGGGAAAGGATAGGGGATCGCATATGGCATCAAGTAGAATTTCATTAATTTGGCTAGAAGTACCATGGATAGAGCAATTATGGATTTGGGTATCGAAGCCATGGAATTCATTGTTCCACACATCTGCAGTATTCTCAATCCTTCCCATTTACTTTTAAGGTTGTGTATTGTAACTGGTCTACAGATAATAGGTCATGAGTGGCTCTCAGCTATCTCTGATCAGAATTCCCTGACTCCATGTTGTAAAGTGAAGGGACAGGTGAGAAGTTTTATCTCAGAAACATTTGGCATACATCCCCTTGGGGCTTTATATATTGTGGTTCAATTAGCTGGGTAAGAATGATTTCTCTTTTAAATTTTGTGTCAGTGCTGCTTAACAGAGGGCTTCATTTATGGCACCTCTTGCAGAAGCGTACAATTTGCCTGACCATCCATGTGCAAAGTCGGTGAACCCATTCCTTTTGGAGAATAATATCCAAATATCATAGCTAGAGTGACCATATAATTCATCTACCAAAATGGGACACAAAATTTGGGACAAATTAATGGGACATTAAAGAGGAAGCATTATTGAGTCAAGGCAAACCTCAAGCATGCATGGAAAAAACAAGACATCTGGTTGCTCTATCTGTAGTGTTTCTGGAGCGCTGACCTCTTTTTCCCTCCACAGTAACATTTCACGAACACTCTTCTGTAAAAAGAGTTAATTCATGTTCTGTGCCTCATAAACCTAATGTTAAAATCCCATGAGCACATCCGATCATTTTGATTACAGTGGAAAGTTCTAAAACTCCAAGAAATGAGCTGACCTATAGTAGATTTGGGTCCGCCTTTAAGCCCCAATGGCACAGTCCTAGTCAAGGTCTCAAAATCCTTTAGACCCACAGCTACAGGCAGTGATGACAGGTCATTGTAATCAGCTTTCCGCATGGCTGCTTAACCACTCATTGAGGATCTAGATCACTTTTTACTGATTCACAATTCTACATTTGCCCATTTTAGGTGGTTTTCTATTTTCTGGAGCCTCTGACATCTGCCTCTAAGGATGCAAAGATGCTATGGTAGGACATCATGGAAATGTGAGACATTTTAATATTTTGACCCTTACTTCCTAAGACAGTAGCTATGAGCCAGCTGGAGGAAGGACACAGCCAGTGGAGCGTGGGCCTGCTCTATCACATTGTAGATCATTCTGTTTCTGAAAACAAATTTGTGGCAGACCGCTCATGGCTGTCTTTCTTAGAGTTACACAATCTTGTTATCAGACCCAGAGGTCAAATAATACAATCTTGAATTTTTTTGAGGGAGACGTTGTTTAGGATTTTTTTCTTCCTGAGAGAATCCTTTGTTTGGAAGTGACCAGAAAGGATGAGTTATTGAACGACTCTTTTGTCATGGTCCAATGGGCAGAGAAAAAGCAGTGCACCTATTACCTACAGATCTTCATGAAGACAAGTGCAATAAGTTGCAGATAATTAACTTGTTCATAATCCAAATATTGAAGACGAATTTCATCAATCTGGAGCCCTGGGGCAGAGGGACTGTGCTTTCAGAACTAAGCTATTTTACATGATTCTCAACCCCAGGATTTTACATGATTCTCAACCCAAAGGGCTTTCTTCTTGGGTGCAGATCTACCCTGAGAGAAAAGGCAGAAACTTCACAATATTGAACATGAAATGATTAAATCGTCATGTTCCTGCACTACTTCTGAGTGTCGGGTGCCAGGGGTGAGTTTAATGTGTAACACAGGAGGTGATACGGCACAATGCAGTGGGTGATCTTTTTCAGCTGGTACTTCAAGCAACAAATAATGCTTCCTATGAAAAGAGACTTAAAATTTTCCAATACCATGTAACAGAAGACACTGAAGAAAATAGAAAAAAAGGAAGATTTAAAAAGCTAAGGTTTGAGAGACAGAACTCAAGTATCATGCCGCCATTTTTATTAACAAGTAGTCAAGCTGTCACTAATTATTTGCAGAGCGTGTTGGAAGGAAGTAGAATTTTTTATAGGTGTAAATTGGCATAGTTTTAGTTCTTAAAAAGTGGCAAATGCAGATAGACCATTATTTTTTCTGTCATTAGTAAGAGACTTGTAGTTAAAAAAAAAAAAAAACAGCCATCTCAATGCTGAAGGTTTGAAACAATAAGATCTGGGACATGGAGAAAAGGCTAAAAGATGATTCCTCTAGTTACGTTTCTTAAAGGTTATCACTAGTTCCTTAATATGTGCAGGAAGTAGAGATTAGAATCAGGATCTCTTTTAGTTCATTCCATATAAACATTTACATATTGTTCTTATCGCTATTATTTAATTATTTTCAAATGATTTTATTTTTTATCTTCACTGAGGTACATGTTAAACTATCAATCCAGGTATTTCTGTTTTTCTGCACATACCAGAAATGGAGAAATCCTGTCTGATTCTGGTGCCGAGAATATATTAAGCTGGGTAACTAGTAGTCCTTAGAGAATTGAAACTAGGTATATGTAGTCCAAAGTCTTTGGATCCCTGAAATGAAAGGTAATATACTTTCTTCTTCTCTATTCCCATCTGTACTCTGTACCTCACTGATGCACAGAAATATAATCAAAGTCCATTTGACCCAGGACAGCCATTAAGAAGTTTTTTTATCCCCTTACATTTAATGTTGGTAGGAATTCCGAAAAGTCTTGGCAATACTTATATTAATAGAGTTTAACTATTGTCAAATTCTTCACATATTTGTTGTTAACCTCAGCCTTCAGAGAAGCTCAGAAAAGGCATTATAATTTCTATTTAGTAGGAAACTAACACCTGTGGTAGTGTAATGTCTTATCCAGTATTTCATGTCTCGTCCGTGGCAGAACTAAGACTAGAACTCAGGTCTCTTGAGTCTCAGAGAAGAAAGAGGTGTACAGAGCTATCATTAGTGGAGGGGAAAGCAAAAGAATGATGTTTACTGGTAGCCAAGTTAGTGGAGCTTATGAAGATGAGACCATCTGAATCACAAGGCATTTTACTTAGTGAGATTGCAGAGCATCTCAGAGAAAACAAAAATATGTTGGCACACACAAAAATTTACTCAGAGGATTAATAAAGAATAATTTCGGAGAAACTCATGAGTGGTAACAATGAGAAGGGGTAATATAGGGCAGCAGAGAGAAGACTGGGATAGACGAGAAAATCTGGATTTTATTTTTGACAACATCACTTACTAACTTCAAGATCTTCAGCAAATCATTTCATCTTTCTGTGCCTCAGTTTCCTTGTATGTTAACCTGCTTATTCTCCTCACAGGGTCCTGTCAGAATCAAATGAGAAAATGGAGATGACTTTCATAATTCTGAAGTGCTAGACAAAGGTAAGAAATTATAGAGCATTACACATAGTAGGTACTAAAACATTTACTGAACTAAAAAGGCTAATTCACCTGGAATTGATTACCACTATGCATGATGATTTCTAAGGTTATGTGCCAATAATTATTGCTTTAATGGAAATGGCTAAGTGAATTAACCTGCTGCCAGAATTATGGATCTAATAACATTTTAGAAAATTGTTATTATTCTTCAGCCCTGAGATATCTGGGAATGGAATGCAGTAACAAACATGCAAATTCTGGCCGACAGCCTGGGTGTTTTTGCTACTTGATAAAATTGGAATGCTTGAATACAGTTTTTCCATTTGAAAGACACATTACAAAAATCTACCAAGACAAGTTAAGTATGTGTCTCTGGCAAAGGAATTAAACAAATGTAGAGAGTGAGAAACATCAATGCAATGCTAGCTATTTTAGTGCTCTATTATCACCCACAGAGATTCTTAATGCAGTATGAAAATTCCACGATTATAAATTCCCGTTATATGGCCCACCTTGTAGACTGTCAGAGTCTGCATCACTAAGAACAGATTAATTTGAATTTTAAACACTAACCAGTCATCGTAAACCATCATGTGTACATATACACATATGTACATACATACACATATTTTAATAAGAAGCAACTGCTATAATAAAAAACAATATTGCTCTTCATGTAATCCTATAATTTTACCAACAATTAATTCTGTCTCAGAGAACATCTCATCTGTAAAAGGTTTCCTGTGGGATTGAATTGCTTTGCTTTTAGCCTCTGTGCAGTTCTTGTCTATGTTGCTCTATTGTTTTGTGAAGAAAAAACAAGGTGTCACCCACTGGTTGTTGCCTACTCAGACAAATCTTAGGGCCAAATCTCTGGTTTGTTGAAAACTTTCTTGGGTACATCATCCTCTAGGCATCTCTGCCCATAAAACATATCAAGTACTTTTCAAGGACAAGTTGACCTCTGGCCTAGGGCACTTCCATGTTTGAAGGGATTGTTTAGTTCCAAGGGCATGGCTAATGTGTTTTTTAATCTGGAAGTACCTCTCTATCACCCAGCCTGTGCTGAGTTCCTGCAGCCTGTCTGGATACACTGCTTTCTGACTGTGAGCGGGGCTCTTGATTGGGTTTGGCCACCTGGGCTGCCCTCACAGGCCCTGCTTCCTCTCTCTCAGCTGTAGGAGAGATTACTTCATCCTGGCAGTGGCTTAATGCCAGTTTGCTTAACAAAATGAGAAAAATAAAGGCAACTTTATGATTTTTTTAAAATTGGAGTAAAATAACATGAAATTTACCATTTCAATCATTTTTAACTGCACAGTTCAGTAGCATTAAGTACATTCATATTGTTGTGCATCTCCACCATCCATTTCCAGAACTTTTTCATCTTCCTTAACTGAGATTTCACACCCATTAAATAATAACTCCCCACCCCCCAACCCCCAGATCCTAGAATCCATCGCTGTACTTTCTGTCTCTATGAATTTGGCTACTCTAGGACTCTCATGTAAGTGGAAGGAAATAATATTTGTTCTTTTGTGACTGGCTTATTTCACTTAGCATACTGATCTCAAAGTTCAGCCATGTTGTAGCATGTGTCAGAATTTCATTGCTTTTAAGGTTGAATAATATTCCATTGTGTGGATAGTGTATACACCACATTTTCTTTATTCATTTACCCGTCAATGCATATTTGGGTTACTTTCAGCTTTTGGCACCTTTTGTGAATAACACTGCTGTTAACATGGGTGTGGTAATATAGTGGGTTTTTATAAAGTTAAATATGTTTAAAGATCTGTCCTTCCAACTTTTTTTAGGTGTTAATCTGATCTTTCCTTTATGAAATAATGATGATAACAGATAGTTTCTTTTCTTTTTCACTTGGCAAAGTAAAATGTTGACAACCCTAAATCAATGTCTTCTTTCTTTTTTTTTTTTTTAACTTAACTCATCTGTGAAATACCAAAGCCTAGAAAACAGAAATTTTTCTCAAATGTGGTCGAGCATCAGAATCACCTGAGAACTATAGTTCTCAGTAGCCTTTGCTAAACTATTAAAACCAAGTTTACAGGGGTGAACTCAGATTCTAATATTATTTTAAAGCTCCCGAAGTTATTCTGATTCATAGTTAAGATGAGGAATTACCTAGGGCTTTTCAGAACAATATTTCAAGCAAGATGTATCAGTTTGGTCAGTGGTCACACCTCTGCCATCATCAAACCCATCATAGGGTGAATTTCTACCAAATTTCAAGCATGTCCAGGACAAGGAAATTCTGAACTAGAACTGAGGCTACATAAAGATTAAATCAGTTGTCCACAGTGTAATTTTATTTCCAAATCAAAGTTGAAGTCTGTGCGGTTCCTCCACAGCTGCTTGCACCTGTTCTATGGAGAAAGGAAAGAAATAGTTTCCATAACTTTTCTCCTTTCTTCCACCTTTTTAGACTTGAACTTGGCCATCTCATGCTTCCAAAACTATATTTGGCCCAAATTATACAGTATTCAGCCTCCGATTTTGCTTTGTTTGTAACTACAGCCCAGATTGAGAGGGGTTTGCCTTCATTTACATCCACATTGATTTTTCTTTTCACAAGTAAATAGCTCTGGAGTCTACGATGTGTTCAAAGGATCAATAAATTACATAGAGAAGCATGTCAAAAATGATGAAGAGAGTTGAGTCCCACAAGAATCTTTTGGGTGCCATCCATGGAGTGAACTCATTCACATTCACTCTTCACCTTCACCACCTCCCAAATACCAAACATCAGTTGATGGCATGTGATCAGTGAGGAAGCTCTGAGTTGATTAAATGCAGTGATATTTTGAGAAAAACAAGACATTCCTCATTATCTGCAAATCTGTGGGTATGAGAAAGAGTGCGAGCTCGCATATTAGCATTTCCACATATGTCTCCCCATCCTCTCTCGACCTCTAGCAAGGCGGCTTGCCTTATTAGTAACATGTTTGGGATTAACAGCTTTGCTATTGTGTTAGTGTCTCTGTCATTACTTGGGGAGGAAAACTGGCAAGTGCTAAGCCAGTTACTAACAAACCTAAAACAGCACCGGGATGGAATTCTCACACAGCAACCAACCTCAGAGCCAAAACTTCGCCAGCTACAAGCGAGGTATGTGTGCCTTTAATAAAACAGGTTTTATAATTAGGGTAGGGAAATTTTTAAACGTGCTAAAACGCTCATATCACATTAAAAAGAAATGCCATTCAGATATTTACAAAGTAATGGAATCCCATTTCCATCTGCTCCAGCTTCCTTTCAACACCTCTCCCTTAGCAGTGCCAAAAGGAGAAAAATTCTAGGCTTGCAGTATGACTTGTAGGAGAGCCAGCCTGGAGTGTTGGATTGGGAGGGGCTAGACCTTGAAAGTGGCTGGAAGTATTAAAAGTGTCTGGTGGGGGCAAAGAGGACCCATGGGCTCAAGGAATTGTAAGGTTAACCTTCAATGAACTGGCTTTCTGTAACCATGAACACTGGCCAGAACCTCTGGCCAGCACAGGGCCCAAACGAGGAAGCCCAAGAGTAGAAGCTGGGCCAGCCGTGTTTGCACCTCAGTTCCTTCTGATGGATACAATCATTCTGGGGACAGTACCATCCATGGGTCACTTTCTCTTAAAGCACTTTAGATTGTAGATTTGAGAGCAGGAGACACAAGTGCTAGAGAGAAACTCACCCACTGTTCTGGGCACAAATCCAGTTTCCTCATCTTGGTTGTCACATGGCGCTGCCTTGGACTCGCAAAGAATGGAATGCTCTTTTCCCACTGATAGCCTTCCTCACCTGTCACCAGCTCTGCATCACAGAGGTGGAAACTGAGAGTCTGAAAAACAAAAGTTCCCTGGACCACTTTAACACTAAATTCAAGAATCAAGCAAGGAATTTGCCCTCCATTACTAGTTAAAGTTTCCAGTTTCAAATTAGTCTGCCTTCAGCAAGGTTTCTCAGAACCTTCCCAGCTGTCGATAGAATGAATACTGACTGCGTGTCATGGTGATATGGACCTCTCTGCCCCCCAATTTCTTCCACTACTTTCTCCGTGAAGCAAAATATCCTTATATTAATAGAATGAGATTTACGTCCAACACCCTCAAGTTCAGCATCAAGAAGGAACCCCGTGGCTGACCTCAAACACCTATGCCAGCGAGCTTGTGATGATGCTGGTAGCCGTGGGGTCAGAATGGTGAGGAAAGCTATGTATGCCATGGGAAAAGAGAAAGAGAGAAAAAAGTCTTGGAAAGCGAACTTCACTCACTTCATAATTTTCCTGGAAGCAAGTCCTATTTTTAATTTCTAGATCTGGTGATGAAACTTTGTGAACCAGAAATTTCAGCACAAGGTCTGACAGGGTTTTCTCTCATTTGTGGGCTTTCTCATCTGCAAAATCTTGCAAAGCAATGATAACAAAATCATACCAAGTGACATATTTAACAAATCGCTTCAGTGAAAAGAATAGAAATGTGTGAAATGAGGGCTGACCTACAAAGTCTAGGACATTCCATTGCACTTTGGAACTCAGCAAGTGTGTCCTAGTGTGTAGGACTTCAGATTCTGTCCAGTTCACAGCCAGACTGGAAGGCAACTTGCCTTGTGATGTGCCAGCTCTCTCTATTTCCGCTCTCCACATCTCTTTTCTGCCGGTGCTCTCCCTTGGGGAAGGTGAGGTGGTCTTCTCTGGATTTAAGTTAATGTGAGTCAAATTCAGCACGGCCCCTTTTGGTTTCCAATCTACTGTCCTCCCAGAAGTCCTTGGATGCACTCCCCATCTTTAATTAGCCTGGTTAGTGAGTCCATATTTGAGCTTTGCCTCTTCTTCCTGCAGTTATCAATGTGAGAAATACACAGTGATGTCAATATCTGGAAAAGAGGGTTGATTAGAGCTCTGAGGTAGACCCCCGAGGGACCCTGGTGCCTGCAGGCAGAGATCCTGTGACCAGGAGGCGGTCTGGGCCATCCCATAACCAAGACCGTGGATGTGTCACAGAAAACCTCAGCGGGACTGAACACTGCTATTGAGTGTCACTTAGTCTGGATACCGCTGTGATTCTGATGTATAGGGAGTTGTATCAGAGGAAGCAACAGCCTTGTAAAAGGCCAGAAATTAAATATTTTAGGTTTTGTGGGCCATATGGTCTCTATTGTGACTACTCAACTCTGCCATTGTAGGGCATGAGCAGCCATAGCCAATATGTAAATGAATGGGCATTGTGTGTTCCAATAAAGCTTTATTTACAAAAACAGATAATGAGATGGTTTTCATCCATGAGCTATAATTTCTTGACCTTTGCCTTTGAAGTTGTCATATAATCTTTGGTGATTGAGTTCTACAGAAGAGTATGTGTGTGGTTATTTTTATATTATATATATTATATATGTATTTGCATTGCGTATTTGTCTGATGCCTTAGTACACTTTTTATTCCTAAAGAAGTCTATAAAATAGTCTCTCCCTTCCTCTCTCTTTCCATTCTTCTCTCTCTCTCTCTCTCTCTCTGCTCCCACTTTTTCCACACAATCTCTGTTCTTTCCTAGTTTTTGCCAGCTGTAGTGAGACCTTAGGAGCAGGGTGTATCCTTCACAACACACAAAACATGCATTTATTCATGCCTTGATATTATAACAGTACCTACTCTAGTAGTTTTCAATTTTTTTTTTTTGACCGTGGCCCATAGTAGGAAATACATAAATACATTTTTACATCATGTCTCAGTATATACCTACGATCAAGAAAGATACCTCACAAAACAATATCTATCTTTACTATGTGTATTTTATTCTTTTCTTTTTATTACATTCTATTCTGTTTCATTGATTTAATGGTGATTGTAACCACCAGATTTATGTCATAACCCACTCATAGGCGGGTCCTATAGTTTGAAAACAGTGACCTGACCTTAGTCAGTGTGCTCACACAACCAGTTCCCCCTCTGCACACACCCTCCACGCTTGAGAAGAGAAAACTGTAGCAGATCCATCTGGAGTCTAGAGCCCTAGACAAGTAACAGTTTCGACCTTCCCAGTCTCGTCTTTGTAAACTTTGAATATTGATCTTATCAAAATAAAGCACACCTAGTTTGCCCACTCAGAATTCAGTTTCAGAGGGAAGACAGCTTAAGTGGATTTTAAAAAATTGATAAATTATAGGAGGTTTGAGTGGAGAAACAGCTAAACTGAAGTTACAGCAGACCTCACCACACTGCCTCCTCCTCTCCGTCCTTCCCACCCTGTGGTCCTTGTCTTCCTCCTTTCTCCCTCCCTCCCCGCTTCCTCTCTCCTACCTTCCCTCCCTCCCTCTCTTTCTTCCATGTGTGTCCATCTCTCAGATTTTACCTGAAGAGTGAAATCTGTTTCATGAATGTGTATGTGTGTGTTTCACCCGGGCCTCGTGCCCTGAAATCTCCCCTCAGGTAGGAGCCGGCAAGATTTAAAACTGGCATCGGCAGCCTTAACCCATGGTCACATCCACAGATAACTCAGACCACAGTGTGCGAGGGCCTGTGAGGATGAAGAGGGGAAGCTACTCTCCAAACCCCCCAGGAGGGAGGCTATGGCTTTAGTTCCCCTAGGACTTGCTCCACATCCCCCTGCTCTAGTGCCAGAGGGAAGAATTATGAGGGCAAAGGACTAGGAGTTTCGAGCAGAGCTCGGAACCCTTCAAGAAGCTGCTCGTTCCTCCAAAGGGTAGTATTTCTCCCTTTTTCCAGAAAACCACTGTCTCACTTCCCCACCCTCCAGGAGCAGATCTCCCTGTGCAACCCTTTCTCTTCCACCTGGAAAAAGAAAATGTTTTGCCTCTGGGAGGAAGAAGGTAGAGAAGGCAGGGGCTCCCCGAGTGTCCCCTCTGACATCCAGGCCCTGTCAACAGCTTTAGGGAAGGAATGCCTGTGAGCACGCAGCCCCCCCACCCCCCCGGCAGAACGGGGTGTCCACGGAGCACAGCCGCTACACTGCTTGACCCTGGTCTCTGAATTGAACCACTTATACTAAAAAATTGATCGTCGTTTCTCTGAAATTTAAGTTTAACTGGGCATCTATGATTTTATTTGCAAAATCTGATATTCCTACTCTGATATCTGCGAGAAAACGGGGGGAGGGACATTTGTACTTGTAGAAGAAAACTACTCTGTTCATTTGGGGGCCAGGGATGGCGCAAACACCAGAACCATTTCTGAAGGGCTTGGAAGAACCTTCTTGGAGCCATGAACAATGTTGCTCTAGCACTTTGCCTGGGAAGACAATCAGAACCAAGGAAAATATTGGGACTCCCTCTTTCTTCTTTTCTCCTCACAGTTGGTGACCATATCATTTGTTGTCCAAACAGGTATACTTCTTTGAGTAAAAAGTACACCAGGACAAAAGGTGAAAACTAGGACTGTTCCAGGCAAGCCAGACTGTACGTTCATTCTGAGTAACCACCAAATTTAATTTATGACAATGCACTGTTTTCTGAGTTGTCAACTTCTTTAAGAAAGGAACCTCTGAATAACTCTTTGTTGGACTGAACTGAAAAGCACTTAACTCCCCCCCCCTCCACCATGTTTTGTTCTGGGTTTGTGGGTAGTAAGATGTTTATGTGCCCAAATGCAACTGGGTTATAAGCTCAAACTTTATTTTTACCCATGAGGAATCCTGTAAAGAAAGGGTTCTGTATCCAGAAACCAATTTTTAAAACAAATGCGCCTAAAGAATTGAGCATTTGAAAGCTCTGTGCAAGATCTGAATTACATCAATTTAACCAGTGGTTCCGAGGGCAGAAATACACACTTGAGCACCAGTAGGCTACTGCACTGAGCCACACAACTCATTTCTGAAGGGCCAAAAGAAGAAGCCAGCCCAAGACAGTCAATAAATGATGATTTCTCCCAGATCCCCAGTCATGTGGTTGAATGTATCTGATTCTTACCCTCCAACTTTTTATTTTGTCCCCATAAACTTAATGTGTTTAAGGACCCAGTCTTTACAACGTTTTCCTTTCTGGTAGGGATTTCGAAGAGAAAGCAGCAGGGAATCAAGTCATCACTATCCTTTTGTTGTCATCAAACTCTATAACCCTTGGCAGGGACCCCTCCCATGCCATGGGGCTGACCAGCCTCTTATGCAAACAGCACTAGGCCCCTAATGAGATCCTGAAAGAGCATCGCCTGCTTCCAGTTACACACACATGGACCCTTTTCAACACTCAGACAGACCGCATTTCCTTGTGGTGCTCCAAAACCTAGAGCTCCTTGTCATCAGGTACCCAACGGAGTGGGGGAATTCACCTTTTTCATAGGTTTGTTTGTTAAGATAAACATTCTAAAGGTTCAGTTGGACCAAGTTATTGAACCCATTTTTATCTTGAGTAAGTCATAGGGGGGATAAAGTTGCTAAGTTTGAAGGCAAAAACCTAAGGCTAGGATAGGGGGCAGGGCTAAAGAGAAAGACATCCAAAATGCTGATAAAGGCTATAATTTAAAAGGTGTATTCTTACTCCCAGATTTTTTCAGATGTGTTAGGCTTTAAATGTGTTAGAGTTTATGGTGGGAAATTGCATGCTTTGAAAAATCCTGAATATTATAAAAATTCCATCATTTTTTTCCCTCTAGTATAATTCAACTTTTTAAGAAAAGTGACATCAAAAGGCACCAGTTATATCTCACATTAAAGGTGGTATTAGCAGCTGTTCATGGCTGAAAGGCAAGCCTTTTTTAGGCTAATCAGAGTTCATTCTATTGAAAATGAGTCTCCCCTCATTTCCTTCAAAGTTTTCTTGGTGATTTAAAAAATCAGAATTAGGAATGCTAGATTTTAACTAACATATAGGAGGAACGGGAGGGGAAAGGGAAGACCAGACTCAGTGATGGCCAGAGAGTGCAAAGTACACCCCTTGGCCACCAGGGGCCTGAGGACAATCTCACTTTTTGCCTAATCATAGCCAACACAGGGTTGCTTTTATGTTTTTGTTTTTGTTATTGTATTTGATCTTGTTTTCTTAATGCATTTGTTGCTAAGGGAGGTGCATTTTTTACATAAAAGTCTAAGTGCATGACTTGTTTCTCTTGTAAATGCAAAAGATCTGTTAACCTTCTCCTGCATGGCGACAATATTTCGGCACTGAGTAAATATTGCCCTTTAGAGGACTTAAACAAGTCCTTCTGGTGCACACTGAAGTTATTTGGTGTCTGCCTGAGTCCTTTTCACTCTGTATTACTTTTTTTGTTTGTTTTTTTTTTTGTTCTTTTTACTTTTTAAAAAAATTTAATTTATTGGAGTAACATTGGTTAATAACATTATATAAATTTCAGGTGTACAACTTTGTACTATGACATCTGTTGTTTGTACTTTGGCATCTGTATACTCCATTGTGTGCTCACCACCCAAAGTCTAGTCTTTTTATTGTCACCATGTATTTGACCCCTTTATCGTCTCTGTCCTCCTCCCAACTCCCTTCCCCTCTGGTAACCACCATTCTGTTGTTTGTATCTATGACTTTGTTTGTTTGTTTTGTTTCTTTGTTGCTCTTTGTTTTATATCTCACATATGAGTGAAATCATATAATTTTTATCCTTTTCCATCTGACTTATTTCACTTAGTGTGATATTCAAAAGCTCCATCCAGGTTGTTGCAAATGGTGATATTCCTTCTTTTTATGGCTGACTAGTATTCTACTGTATATATGTACCGCGTCTTCTTTATATAATCATCTGTCGAAGTACCCTTAGGTTGTTTCTATATCTTGACTATTGTGAATAATGCTGGGTGAACATAGGGGTACATAAATCTTTATGTGTAAATGTTTTCAAATTTTTGGGATAGATACCCAGAAGAAGGATCGCTCTATTCTTAATTTTTTGAGGAACTTCCATACTATGTTACTTCTTAATGCCGAAGCCAAATACCAGTTGCCAGTTATCGTCGTACTTGAGCTAGTCATTTTCTTATACTCAGAAGCTTCCATGGTTTATGTTACCTGCCTGGTCTCTATGAACATTTAAGCTTTCCGTCCTTAGTACAGGGTGATTAGATTTGTCCTCAAATATCTGGCTCAGGTATGCCTGCAGTTTCACCATTACTACTCATCACTTTGGGTTAGCTGATTCCTACCATGTTCTTCAACTTCACTGCAGACACTTCTGAGAAAGGGAATGCAGTATTAATTTCCTGATATTTCATAAATAAGGATTAAATCAGATCACTCTGCCAACTTATCTCCAATAAGAAGCATTTCTCCCATGAGGAATGAGATTGAGTAGTATTGTACCCGGCAGAATTTCCAGCATGGCTGGTGAAATAATTCTGCATCTGTTTTTAAGTAAAGTGTCTCCAAGTAAATGCTACAGGAGACAGATCTGGAGTATAGGGTGGAGGTGGTATACCCTGTAACACGGGAGGTGTTAAGGTGCTGGATCTTAGGGAACTCAAAGAATAACAGCCCTTGCACAAATTCAGAATAAATGACAGGTAGGCAGGCACAGGCGTTGGATTAGTAGAAGTCCAACTATCAGCTTTTTAATGGTTAAAGGTAGGTTAAAGAATGTAGCTTCGATGTGAGGCCAAATGGGCTTGCTAACACTCTGTGGAACCGAATCTAACCTCTCCACCCTAAATCACAGGCCTCGTCCCCAGGGGCAGGCCCCTTACTCATGGCTCCAAACAGATGGATGTATTCTTTTGCAAACAAGTGAGTCCAGAGAAAGAAGAAAGGCCTGAGCCTATGCCCATTTTTCCCCCAAGTCTCAATCAGTTAATTTACCACTCATTTGAGAATGGGGCATGGGTGGGAGGAAAGCTGTAGGGTTTGCTTTATCTGGAATCCCACTCATGCGTTTACTAGAGTGGAGGATAAGTGCTCTCTCCAACAATAACCTGCAGGCTGAGTAGTGCTGGACCTACAGAAATATAGTCTTTTCCACCTGAGGAATTGGAAGCATTTCCTCTTAGAAATGGGAGCCCAGCATTCTGGTCCAAGTAGGGTTATAGAAGAGCAAGAGTAGGTATGGAGAACCATGGGATTAAGAAATTCCAGTGGAAAGGCAGGCTTGGGAAATACATTGGACATCGGATGTCTTAATGGGTACAGACTGCGAGACTAATAAGAAAGATCCAGAGCGTTCTGGAGGGCAGAGAGGAACAAGAGCCTTTTACTTTGAGGTACTTTAAAGAACTTCTTGTTGAGAACCTGCAGTCTCTCCCCTGAGGAGCCTTTGAGAGGATTTGGACATTTGGTTTTATTGCAACCCCAATAATGGACATAGTGCTTTATTTTATACCTAATACGTACTCCCTAAAATGTTTGGTAGATTGAATTAAAGAGGATCTTCTAAAGATTGCTATGATAAGGAAAGGTTTACCAAAAAATAATAATCTATTGGCTTAACTCTTCTAAGGAATATTTACATTTTTAAAAGAGGACCTTTTCGTACCAAATTAATCGGTGATCGAGAGAGTATGCAGAATGTGTTTGGACCAAAAGCTCTTAAGGGGAGCTTTAATTTCTCTCCAACGTTTATACATTTCCCAGAAGCCCAGGGTTTGTAGTTTAATATCCCACTCAGTCAAGTTCCTACCACAGTCTGAATTTTATGGTTTCTAGGGAATACTCGTCTTTCTCTTATTTTTGCCTTTGGTCTGCATATAAATATCTAGAGCTCTCATTAGGAATTAGAAATACATATTTATGACACTGACTCCTACCTGAAGGATTTATTAGGAAATTTAATGTTTGGTGTAGCGATTGAGACAAAAAGTATGCCCCCCCACCAACTCAAATCTCCTTACATAAATTATGGAATCCATAATAAATGCCTTATACGGCAATTGTAAAGCCAATGGAATGTGATGCAGCAAGGATGGATTTCATATTTATTTTGACTTTTGTATCGAGTGGATAGAAAATTGCGGATATCAGGAAAGTCCCTCATTGAGAGTCCCAGTGCACGGGGGTCTGATCAATGACAACTGCCTCAGCCAGGACCAGTGACCACGTGGGTTCCCACTTCATGACCAGGGTCACCAGGGAGACATTTCTCATTGGATCAGCTTATTGTAAATATCAGGTTTCAGCCTTTGAGCATATATTGCCGGTTTTCAGTTACTTGTACTTTAGAACATCTGCTTTTTCATAGCTAAGAAAAGTAATGAAGAAGAGGAAAGAAGAAAGAAAGAAATGTCTTAAGGAAGTGTTTAAAAGTCGAGCTGATAGATTTGGCAATTCTCATTTGTGGCAGGAGTAACAGGCATCACAGGGGCAGTGTGACTTCAATAATAAAGAATAAACGCTTTAATATTATTAAAGACATCATAGCAGGTTTTATAGCAAACTTCATAATAAAGTTAGATGTTTCAGTATCAAAAAGGCGCACACATTGCTTTAATGGTATCTACATGTTATGGATTGTAACGGCCTGTTATGACATCATCTGTTAGGAATTTACTATGAATACTTAGGGAGGGGGGCTTCAAACAAGGTCCTAATAAGATTCCATGGACTGTAACTATATCTAATGACAATTGGTCAATTATGAATAAAGCGTTTTCAAAGAAAATCGCTCTATTAAAACGTTAATGGGGCTTAGCAAGAAGTCTCCATTTGTTGCCTGCTGTTCTCATCTGAAAAGACACACTCTAATGTGACTCGTCCCCACTCCCAGGGACTGCATAGTTCAGAAGGCAGTTGGGGATCATTTTGGCTGCAGACAAGGTTTCCAGTTTAATAGCAGAACCAACTTTGTGGGCAATGCTTGAGGCCTCGTGCGATTCAGATGGGCCATAAGTTTTTAAGCTTCTTCCTGCCTGATCCATTCTGTTTGTCTCTCTGCCTTTGTATTTCTTGAGAAGTATTTGATTGAAATAGAATCCACTGACCTAAAGCTCTAAAAAGAAATGTTTCTTAGCTGGTGACAGACAAGTTGGCTACCCTCAGAAAAAGTATTTTCTTTAATTCTGGAAATGGTATGGGGTCTCAAACTTACTGCCCTTGGACATAAGCCAGCTCATAGATTTGTTTTGTTTGACAAGTGCAGTGCTTAAAAGACATGGATTTGAGTGCCTTTAGGTGGGGCATGCCCTCTCCAGCTTACAGTGAGCTTCACAATTTCCTATTGCCATAGATCTAGCACATCATAAATTACCTGTTACCTGCCAGCCCTCTATAAAATTGAGATTCGAGAGCGTGGTGGCGCATAGTACATGGCTCTTTCCTGCTCCCTGTGCCCTAGATTTGACTTGATGTCTCTCACTGACGCTTCCCACAGCTGGGCTTTGTTGCTCACAAAGAGTTTTTGCTGAAACCAGAGTCATAAAGACTGGATTAAAAGCAAAGTCCAGGGAATCTGAGAGTTTGCAGGAAAACTTAAGCATTTGGGACACTCCAAGCCCAGATGATCAACCTGAGACACAGAGAGGGGAAATGCCTTGGAAAGGTCTTCTGATTCCCTATCCTGGTGTAGTGCACCCGCGCTCCCACACAGCTGGCCTGAACCACATTCCCAAAGAGTTGTCCTTTCCAAAGTTACCATCCACACACACAGGGTGGCACCAGCTGTGCAGCCAGACCCCTCCTACACTGTATAGTCCTGTGTCCGGTGAAATAGAAGTCAAGACCAATGTGTTCACACTAAGCCCACTAAATCTTGAAGAAAAGTGCTTCTCCACTGATGGCAGAGAACTTGGGGCTAGCGATGGATTAAGTTTTAAAACAAATCCCAGGAGTCGGTTTTTCAGATGACTCAGACTATTTGAGTCCCAGTCCTTTCTTTGTTCAGAACACCAAAACTTTCCTTCAGGGCTGGTCTTAGGAATAGGCAGAAATCTGTGGGCTCTTTAAGGTATGGTAAGTCCTCACTTAATATTGTCGATAGATTCTGAGACTTTAGGCAAAACAACGTATAATGAAACCAATTTTACTATAGGCTAATCGATATAAGCAAGAATTAAGTTTCTACATCATCTCATCAACATTATAACAAAATGACATTATTTGAGGACCTGCTGTATCTTGAGCCATCTCAGGAATGCTTCCTTCACCCCAAAATCGCCTTGTAGCTAAACCCTTCCATCTAAACCAAGGAAAAATTATCTGAAATTCAATAAGTAATTCATTCATATGAGCTAAACATTGCCCCCTTTAAGCATTGCCCTTTGTGAGAAAAAAAAAAAAAATCCTGGAAGAGGAATGCTTCTAGTTTGGTTGGTTTAATGATCTTTTTTTCATGAGCAGAAGGGACTGAGGGCAGGGACAACCTTGAGCATTAGTGGGAGGCAGGAAAACAAATGAAGGAAGTGTTGGGGGAGAGAGAGAGAATGGCTTACAGAGAAGCTAGTGGTGAAGAAGCCATTGAAGGAAATATCCAAAAGAAGCCAGTTGCATCATATAACTCTCAGGGCATCTGTGAGTAAGATTGTATGATTGGGGCCACTGGACCTGCTCCATCTGGGGTTGACTGTGGCCTCTCACTTATCCTTGAAATTCTCAGCCCTCAACTCATGCCAGGGTTTTTAGCAAATACCTCGAGAAAGGTGGAAGAAGTAAGTATACCAAGTGCTCGTTCAGTGACGGGCACAGGAGCTCAATTAAGTGTTTGTGGAATAAACAAATAAAATTTTTATAGTGTGTACCTGTGCAGTCATCTCTCCAGGTAAAGCCTTCTAGCCTGGCGTCTAGAGTACTTGACCAAGGCTTTGGTGTCTGTGAAATAGATTGTAGTTCCAGGAGATGTGGAATAAAATGGACCTGGAATCAGAAGATCTCAGATTCCTCAACTGTCAAATAACAACATGCAGATTAATTAGATACTGTGTCTGCCTATCTCAGGAAGGTGCTATTTGACTCTGAAATAAGATATTATATGTAGGTAGAAAAAGGAGTTGGTTTATAACTCCTCCATTTGAACCATCCCTCGTATGTATCACTCAGAAGTCAGATAGGATTCTCAAAAATAATTGAAAGGGAAAGTAGATTGCCCAGATTGACATCATAGGTGGAGGTATAGCATGAAATGTAACTTTCTGGTCAAGGTGGGGACCTTTGAGAGGTCACAGGCCACTTGGGTTGTAGCTTCCATCGGTTTATAGATATGGTGCAAGTGCTACCTCTAGAACCTGACTGCCATTGTTGTTTTCTGAGAGTGAAAATAAGGCCTAGGGGGAATAAGAGGCTTCCTATTGTTACAGGTTGGGCCTGAGTGGAATAGACTCAAACCTGAATTGCAGAGACGATGTCAAGGAGTAGACCCTGTGTGTGTGGTGTGTGTGTGTGTGTGTGTGTGTGTGTGTGTGTGTGTGTGTGTGTGTTGAGGGATAAGGATGAAGGTAACCCATCAGCTAATTATTTGGCAGAAATAAAAGAGAAATGAGAACTGCTCAAAGATTTGAGATCTACAAAAGGTGAAAAGATTATTAGCAGCAAAAGTTGAGAAAGTTTGGAAAGAAAAGAGTAAGCTGAAAACTTTTCTAAAAGATGAAAACATCTTTAGAATAAAATGAACATATCTTGTTTGGTTTTTCTTTTTCATTCGTTCATTTGCTGTGGTAGAATATTATATGCATTCAATGGAATTTTGTATTAGCAAAGTGTTGAATGAATCAAAATTTCCACATGGGCCAATGCCTCATGCATTAGGGCATTTATGGGGTGAGGATCAGAAATATGTACCAAAAAAGGCCTATTTCTTAGTTCACAGTTTTATCTCCCCCATCATTTCTGTTATGGAGCCAAAGTTCCCCCAGATTTGGAATGCTTTCCTCACTTATGTACTTATTTATATATATATATATGTAACATAAATGAATGAAACTCTTTCCAGATACATAATTCCAGGAATTTTTTATGCCTTTGTTATTAGTCTTTTGATAAAGTTTTCTAATTAAGTCAGTGTGATGCTCAGCCAAAAAACAGAATTACTTCAGAATATCCTCACATGTTCCTTTTCGTGCACAGTTTACCCTGAAAGCAAGACAAAGAAATCAGTTTTAGTTGCCATTAGAGGGATTTAGGTTAGACTGGGAGAAGAACTCCCAGACTGCAGGAACCTGGCTGAATTGCCATGTGATGAATTTTAAATCTTCATCTCTAGATAATTCTAGAAAAAAATAAGATAACCAGTCACATGTAGGGATGCCTCATTGAAAATGATCATATCCAGGAAAATCTTCTGTGCTTGACTAATTTTAGTGACCTTCAAACCTATGCTTCTATACCATCCCATGACTTGGCTCAGAGAAACACACATTTTCATAGAGTAATATGGAAGACCAATCCCCGATCTGGGAAACTGATTCCTCACCAGCACTGAGATGGGCCCTATAATTCATGATGTGCCATGCGGTCCTCCTGAGGTCCATCTATCACCACCCTGGCCAGGCCGATTGCAGTGGGATGCCTACCCTACATTTTCTCTTCTGGGGAATGGCACTGTGATTCAGAGTAGAATAACCATGGGTAAGAGCACGGATTCTGAAGGTAGGTTGTTTGGATTTAAAACCCATATCTACTACCCATTTCTAGGTGAATTTGGACAAGGCACTTAAATTCTCTGCCTCAATTTTGTTATCCCTCTCTGAGGATAAAACTTATAGGTTAGACAGGAGGATTAAATATGTTAATACAACATGCAGATTACTTAGATACTGAGTGTAGAACATGGTAAGCATCCTCTAAGGGATAGTTAATTTGTGATCTTAGCTGGTCACTTGAACTAAAGATTTGCAAATGGAAGATGTCACTGTGGAATAGACATCTTCAGCTTTGGACCTGAATAAGGAGGGAAAGCCAGGTTTCAGGACAAAATGAAAGAAGCAGAATGGAGTGAGACATTAACGCAGGAGAACAGAGAGGCAGACAGCCAGGCAGACAGATCAGGAGATTTGGTTATTCATGGCTTTCTGGTTCCTGGTTCCTGGTTCCTGGTTCTGGCCTCTCCTAAGACCGACCTCCCTTTGGACTGTTGAGTTCCATGAGATATTCCTCTGTCCTTATGAGAAATGTGGTTTTTTTTGTTTGTTT
Organism: Pteropus medius; assembly: GCF_902729225.1. Taxonomy (NCBI): domain Eukaryota; kingdom Metazoa; phylum Chordata; class Mammalia; order Chiroptera; family Pteropodidae; genus Pteropus; species Pteropus medius. The sequence goes on along the minus strand of NW_024349800.1, from coordinate 21,558,324 downwards.
GTTTTTTGTTTTTTGTTTTTTTGGTTTACACTAGTTTAAACACTGAGTTTCCATTACTGGAGAGGAAGGTTAGGTATATCCTTAGTTCCTCTTGAACACAAATTTCCCAGAAGTCAGAACAAAAAGACTTCCAGGGAGAGGTACTGCACATTTTGTTTCATGTAGCATCACTTACTCTTTCTCAGAATAAGAGATGCCACCATTTTGACTTATTGTGCTCAAAGAACATTCATATTCTCCATTCGAATAGTCTATAAATTGAAGGACTTCAACAACCCAAACCTCCTTTTCTTCTACATAAAAATGACATGAGAGGTGAGTGAGCCAAATTTTCATCTTCTAACTCTGTTGTATTTGGCAGTGCAACAAATAGTGTCTTCTTTCACTATCTCAGACCGTAGGAGATCTCAGGCAGCAGAGGGTGCAAAGCTCACACATTATTTGGTATTTTCCACTGCCAAGTCCAAGTTCTGGGACTCAACCTGCTAAATCCTTTGACTTCATTCATGAAAAATGGCACGCATTACCATGCCTCATAACACATCTTCTAAACCCTTTCCAAATAACCAGCCGGCGGGCAGCATTGCCAGCCTCGCCACAGACACCATCATTTTTTCCCTTCCCTGTCTGGCTGTGAGTTTTTGGAACAGAGGTGAAACTTAACCTTCCCAAACAAAGACCGTTTACTAGGCAACTTAGGGCAAGTAATTAGCTCACACACCATAAGGTGCCATAGAGCTGTTTGCAGATCTCTTCCAAGTTTAGATCTTTTTTTTCCCCCAGAAACTCACCCTTTTCTCCAAGAACCCATAATCATTTACCACTGCATGAAGGAAGTACACTTATTATAAGAGTAAAATATTTAAAACCTCTTTCGGGGATGGTCAGACAACCTCATAAATCATGTTCTCCCCACTGGTGAGTTTGGGATGGGAAGGTCATGTGTTGACATATTTAGAAGCCATCGGGGTGCTGTGGTTTCACAGCTAGGAGGGAAACTCGAGCTTGTTGAAGTTGGAGCTTACTTGTATTTTTATTTATTGAATTAATGAAATCTTGGCAACAAAATGTGTTTTACTTTAGGCAAGATGTGATTTTTTTTTTCTTTGCCCCCACCTACCTCATCTCCCTCCCTTCCCCTCCCAAATAGACATTTTTATAAATGTTTCAAACACTAGAAAAGCTTCCTGGGCAGCCAAACTGAACCTTAATAAAATCAAGATGAACCAATCAATATGTGGGGATGTGGCTTCCATTAAAATTGACATTTGGGTGTTAGAAGAGAAGAAAGAAACAGCATGAAAGTAAATATTTTGAATGTGTTTACAAGGCTGCAGGATTCTAAGTGTTTGCACATTTATCAGTCTATACTTCAGCCTGACTAGTCGTTTAAAAAACTGTAGATCACCAGAATTTAGCCAGCTCAACTCATGAGATTTTCTCACTTTTGGTGAAGTTCTATCGGTTTGTGTGTGTGTGTGCACGTGTGTGTGTGTGCACGTGTGTGTTTGCGCACATGTGTGTGTGTGTGCGCACACACTAGTAATTGAACAACAAAAATCATCATCATGGTTTAGTGCAGGAGTTTCCTGTCCTAGCTATAAGCTAATCAACTGGGGAGCTTTTGAAAGCCTCCAGGCATCTGTACTTTTTCAAAGCTCCTCAGTATATCAGAGATGGCCCCAACAGGAAATCAATAGCACACTCAAATTGGCTAACCTGAAGAAAATTCAATAAAGAGACTTTTTACAAAGGTTCTAGAAGTGTTGGGTGCTTACCAGGATGTAATGTTGTCAGTGTTCTGGATTTTGGTTATTCTAATAAGCATGTCGTGATATCTCATTGTAGTTTTAATTTGCATTTCTCTGATGACATAAGATATGGAACATCTTTTGATGCTTATTTGCCATCTATATATCTTCTTTGGTGAGGTGTCTCTTTATATCTTTGGTCCATTTTTTAATTGATTTATTTGTTATTGTTGAATTTTAATAATTCTTTACATATTTCAGATAGCAGTCCTTTATCAGATGTATCTTTTGTAAAGACTTTGACTTGTCTTCTTATTCTCTTGACATTTGTCTTTCACAGAGCATAAATTTTTTATTTTAATGAAGCTCAGCTTACCAGTTATTTCTTTTTTAAATCATGCCTTTGGTAGTATACCTAAAAAGTTATTGCCATACTTAAGGTCATCTAGGTTTTCTTCTACATTATCTTCTAGGATTTTTATAGTTTTGTATTTTACTTTTAAGTCTGTGATCCATTTTGAGTTGATTTTTGTAAAGAATGTCTAGATTCTTTTTTTTTTTTTTTGCATATGGATGTCCAGTTGTTCAAGCACCATTTGTTGAAAAGATTATCTTTTTTTTTTTTTAAAGAAAGAAACTTTCTTAATTTGGTAACGTATGAAAAACTCCAAATTTAGGATGAACGCACTTCTTTTAAGAACAAGACTGAGATAGAAGCGCCTGCATCCCCACTGCTGTTCAGTTCAGTACTGGCAGGAGAACCAAACATCTCAAGGAAGAAAGGAAAAAAAGAACAAGGGCAAGAAGGTAGAAATAAAACTGTTAATATATGGGAAGAATATAATTATTAATAAGATGTTGGTATATATAATCGCACCTTTTAAAAATACTGTTTCTCTATGTTAACAATAATGAAATAGAAACTAAAACTATTTTACAATAGCAACTAAAACTATAAAGGATTTAGAAAGTATTTTAGAAAATATATATAATATCTCTTTAGATAATAATATTCTATTAGTGTATTGAGAATATATAATAAAATATGAATAAATGGATGGCATGTCTATGGATGAACTGTCTTAATATAGTACAAGTGGCAACATAACCCAAATTAATTTATAAATTAAATTCAATACCTATCAAATTTCCAGTAGAATTTTTATGATAAATGAAAGAAGCCACACTCAGGAGGCTACATTCTGTCTGATTCCATTTTTATGTCATTTTGGAAAATGACTCTAGGGACGGAAACCAGCTCAGTGATTGCCAGGGGGTGGCATTGGGGGTGTCAGCCACACTCCTGAGTACTGGCTTCAGGAAAACTCTTGCATATATTCCCGGAGGGAAAGAGATGTTAATTGCAACGTTGTTAGTGGTAGTGGAGAGTTAGATATAGCCTTGGTGTCTATCATTAGGTGGTGAATAAGCTGAATGTAATGACGCTCTGTGAAATACTACGCAGCTGTCAGAGGCAATGAACTAAGGATACATGTGGCCAGGTATGAGAGATCTTAGTATAGATTGAACCAAATAAGAAGGAAAATGAGATCTATTGAATATTATTTTTATGAAAATTGAAAATGCGAACATAAAGAAATACTATTATTGTCAATTATACATTTCTATTCAAGAACACATAAAATGTTCATTCAGAATTAGATGAAGAGTAAGATGGCTGAAAGTGAGTTGGGTTCTAGAATAAAGGGGAAAATGTACATAAAAATAAAGAAAGCAGGAGTGGGCCTAATAGGGACAAGTATGCCACAGAGTATGTTTTATGCAGGTCTCTTAGGAGAAAGAAATATAAAAGATAAAACCTGAGAAATATATGCGTAAAACTATCATTCTAACACCCATCATGTAAAATACAAGAAAAATTACAAATGTCATTATAGATGTCTAACCAATGTACTGTATACTTGAAACTAATTTAAATAAATAAATTTATTTAAAAAAAACTGTACTGCAATTTGTATATACCTCTACTTAGGCGAATGTTTTACTATAAAATAAATGTTCTTTTTCCATTATCTCCCCCCCCAAAAAAATTACAATGTAATTAAAATGGAAAGTCTTTTTTAAAAAGTTCAGATTGCCTCAGGTAGCAAATCTCAAATCCAATGAGAGAAAAATTGACCCTTCAATGTGGTGGACTCTTTTATTGGCCAAAAATGTGCTCAAATCATATGACCTATCAAATGATGCATTTTATATGTTTATTAACTCTTCACATTTTCTATTCTACAAGATTTCTATTCAGGATCTATCAAAGACTTAATCTTATCAAATCATATGATCTAATAATATGTTGTAAAGACTACTTATGTTTACCAATAAATTATTTGGCTCTCCCTCCTGGGCACACAGCTAAGCTATATTTCCCACTATCCTTACATTTAGTTAAGGTCATATATAGTATGTGAATAAGACCATATAATCTTATGTGAATAGACATGTATGTAAATGTTTTTCTCTTTCTTTTATTCATTCATTCGACAAATATCTTTTTAGTGTTCCAGGCACTATTCTAGTCACTGAGTTTATAGCAATGGAAAATTGAGACAAAAATCTCTGTCTTCATTGTGCTTACATTTTAGGGCAGAAAAACTGATAGTAAATAAATAAAGTTATAATTTCCAATAGCATAAGTGCTATGGAAAAAAATAAATAGAGGATGTCAGGATGAGGGTTATAATGTTAAATAGTGTAGTCTGTGAAGAACTCTCTGAGAAGGTATCATCTAGGCAAAGGTTTAAGAAAGATAAGAGAGTTAGTCATGCAGGTATCTGGAGGAAGAATGATCCAGGCAAAGGAAAAAAACAAATTAAAAAAAAAAAAAAACAACTCAAGGTGGAAGCATGTCTGGCATGTTAACAAAGCAAAACAAAACACAAATTCAAGGAGCCCAGTATAACTTGAGCAGAGTAAGACAGAGAGGGCTATAAGATTGTGTGAAAGAGGTAGACCAATAAAGTCTTCTGGCTATTGTGAAGGTCTGAATTTTTCTGAGAGACAAGGGAAGCCTTTTTTAAAGGTCTGACATGACAGATTCTGACTGCTAAGATGAGCATGGACTGTAGATGTCAAAGGCAAAGTCGGGGAGGTCATTTAGAGACCATTGCAATCACTGAGGTGATTGATGATGGCGGCTTTGACCAGGGGAGTTGTGGTATAAGTGGTGAGAAGTGGTCAGATTATGGATATATTTTGAAGATAATAGCCAACAGGATTTCCTGCTCAAATAGAGGTGGGGATGAGAAAAAGAGAGGACCGAGCAACTGGGAGAATGGAATTGCCATTTCTGAGATGGGGAAGGGGTCCATGTATGAGCTCAGGAGTTTCATTTGGGACCTGAAAGTCTGTGATGTCAATTAGCCTTCTAAGTGGAGATGTCAAGCAGGCAGTTGGATATATGAGTCTGGAGTTCAGGGGAGAAGTCTGGGCTGGAGACATACATTTCCCAGTAGTCAGCACTTTCTGGTATTTAGAGCCATAATTCAGGATGAGATCACCAAGGGAGTGAGCAGAGATAGAGAAGAAGATGAAGGACTGATCCTCCTTGGGCTTACATCTAACAGTCCGTATGTTAATTTTGTCCCGTATTATGAGTGCCATACAATGCTCTTAGTCAGTCGAAACTGGTTGGGTGAAATATACTGTATGCTCCTGGTACCATACTGAGAACTCTTTCAGCCAGCTCCTCACTAAATCAAAGGTATTTGCAATGGTGTGGCTTTATCTGTTGTATCAGCTCTGCCAGTTATTGTATTCTGCAGACGCTTTGATTTATAATGACTGAAAAAAAGGGGTACAAGTATTGGCACAGCAGGGTATCATTCTGGGTGTTAAATGCAAATTTTGAGGTCATCACAAGTGCCTAAACTGAAGTGACTGAGGAAATGAAGATAAAAGTTAGCAGGTGAAAGTCGAAACCCTTTGATATTACGAAATGTGCTATAAATATCACTGCAGCCTGTGGAGATCATCCAGTAACTGTAATCAACAGTAGCTCAAAGAAACTGTGGGAGGACACATTTGTCACCTCAGAGATTTAAAGAGCAAAGAACAATAATAGCTAAGAACAAATTATCATAGGGATTATGTATAGCTGATGCAGCTAGTGCTACCTATACCAAAAGCACAGAGTACCTTTTTTTCCCCACCCCAAACAAGGTGTTAAAACATGTGCCTATTACACTGATGACAAATCACTTTATCAGCTTGCCTTTGATTTTGTTACATAGTCTAATACACAAAGATTTTACACTTTATATAATAAAATCCATAGGTATTTTCTTTTTTATTTCTTCTATTGTTCTTATGTTTAAAAATATTTCTTGATCTAGTTTTTAAAGAACCATAATCATTTTTACTGATTGCGTAATATTTCATATTCTACCCAATAGGTGCACCAAAAAGCATAAGGATTAGTTGTTATCTTGTTTCTCTTGCTTTTTAATGTTAACTTCCCCCTTTGGCTGTGAGGAAAATCCTTGTGTGTGTGAGACTGGTTGGAGTCCCAACCTGAATTCAGACTCTGCTATCTCATCCACTCTCACATCGAGAGCTCTGTTTCACTTACCTTTCTCCCAGTCTCTTATTCTCACCTAGGACACTCACAGTTCCCTAAAGGACTTTCTAGCTCCCTTGTTCAATGCTGAGTCTCTCTGAGTTTCAGGATCCTGAGTGACCTACTTTTCTGTGGTGACGACCTTACATGTCTGTGGCTAGGACTCTTGAATGGGGCCTACCCTCTCTCCTGAAGGACCCTGGGTGACAGCAGAGCAGAGAATCGTGGCTCCAGTACCTACAGAGCACAGGGATATGGCAGAACAAAGTCCATTCTTTGGTTCAAAGACCTGAGCTACATCCTATTCCATCCTCGATTCATTATGTCACCCATAGCAACTTGTGTCATCCTTCTGCATCTTACTGTCCTCACCTGTAAAACAAGGACACAGAACTGCACTGTCTCTAAAATCCCTCCCAGATCAAAAGGTCTATCATTCAATATCATATGACATTTTACATTCTCTTTCAGGGAAAGTGAAGTAAATTAAGAAAGATATTGCTAGACAAAATGGATTATCCTAAAAATATTGCTAGGATATCACTGTTCTCTGGTTCTGGAAGAGAACTATGCCCTAGTGCCTTAAGGCAGCAGTCCCCAACCTTTTTGGCACCAGAGTGCTCCTATGAGAATCTAATGCCTGCTGATCTGAGGTGGAGCTGAGGCGGTGATGCTAGTGCTGGGGAGTGGCTGCAGATACAGGTGAAGCTTCGCTCACTCTCCCACTGCTCACCTCCTGCTGTGCAGCTTGGTTCCCAACAGGCCACCGACCAGTATCATCCTGGCCCGGGGATTGGGGACTCCTGCCTTAAGGTTTCACTGTGGGTAGTGAATTAACTTCTCTCCTAGGCATCTAGAATGATACTAATTAAGTACCAACCTTGAGATAATGAGAAAATTGCCACTCAGTGGCTCACATAAGGAACCTCAGCTGCAAAATTGAGTTAGATGTTTATGGACCTGGTGTCGCTGTCACTGGGGTTGTGTGTATATGTATGTGTCTGTGTCTGTGTTTGTGTGTGTGCCAGTGTGTATATGTGAGTGCATGTCGGTGTTGAAATGGGAGGAAATTGCCTTTAGAATAAGCCAAAGGATTCAGAAAATCTGTCCAGCCAGTGAAGTCGGCCTCTGTGCTCTCCATCACCATAAACTGTGACCCTAATGTTTTAGTGTCCTGTCCATAAGCAAAACTTGCTCTGGCAATTCACTCTCCAGCAGTATGACCCAAAGTTATTCTCTTGGGTGCTAGATGTGAATGAGTGCTCCATTACAAAAATCTCGGAGAGGAGTTTTTAGTGCTCAGCTAAATCTGGATAATGCAGGGTTCAACCTGTTTCTTTACTGCAAGACATCTCAGGGCCTTTAGCATACTATTTTTTTCTTGTTATTCAGGAAGGGGCTATAGCAACATTTGCTAAATTTGTATGTCCTTGGAAGTCTTTTATTAAAAACAACCTGACTAGACTAATGCTTCTGGGATAAAAGTAAAAACCAGTACACGAAGGTTCCCCATGAAGTGTCCCTGGAAACTATTTTAGTCAGGATTGGAATCTTGAACTCAGTCTCAGAGAGTGAGTTTGGAAAATTCTCTGGGCCAGCATGGTTATCCTGGCTGAAATCCCACGAGATGAGTGGGTTGCTTTCTCCACCTGTAGATAAGATTGACTGCATTTGTCACTGAAGGTGCACATTGCTTGCCTTCTAAGGCATGTCTCACTCTTCATCTACCAACAAAAAGCCATTTTATATGTCTGCTTTGGGAGCAAACTCTAGTAGACAATGCTAAGTGCTTACCTGCTATTTTCCAAAAGAGCTGTTGAGCCTCTCTTCCCTAAAAGTATAGGTGGAAGACAAACATTCTACCAATATCCCAAGAGCTTACCCCTACCCAAGAACCAAAACTTTCTCTTATAAGATGCCTTCATTAATCCTGACTTCTTGCATTACCCCAAACCCAATAAAACAACTACGAAAACAAAAATAATGACTAAATAAAGTGGGTGTGAATACATAAATAAGCATTTCTATAAGCAAATCAAAGCAAAACCTTTAAATGATCACATATAAATGCAGAAGCTGGACTTTCATAAGTATTATTTCTCTGGATATTTTCATGGTTTTTAAGGAAGTGATAGATATACTTCAAGGCCGAAATGAATGGAAAAATTTTATCCCACTGTCACGAGTAAGAATCCAAAAACCTTAATGGTCTTAATATTTTATTCATAAAGAGTTGTTCACAGTTGCCTGATCTGTTGACTTCAGCTTCATATATGAAATTATTTTATAATAAATTATCCAATTTATATAGACCTATGAGAGCTAAGGTTCAAGAAGCAAAGTGTACCAGTAAACAGAAGCATTAAAAAAATCTAATGCCCACCTTCCCTGACTAGCTCTGAAGTAGCCATTAAAGGGGTTTTTGATGAACAATTGGGGACCCGACTGAAAGGCCCAATTTCAGTTTCAACAAGTCATCAAATATTATATGAGTCAATTACATAAACATTGGAATTTCCCAACATCTGATTCCAATAGCAGGAGAGCAGCCCAGGTTCACAATGGAGATTTCTCAATAGGCAATGCCGTTTTCCAGGTAATTAAAACTGTTTGTATAGGAGAGTAGATTTATCTTCTGAACCCATTTTAGCACTAGTGCTCTCCTGAGTGGTATCAGTTGACACACCGCATAATCTAGAACAGACTAATTGCCGCATGATTTCTAATTTTTCTGCAGCCATGTAAATGAGCTGAAGTCTGCACAGGTGGAGCCCATTAGAGTGAATGATTTCCCTCTCATGTTGTTATCTTCATTTGCCGTTGTCTTATCAACTCCAAGTAGGAAATCCGCTGTCATGAAAAGCAGGCGAGGGAACAATGTCTGGCTGAAAAGTCTTGTTTCATTATTTTTTAATTCATATAGTCCTACCTGCTTAATGCAGTTTTCTGATTAGCATGCTAGGCAGCCAGTAATGCATTTTTATTTAAATAAGGAGGCAGGGCTTTCATTTAAACTAAGAAATCATCTCCATTTCTTATCAGGGAACAAGGATTCATGATTCAATAATACATGAATTTAATAATGCATAATGGTAGACTTCACAGGTATAAATAGCAATACCAGAGTGGGTTAGTATGCTCCATGGGTTGTCATCTCAGAGTCCCAGTCAGGTTTATCCACACTCCCTCCCTTCATCTTTCCATTATTTCCTTTCAGCAAAAGAGTTGTGCCATTTACCGTATTCCTCTGACACTGCCAAGAGCCCAGCTCACGGGCGGCGTCTTCACTTTACGACCGTGTTTAATAGCTGTTAAACTGTGGGACTTTAGCCTTTGCGAGAATTCCCAAATTGGACCCAAGGGAGACTTGAAAGCTAGGGAGGGAGAGAATTGGGAAAGAAAAGTAAGGGACTTCATTCCCTACCACTAATTGCTTTTTCCACTGAGATATGTCTCCATCGCCTCGTTTTAGTGGAGGGAAACTGCGTAGTGTATTTGTGATATCCAGGGCCACATAATCTCTTTATAACGCTCCCTGTGTTTCACGGCTCATGGATACCTAAGCCCGGCGTGCCGGTGAGATTTTGACTCAGCTTTCCTTCGTTTTAGTTTGTGTGGCTTTCTTCGCCATGGGTTGCCCAGTGGATGGCAGGCCCTTCTGCCTGACCTTGAAGGCCAAATGTACAAGAAATTTAAGCCTGCTCAACCGAATTACCTGCGCGGCTTGACCAGCAGGAAAGCCGAGTGAATCAGGCATATGTGGCTTTGCATTATCCATTTATTTGTTTCTCATTTTGTTCAATTTGGAAAATTAGATAAAGCTGGTCCACTCCGTTTCCTACTTTCATCTGAACATAGTGGGTTAAGCTTTTTTTTTTTTTAAGAGTTTGGAAAATTTTATTTAGGGAAAAATTAGAATGCACATGTGGAATCTTGTTGGCACAAATACATGAGCACAAAATGTGTTAAGTTTGTAAAAAAGATTAAGCATCTAGAGTTTTTTCATATGCTACAAAAATGTTTCTCAATAAGCACAAATGTGTGTTATTAGGTTGTCTAAATAAAATTACCTAGCTTGCTTTAGTGAATTTGTGAAACCAAATGTGTAATGTGGTCAGTAATACTATGGATTAATTACATGCTGTTTGTTTCAGGTAAATAAGTACTAATACCACAAATATAACCTCCTTGCAATCAGGACGGTATTATCTAAGACCTTGTTTATATACTTCACAGAATTATTCATCCGCAAAACTAAATACCGAGGCCTATTGTATGTCACTCATTGCTGGAAACATTGGGTATTAAAAAGATAAATAAGATATACGTCTACCTTCAGGAAGCTCACCGTTTGTCAGGATGAATGGGAACAGAGAAAATATACACGAATACTATAGAATGCTGTATGGAGACTTGTATGTAGAAAGTGTTGCAAGAACACAGAGAAGTACCCCAAGAATTAGGCTCTGAGTAATTCCTCAAAAAAGACTTGCGAAATCGTAATTTCAAGGATCTGCTCCCTAAGGCATAAGTGAATTGGTGTTGCTTTGTTTGAGTCAATAATTTTTACTTTCTAGTCAGTTGTGTAGCCAGCAGTTGATCTGGTTTTGACATATTTTATATGGTTCCTTTGGCCAAAATAACTGAGTAAACTGAGCAAAGAAAAGCCCAATAAATATAATTCTCAATGTTTTAAAAATCCAGTTCCCTCTTCCTTTGAGTTTTTGGGTTTGTAAATATATGCATGAAAGGAGATTGTTCTCTGTTTACTTTTATGTCTTTATAATTTATATTCCACAAGAAGGCTTTAAGATGAATTATAATAAATATACACATACACAAGCGTATAAGCACTAGGGTAGTTAAAATGAAAGAAAAAAAAAAAGAAGAAAGAAAATAGAACCAACATAGAGAAGGGGAGTTTGTACCTGAATCAAGGCATGAGATAATTATGATAACTAAGCTCAAAACTTCCCGACAGTTGAATACATTTCTATCTAAATATTTTAGGAAGTAGAGTTGAAAGTATAATTCTTTTCACTGGTCTTTTACCCATTTTTCCTGTTCTGGCGAGATGGCGGCGGGTGGGAGGGGGAAAGTAATAGTACAGAACCCATAAATCAACTTTAATCTCTCATGGCATTTTTCATGTCTTATAGAGGTCATGGAATGAATTTTTCACCCTCCACAGAATTTTGCTCCCTATAATACCTTCACTTAAGAAGATTGTATCCTGGGAATTTTTTCCAGGAAGTCAGAATGGGATGTCAAATTCATTATCCTGCACCCTGCGTGGAGTTCTAATCCAGACTCCTTAGCTACAGAAACCTGCTTCACAGGTGGTTGCTGAAGTTATAGTATTTTTCTTTATATTTAAAGTTAATCCAGTTTAGTATCAATAGCAAATCCTCTTAAAACATGTACATAAGAGGCCATGCCAGTATTTTGACATTCCTGGCTGGGAACTATGCCATTAACACCTTCAATTAATATCCATGCAAGGTCATTAGGCGGCCCAGATTCAAGACCATATGTTAAGATGTTATTAGTTTTCCTGCAAAGGGAGCGTTTGGCCAGTTACAACTAGAAACAGATGCCCAGCAGTAGGATCAGAAGGGAATAGCTGCCTTAGTTACGACACCTCACATCTCACCTGTCCCCGGGATGGGGCAGGGAGCTCCCTAACTAATCACTCCAGTGGGGATTCAACAATTTTAAGCCCTTTATGAGGTTTATTGCTATCGATAATGAACAACAGAAGAGAGATAAAAGAATGAAGCTCGATAGAGGAAACTAATCTATCTGTAAATTCGCAACTTAGGAAATTGTCTAGTATATTTCCTAGAGCATCAGACTAAGTGTCAGAAGGGGATTTGAATATTCATTCTGCCACTATCTAGGTGTGTGGACAGAAAAAACTTACCTGACATCCCTGTTCTTTGTTTTTTTTTCACCCCTAAAAATGCAAATGGGGAAGTTGTAGGATGCCAGGAGGGCATTATCAAATGAGATGAGTTATCAGATGCAATAGTGCAGGGGAAACGTGTTTTAAAAACTGAAAACTCACTCTTTAAATTCAAGGTGTGCTCTATTTTTATAACTGACAAATTATAATTTCTGTGAAATAGCGTATGTTTGAGTGTAATCCCATTTGCAACAGTTTTGACTCCTGGCCAAGTCCATTTAAAAATAATCTATGGGGGATCGGAAGTCTCTTGAGTATAAGTCATTTGTCTAAAAGAATCACCATTTGAATTGTTTCGAAAGCACAATAGACTTAGGGATCTCTGCAGTGCTACTAAAGTGTGTGGAGTAGAAGAGAACCACTCCCAAGACAGAGCTCATACCTTAGAATCTCAGTGAGAGTTGTAGAAGGCCAGCTAGCCTTGCCATCCACGGAAGCTGAATTTTACTAATGAGCCTGCAGTATTCACTGAAAGGCTGGTAGAGGACTGGTTCTCAAACTTGATTGAGCATACATCAGTATCATCTAGAGGGATCGTTAAAGCACAAATGCATAGATTCCACCTCCAGTAGGTCTAGAGTAGACCTGAGAACTTGAATTTCTGATAAGCTCCTAGGTGAGGCCAATGCTATGCCTTATGTTGGGTGAAAGTTAAATTAGACAGACATGGTTTTCAAAGGTGTTCCAGATCCCAAAGTTGCCCAGAGGGGAGTTGTCTTGTTCACCACCAATGAGAATAGCTGCACTTGTATCAATTGCATTTATTGGTGTCCTGCACAGGAGTTTGTTTGAAGCCAAGACACTAAGTTAAAGAATTTCTAAGATCTCTTCAAACTCTAACCTTCTACAAACATCTGTGACGTGGCGACCCAGAAGAAACTTGAACATCTTTTCATCCTGATATCCTGTTATTGTGCAGAGCCACTGAGTATCGTGGATAATACAAAAATTACCAACTTGCCTCGAGTTTAAGGGTGGCTCAGAAGGAAAAGTTTTCATAAGCCTAACGCACCCAAACTCATGGGTCATTTCAATAACCAGCCACATGGGTCATTTCAATAACTTGAACGTGGACAGTGCTCTCTAGAAGGAAGAACCCACTTCCAGGAGGGAAACTGATATTTTTCAAAATTAAAGTAGCTTCAGCCAGCCTTTCCCTGGTACTTTGAAATTAAGGATTTGCTGCTCAAGGGTCTCCATGCATTTCCTCCTTATTCTACTCCTGGGGTCTAGGTGTTAGACCCGCATTCAATAAATACCAGCAAAACAAGCCCTTTGGGATTGTCAATATCACTGGCTCACAGGAGGCGTAAGAGAGTTTTGGGAGTGACAGACCTAAAGACCATGGTGGTGGCCTGCTAGGTGTCCAGAGCATAGTTTAAGTATCTGAAGTCCTTACAGCCTTTCTCTGAGGAAATTGCAAGTGGTCTGAATGTTGGCATCTTATTGAATAGTAAGGTGACTATTACTGATATCATTATCCATCAAGTGCCAAGCACTCTGCTAGCATCATGTGTCATTTTCCTAATATACATTTCTTCATACACATTTTCCTAGTTCTCACCATAACACCCAAGATAGACACTTCTCCTCCAGACAAAGAAGAAACTAAGGCCCAGAGTAGTTAAGTGTCATTCACGAAGCCTCTCAGCTAGAAGAAGCATATATAGTTGGATGTGCACTCAGGCGAGTCTTGCTCAAGAACCAGCTCGCCATAATGGTTATCAGCTTGCAAACTGCTGACTGGCCCCTCCCTTCTGTACCAGTCGTGGTCCCCTTATCTCCTGGGAGTCTGAAGATTTACACAGTGCAGACTGACATTCATACTTTACATTTTGAAACCACTCCCTCAGGCTTCCTTAGCCGTGTCCTGATTTCTTTTAGACTTGAGGCCCGTGGTCCTCGGATCGAGCCGAGATGTGGCAGCCTTTCGAAGTGGGTCCAGCTGGACCTCGTCTGATAGACCGCTGCCCAGCGAAGATGCAGCTCTTCATAGTCTGTGGCACTCAGAAGCAGGAATCAATTAACTTTTAGGGCAGGAAAAATAGATCATTTGGATTGCTGAAGCAGTAGTAGCTTCTGTAGCAGCTAAAAGAAAGTCTTCCAGAGAACAAGCTGCTGTGTGCACAGCTCAGGAGCACAGTGAATTTGCTGAGGAGAGAGAGCTCTTAACGACCAAGGCCTGGGATGTGTATCGACAGGCCTAGCCCGTGCAGAACACCATTCAGGGCATTGTTCATAGTGACTGGAACAAAAAGGAACTAGAAAACGTCAAGAGATACCCATTTGATTCTCAGTGCAATCCTCTAATGGCATTAAAAATGGAAAACAATGCCCCTTGTGGGCTGTCCCTATATATTCTTAAGATACTTCTAATAGTGCTTGGGGAGCAAAAGATAAACTAACTAATAAAGAACAATTGGTGTTGTTCCATGAAGGAACCAAAAAAAAAAACATCCTGGGACTTCATTTTAAATTAGTTGTGAATTATGTTAGATCCATGAGGTAGATGGTGTAAGTGGTGTTTACCAATGTGTTACTGAATACACTACAAGCCCAACATGAACTGGTGTTCGGCACAGGAGCTGGAAATGCCCTCCCCCATCGAGATGCCATGCTGACGTGCTGACACGTTCCACAAGATGCCCTGAAGACAGATGGTGCATTTCAAGCAACAGAGAAATCAAGGACCATTTACAAGTTTTGCTGTAAAATGTGGGATGCAGTACATGTTTCCGTCTTGCTATAAATCCTCACGAGTTGCTACTTCATTCTAAATTGTGGCCCCAATTCCCGGGCCAGAATTTTTAAGTGATTTCCAAGTAGAAAGCTGACTGTACAGCATCACCAGTCCAGGCAGCACCTTAAACAATTAAAAATGGTGATAGCAATGGAAACTCTCAGGTAGCTCTCCCAATGCAAACAGGGAAACGTCTCTAAAATACAGTATTAAATGAAAAGCACATGGTGCATATATTTGTCGGTATACTGTTTACATTTTCTGGAAGGCTACAGTAGAAGCTATTGCACTAAATACCTCTGGGGAGAGGGGCTAGAGATGGAGGATAGAACAGAGAAGGGGGATTTCTATTTTTCATTTTCACACATTTTCATCGACTTTGAATATTTTGTCACATGTGTATATTATTTTTAGTTTCGAATTTTAAAATAAAAACTGCTCTCATCTTCTGTCATCAACAACTCATAATAGAAAAGATATTTTAAAACAAAAACACGGGAAGGACGTAGTCTTACATTCAAGGGTGGTTCATCCAATTAAATTTTAATTAGGTAAAACAAAACGAAACGGAAAACAAATAATCAAATGACTAGGCATTTCCCCCTCACATAGAAAAAGTTACCTTAGTGATTGTTTGCATAGCTCTAAATATCAACTACGAAATGGGAATGGTTTGTCAGCCAGTCTGGGCATTGGTAAAGGTGACAGGTGTGGATGAGAGCAGTGCTGGGATGTGATTTCCATTTGCTGGTGCTCCCTTAGGAGAGAGAGGTGGCTCCTCATCTCCACTGGAGGTGATGTCCCGCCACGGGGCCTCCTGAGGACAGTTACCCTCCTGTCTATTTTAGTAAGACTCTGCACCTTCCTTAACACGGAATTGCTGGGGCGCGATGTCATGTATACATGTGTGCATGCATCTACCTGCTCTGTTCAGGGAAGCCTGCCTGCAAAAGGAGCATCAAAGGATGACAAGGGATATGGAGATGCAGAATCAGAGATAAAAGGGACCGAATTTTACTAGCAATCGTGGCAAATATCTAACTTGCATAAGTGAAGCCAATTACTGTAATATTGCCTCCTTTTGCACTGTGCACAGTAGGGATGTCACTGGATAATGGTTCGCATGTAGAGTTAATCACTTTGATGCATTTCTGACTGATCCCAGCAAATTATGTTTTGGTTCCACTATATTAAACACAAGAGCTGGGGATTATCATTAATAAATCTAAGGCACAGCATGCATAAATCTTGAATAAATCAAATATCAATTACATAGGCAGGATCTGCTGACATCTGCTTTCATCAAATAATATATTTGAAATAGGTGTTATTCCAATTTGTTGAAGTCAAAGGAATCTTCATTCAGGGAGCACAACCCTGAACCCCAAAGAGGAAAGCAGCTGAGCGGTTGCTGGGAGAGCCCTCTGTGGTCCTCAGTTTTAATCTGTGAGGATGACATGTAAATGATGCACGCGATCCAGAGAGAAAGCTGCCTTGCTGAGGAAAGCGCTTCCATGTGCCACTTTCATGCTGTTTTTAAAGCGAAGCAAGAGAGATTGAGGAGAGAGAAGAGGAACACTTCCTAAGAGTCTGCCTGGCAGGAATAGAAACATTTGGTCAGTCTGAAACAGGTGTAGAGTCACTGTTAGGGTTCAGGAAGGCAAAATCCCTTCCAAAGTAAGAAAAGAATGACAGTTTATAAACATGAAGACCTCCGAAAATGAGCGGTTATAAGGAGAGGACTCCTTCCAAGAGAATCGAAGGACGGGTTGGGGAAGGCGGCTGACGTTCACCTTTGCAGAGTGCCTGGCTTTGGGCAGGAGTCCAGGTGAGACCCTTCATCTCCACACTTACCCGCACAGCTTCCCGTGTGAGGCAGCTGTTGATATTTCTTCTTATCATCTGAGGAAACTGAGGCATGTGAAGGCAACACGTCTAAGGCCATGCAACTCTCAAATGACACGCAAGAGGATTTAAGTTCGGATCTATTTGATTATGCTATAGAGGTGGTGGTGGTCCTGATGGGGGTGTGTGTGTGTGTGTGTGTGTGTGTGTGGCGCATACACAAGACAAGACGCACACATGCATGCATGTGCACGCCAGTGTGTATAAAACAGGGAAAAATGTGTGTACACGGGGCAGGGGGTAGGCAATGCGAATACGTATTTATTTTTAAAAGACATCAAGTGTATTTAAGTCATCTGTCAAGATAGAGGAGGGAGTGGCTCTACTCCGGCACATTCTTTCTGTGTGGCCTTCATCAGAGGTTAGAATCTCTTCTCTGTGCGGCAGTTTTCAGGACTCCTTCGGCCTCTTCAAGGAACTTTCTAGGGTTAAACATTCTCAGGGAGGGTGGAGCTGGGTTAGGAAATGTTCTCTAGGGCACTGGCTCATCATGACAGGTAGCAGCGATTGCCTCATATATACTCTCCGGGAAAAGGAGTCAAGAGCAGAAATGAAATAAGCCCAAGTTGTGCACCTGAAGTAGTTTCGAGGCCTCTGCTAAGGGTGGAGATGGCGCTTCATAGGGGAGGGTGGAGTGTTTCACAAACTGCCTGTCCCAACCTGAATATGCTGGCCTAACAAAGAACCCGGAGTTCTTTTAACCATTTCCTTTATCGTGTTCGGCATCAAAAGAAAGTTTAAAAAAAAAAGGTAGGCTCCCAAACCCAGGCCATCCGGGACCCTTTAGGTTTACATTTTCAAAGCAGAGGTAGGTGGGAGTCAAGGCCATCTCTTTTGGTCCAAAGATCCCGTGAGATGATTTGGAGGAAGCACTTCAAGGAAGCTGAGTAGAAACAGCTCTCAGATTTCATTAGGCCTTAGCTCCCCTGCATACCGAGCTGTACCACATCAGACCTGCTGGGCCCCTCACCACATATTTCCCCCTTTCTGCACTCTGCTTTCTATATCAGAACCTGCACTGGGATATTGAGAACACTCGGTTGTCGACAGATAAGTAAAAACTGATGTGATGTCACCATAGAGATGAGCAGATATTTTCAGAGTTGCAGATATTTTCAGAGTTGCAGACACACTTATATTCATACAGTATATTACATATAGATACAAATACTGAGTAGTATAATTTAAAATATATTTAGCATTTTAAATCTAACTTGGGTTACTTTTCTTGGTATCCACAGGGATCTGGGGTTTTGTTTTGTGGATTTCCTTTTTTTCCTGTTGGATTTTCTAATCAGCATCGGAGGATCACAAGGGTGTCTTCAGATAGTGCATCTCTGACTCAGGCATCATCTTGGTAAAGGGAGGGTTTCGGGCTACAAAATTACTTTCCAACAACTGTGCAGATCTGGCCAAAACAGTGTTATCAAATGTCAACAAATAAAGAATGAGCTCAGTCTACCTCCCTTTTACTTCAGCGTTCGCCCTCAAACACGCATACCCATTCTGCAAACATAGCGGAGCACATAAGCTGCTGTAGGCCGGGGAACCAGAAACCTTCCTTTCCATGGGGCCCACTCTCCATGAAGTTTTCTGCACGGTTTTATTTTGCTCGGTTGGAAGCAGCACTTCTCACGCCCTGGGAAACCAAAAGAGAGTCACTAGCGGCAGCGGCAGCTAAAGACTTTCTAGTTCAGTTCAGAACAAGGTAGGTTAACCTGGAAAAGAGAGAGACTGGAGACATCTCTTTTTACTGGAGATGAAGACATCGGCTCCGCAATCCCGATGGAATAAATCCTCAAAAGAATGAACACTGCATAATTAGTTTTCTATTCCAAAACTGTGCCTTTGCACATCTACTAGTAAGGAAAATAAGGCAGGGCCTGTATTATGGGACAGCCAGCCCTGGCAGATAATGATCAGGAGCACTAGAAAGACAACCAAAGAAGCAGGAAACAATCATGTATTTTTAAAATAATGAATCAGTTTTAAGGAGAAGAAGGGAAACTGAAAACAGGAGGATTCGAAAATAAACAGGCATGGTTTTTGCTGTCTGTGTGTATGTATACAGAAAGAGAAGATTTCACATAATTTATGGTGGTTGATTTTAACCACAGCCACAAGTGTTAATCCAATCAGAGAGGCTACCATTGGAGAAAATGGATTCTTAAGGTTTCTGTATAAATATAGCCCATGAGGCATTATTTGCCATTTGTAATTGGTCCTCCTGAGAAGCTGACCCTTGCAATGTAAAGCTGGATGTGAATGGTTTTGAATGTAGACTCTATTGGCATTAATTATGATGGTGCCATCGGTGGAGCTATTGCTGATTGCAGTGTGTATAAAAAACTAAAAATAAATGACGGTTTATATTTTTTAAAAATCACAGTTTATATTGAAAAAATACAATGATGTAAAAATATACTGAAAATATGAAAAGATAATTGATATACAAGACTCATTCACTCATTCAGCAAATATTTTAAGAAATATTTTCTGACTGTTTACTTTCTTCCAGGCCAGGGTCCGAGGATGTAGGAAATATAAATCCAAATGAACGTGTCAAGGTTAAATAACCAGGGTGACACAAATTCTGCATATCGGTGTACCTAGATGATGGCAGGGCCAGAGTCAACATAGAAGGCATCACTATAGAGCCTATTCTCAACTTTCTGGTTCTGCAATCACCTAACTGATGTGATTATTGAACAGGCCACTTAACCTCAGTTTTTAGCAGTCTTAACCATAGGTGTTGGACTATATGGTTCCAAAATGTCAGTGACGTGGAAAGCTTTTCGTAAGAAGCCTCGTGATTCTCGTAAGACATAAGACCAGGGAACATCAATTAGTTTAGAGGGAAGAAAAAAGGGATGAAACCACCACTAATCAAGGGGGCAAAGTTAGGCACGTTTTAGTTGTTTACATCTGTGTCTTGTTACAAAAGTCTCCACCTCCACGTCACCATATATTGTTATGTCTCTGTGCAACCCTGCGTGTTTATCTGCTTTGGAAAGGTCAGAGGATGGCCGTCCCGAAAAACCCTTTGATCCTCTATCACCATATCCAATCAGCCTGTCTCATCGGTGAGGACTTGGGAGTGGAACAAGTACAAACTCTGCTGATGCAGGTCTGTATTTTGCAATAATTTTCCTAGCAGTTTTATTTTCAAATACTACTGGCACATTGCCAGTTATCCCGATAGCAAAAGTCACATTGTTCCTACACATAGCCAGCACAAAAATGCACACACACAAAATCCACATTTAAAATTTGTGTTTCCTTAGTAGCTTTCTCTTAGGCAGCACAGATTTTATTTCATCATCTTACCACAACCTTAGCAAGCTTTCAACACAACAGGGTCATTTAGGAATAATTATATGAGCATGTGTGAATGAGCCAGTTGCTCTTGTAATACACACATGGTATAAGAAGCAAGAAATAGCACATCCCACCCATTTGCTTTACCTTGTATATCCTTGAGCTCAGTGGCATTTTGCCTTTTTGGGCAAGAGACAAAATGAATTCTTGGTTTCCTAAGAAATATTTACAGCAGAAATCCTACTCACCTCCCAGCATCTTAAGAAATCGACCTGGAAGCTTCCTTGGTCTCAGCTCCATTATGAAGAGATCGTATATCTCACCAATTCTTCCTCCCCAGTTCTCCCTGCTTCTTCCTGGTAACCCCTGGAAAGTTTATTTCCGGGGCTTAGTGAAGACCGCTGACCTCACTTACTTGTTCCCTGCACATCTTTTGGGGAGAAAACAGATAGGAGAAACAGAGCTGTGAGTTCCTAGTCTTGGGTATTTTTTTAACGTGGCTGATTTTCTCCTAAGCCCTATGGGTACTGGATGATTTTCTAACCATCCAGATCAAAACAAGAGTGCTACTAATTTGGTAGGGGCCTTGTAGCCCCATTTCATTTTATGAAGATGCCATTTGTTAAGAGGAAGAACTCAGATAAATGGCACCTTGGTTTGCTAATTCAATAATAAATGGTATCCATATGTCCACCGTATCATTTGCTCTCTGAATATTGTTATTTATTGAAGTTTTCCTGTAACAAAAGCATATGGACTAGATTCATCAGTCAAGGAGGCATTCTTGGGGCTGTGTGAGAGTAGTTTGACCAACCGGTGTGACTCTGGGCCTTCATTACCAACTCCTACAAAATATGGTCACCATTTAGTTGACATCCTTCACTCTGATGATTAAGAATGATGAGCTATGTAGAAAACCGGTGTTTCCACTTAACTTATTCATTCCAGGCAGTGTTTCCCAAAGCCTGAGCCAAAGGCCATCTGCATCAAAATCATATGTGGGGCACATACTTGTTAAAAAAATTCAGATTTCTTGGCCCCATTCTAGTTCTACCAAATTAGAATATCTGGAAAGGACCAAGAATCTAAATTTTCAAAGAATTCTCCACGTGATTCTTTATATTCATTAAAGTTTGAGAAATCTTGCTGTAAGGTGAATGGACAAACTACAATTCTTAAACAAGCAGTGGTCCTAGTTTAAAGGAAAATGCCAAGAACAGGAGAATTATTGCAAAAGCAGCCTTACACCTTCATAAGTTCTAACTCTGCTTCTCAAAGTGTGGTCCATGGGTTAGCTATATTGACATCAACAGAGAAACTCTTAGAAATATGGACTCTCAGGCCTTATGTCAGAACTACTGTATCAGAATCTACATGTAACAAAATCCCCAGGAGATTTGCGTGTACCTTAGATTTAGATTTGGGGAAGCAACATTCTAAGTGACTTACAGATCCTATTGGCACTTTAGCTTTTTATTTAGAAGTCTCATCCTCCTCTTTCTTAGGTCCCCAAAACTCAAGAAAATGGAACAAAATATGGATACAATGAGTAAAAGCCAAATGATAGGTTCCTTTATGACAAAGGGATTCACATGTAATACCTTGCCAATACATAGAGAAAAGAGAGCCAAAGATGTCTTGTAGCCCAGGACTTCGCTTCCTACTAGAATCAGTGGGCATGTGCTCCAGGAAGTTAGCCAAGTAGCTTTAAAGTAACAGTTATACTGCAGCTCCATTAAATGGAGACGTTTTAAGAGGGAATAGGTTGCTCTGAAAGGTAGAAAGAGTTCAAACCAAGATTGGATAATCATTATTGATGAATACTTTGTAGAGGGGACACAAACACAAGATTGGCGATTGATGTAGATAACTTCTGTATTTGAGATTGATTGAATACTCATTGCAGCTTTACGTTCCAACTTTAAAATATATATACATTTATACACATGTACATGTAATATAATGGGTTATATATAACCAAGTAGTATTTATTTTTAAATTTCTCTAATATTGTTTATTAAGAAATCTATTAATCCAGAAATGAACCTTTTATCGGACTGAGAATTTAAGAGCAAGATATGGTCTTTATATATCTTATGGACGAAAAAAAAATTATCTAAACCATTCTTATGTGGCATTTGTTTCAGTGTCCTTTCTCAGTCTATTCGTTTATTCGTACATGAAAAAATCATTTGCCAACTCCCTGCCATGAACTTTCGAAGTAGAAAGGACAGAGTCAAACGCTGAGTTTGTCTGCCGAGAGTGCCAACACTCAGGAGCTGTATGTCCCTATTACTTAATCTTTAAAATGTTGGTTAATCATTCTAGGTCTCAGTTTTGTCCTTTGTAAAGTGTGTGAAATAACAGAAGCTGCCTCATAAGATTGTGAGTGAAAATATGTGTACCGCTTAGAACAATGGCTGGAAGTGCTATGTAAGTGTTAGCTTTCATCATCGTCAATACTATCATTATTTTAGGTTTGCGGAACATAAAAATAAATAAGACAGGACCTCTTTCCTCTAAAGTTACACAGTCTGGCTAGAGACAGCATGGAGGTAAACAGTGTAAGAAGGGAATTGCTATAATGTGGTGGGGAAAGGTGCCACCAACTCTGGGAAAATCTGGAGAGAGCTGCCACGGAAGGAGGATTTTGAGCTGGGCTTTGGCAACTGAAGTGGCGTTTTCTAGGGAGAGGAGGGATAAGATGGTTCCAGGCTGAAGGAGGAGCTCTCTCTGGTTAGCAGTCCTGATGCTGCCTTCCTTAAGTTGGCCTCACTCCCTCCTGTTCAGTTGAAGCCTGTTCTTTCTGCTCTGCCTTGGCTCCTGGCTACATGCTATGGACTCTTCTAGTCAACTCAACAGGCCTTGATAGCTCACCTGGGCCCATCCTGGGGCACTGAGAGCTCAGAGAGCAAAGCTGCATTCCCAGCAAGGGTGGTGAGGCCAAGGAGGAGAGATGGCAATGTTTTCCCAAGAAAGTGGTGAGACTGATTATTAAAGGATGGGCGTATTCCTCCTATAAGCCAAATGAAAATCAAAAAAACAAAGAAAATTTTTCATTCTCTTATTCTGCATCCCTAACTCTGCCACCCATGAGCAAAGTATCTTATCCTGGTTCTGTTGCCAGTTTGCCTACCAAATATTCTGATCTTTCTGAAAATGATGCCAAATGATAATTTTTCTTATCACCTGTAGTTCATACCATTTTAGTATGGTATATCGCCTAGTCATAATTGCTTGTTTAGTATAACACACTGCCTATTTATACCATCTCTGTCTCTACTACCCTTTTCATCATCCCTCCTTTGAAAAGCAGAAGCAAAGACCTTTCACTGGTTTTGCCGACTTGAAGAGGCTGTTTGGAAACTGCTGGGTTTTTTATATCCCAAATTTTTACCTCCAGCCTAACTCACCTAAATCAGAGGAGAAAATGAAACTTTTGGATCAGAGGAGAAGTAGAAACAAGGGGATAAGTGACAGCAATCAGGGTGATACTGACAACTTTAGTGAGTCTCCAGCGTCCTAAATAAAAAAGGACAGGAATGATGGGAAGTGTTTCTAATTTGATCCAGGAAGTGTTTCCTCTCACTAGCTTTTTTCTGACAGGGCCTTTCTGTATATTTTGGACTTTAGCTCAGATTGAGCAAGTTCTGAGCTGGGAATTGGGAAGTAGGTGGCTGAACAGGGATTGGGAAGGGGACATACATGGAAAGGGGATGTTGTTTCTAATAAAAATGAACAACACTGCCACTGTGGTGTAGTCCCCGAGCCTACAGTGAATTTGCAATCTATGGCTTGTCTGGGTTTTTTGTATAGGTCGTTGTAATCCAGGTTATTGAATTACTTTTGAAAACAGACTCAGATTCAATCCGATCAGCCCAGAGCAAATTTCCAGTGTCATGTTCTCCTGGCAAACCTGTTCAGTGAAGATCTAAAAAAAATCTAGAGACCCAGAACATCTTTGGTGCCACCTTTAGAGAAACATATTTACTTCCTATCCTTTTTAATAACTGTCTCAAATTATTATTTTTTGTTAAATATTTGTTGGATTTACTTCTCACTTCTCCCCTAGGAATTAGTTTGGATTTAGTCACAGATATCTCTCCACTCTCTCTCTATGCTGGAGAAAAATGAGCACTCATTTTATCCAAGCCACTACATAGCCATTAACCTTGCTCTCAAGGAAGTTCCCAACTAAAGCATAAAATATATGATGTTTGGGCAAAAAAGCCCATCCACAGCTATGTGAATACCATATTTGGGCATATGAGATACCTGACTTTCAGCCCAAGGAAACACCATCTGAGAAACATACAGTATCACAATCTGGCTATATTTTATGCTCCCTTTCCATCAGTCTGGGATAAATTGTGTGTGTCAAGTTTGGCAAGCGTGGGTGAGCTAAATGGAGCTGTTAGCTGTCTTTTCAACATATTTATCTGTTTCATTGCCTGCTCTAGGATGTCTTTGTGATCATTATATAGGGATCACAGATAATAGACCATTGAAATCTTACTTCAATTAAAACTTAATTCTCAGATGTCAATAATAGTGTTTTATACACAAGGTTACAAGGAAAGCAGTGTCTTTTATGCATGTCATTAAAACAGAAAAAAGCAAGAATGAAAAATAGGCTGAACATTTTCCCAACCAAGATGTTTGACACTGTCTTGTGAACCTTTGTCACTGTGATAAAATTATGGTTATATTCCAATATCTCATGCAAATTGACAAAGTCACATAAGATTTATAAGAAAAAAAATCACATGAAATTTATCATCTTTTAATTTTAAATTTACTCACTTAATTTTTATTGTATAAGAGAGAATTGACGGCAAAAGATGCTTTTGTTTTATAAAATTAAGGATATAATCCAAGATTATAAGGGATTAAATCTTATTCATATTTACACAAAGATATCCAAAAGGTTCCAGTAAACAAAATAACAGGATGTATTTGTTGGTGAAGGAATTGTTGGAGAGAGACTTAGTGAAAAAAAATTTCTAGCAAGCCATGAAGTTAGAGGAATACTCTGTCATTGCAGTATATCAGATAAATCATTTCACTAAAATAAATGCTTTATGAAGGTGATGGTGATGTTAATGAAATTTCTTCTCCTGCTGCACGTTTTACAGCATCAATGAGATTGAAGAAGTTATCTATAGTTTACTTACCAATCAAATACTTTTGCTATTTTGGGCATCCAATTCTTCTTCCTCTTATTATTAGTGCCCCAATTTTGCCTTGTGTTTCTGTTACTCTAGCATGAACTTGAAATGTTCAGTGCAAGCTGACTCCTTCTCTAGTCCAGGAAGTTCTACATGATTAGCTTAAGCCAATCAATACATCCATTCCCAGAGCCCACAGTGATTGGGTCAAGATGGCCATGCAATGCAGTCTTCCCAGAGAGATGTCAGGAGACTGTCAGAGTTATTTCTCCTAGGCAGGTACTGCTCCAGCCTTCCATGGAAGCTATCTAAAGAGAATCTCTCTTCTTTTTGGTAGTGTACAATGTGTCATAAGGTCAAAAATGATTATAATATCATACCGCCATAAAGAATGAAGTCTCCAAAGGGCAGAGGATAGAATGGAGTTAATTAAAAAACAAACAAACAAACAAAGAAACAAACAGAGTTCTTATCAATCCTCCTTAAATCACATCAACTTTTCAGTTACATGAACCAATAAATTCCCTTTATCATTTAAGTCAACTAAATAAACTTGAGTTAAGCTTTCTGTTATTCATAACCACATCCTGGCTAGTAATACTGATTGCGTGCTTACTGTGAGCAAAATACTATTGCAAGAGCTTTAGATATATTCTTTTATTTCATCTTCACGACAACCCTTTGAGTACCCTTAAGGGGCATTGCTATCATCCCCATTCTGGAGAGATGAAATTGAGTTGCAAATAAATTAAGTAACTTGTAAGAAATTTTGAACAGATGGTAAGAGTTAAAACCAGATTTAAACCTAGGCAGTCTGAGTCCAGAATCCATGCCCTTAACCACTATCCACAATACCTCATTCATCTCCCAATATCAGGCAAGGCTGTAGCAAAACATCCTAGGGATCTTGGTCCTAAAGATTTCTGTAGAAGGAATATCAACATATAATATTGACAATCAGCAGTATCCTCTCCTAGATATTACAAGCCCTTCTTGCCTGTGACTAATTCATCCACTCAATGTTTATTCAACAAGTGTATATTGACTGCCCACTATGTGCCAGGCACTGTTCTGAGTACCAAAGACATAAGTCCTACTCTCATGGAATTGATATCTAATGGTACAAACAGGCAATAAACAAATAAATATAAAATTTAGTATCAGGTAATTGTAAATGTTATCGAGAAAATTAAAGCAGGGTAAAGAGACTTTCCAAAGGAGGCTGTAAAAATGATGATTACTACAGGAACATTTAATGTAAATTCATCAGTAAGTATAATTAAATTTTCCAAGGGCAAAAAGCTAAAGATGAGAGGTGAGCAGGTGGATAATCACTTCATTCTAATCCACAGACATCACAAGTTCAAGCAGATCAGTGACATCTCATTACTTGATATATTTTCTATCTCTGTCACACCCAAATGTGGATATCTGGAAAACTGGAATTCTCAGAATGGCATAGGGCAAATTGTAAAAAGAGTACAATCTATCAAGGATGTAATCATCCAGTTGATGGCAAGAGGCCCTCAAATAATCAGTCACCTTCTCAGTAGGATGGGTTTGGCTAGGGGTCCAGACACCAGACCAACTAGAGCCAAAGATGAGCCTGGTCAGGGCCTGTCAGAGAAACAGGAGATACCTGAGTATGGGGGTTGGGACTGTGTAGCCAATTATGTATTGTCCAGGAAAAGTCCCAGAGGCAAGGCAACAGCCAACACTAAATGCAGTATGATTTCAAGCAAGACGATATATGCACTTTGGATTCTTTTTATACTACCAGGATCAGGAACCAGCCTCAGAACCTATAGGAAGTTATTGTCATCAATTGGAGTTTAAGAGAGATACCTCTGGAAGAGTTTTTATTCTGTTTAATTATGAATGATAGACTGAAGGAAGTGTTCTACACTGGTTAAAACCATTTATGTTAAGAAACAATAAGAGCAAATGAATAAACAATTAGCAAACAACTTATCAGAACTTAATATATCTTTAAATCTTATTCTACTTGAATACATTCTAAAAGAGATTAATAATAGTAGATACTAATAGATTAATAAGACTATTACAAATGAAGCATGATCAGTTCTCTTCCAATTAACCATATATTTGATATACTTGACTGTTCACATCACAAATTCATATGCAAGGCACCAAATCACCTTCCCCCAATTGCAAAGTGACATTGAAATAATGTTGAAATTGGCAAACTTGGCACACCTAGGAAGTCTGAGTCAACCCATTGACTTCTTTTATGCCAAGGAGGATGAAGTTCAGTTGCTACCTCCATCTTTATGCCATCTTCTCGGTGAAAAATTGGCTTGAACCACAATAAAGCATATTGAACCATCCACTTAAATGGGATGCCTCACCCATCATAAAAGTTAACCATGTTATGCCTGAGGTTATTTACACTGACCTACATAAGTCATGGACCCAGATAATAGGTTCCAGGGCTCTCACAACTCAGCTCTAATTGCCACTGTGTGTTAGGAATGGCCTTGCCTACAAAGTGAGTTTATAGTTTTCTTTCTTTTCTTTCTTTCATTCCACACATAACGTGAAAACTACCTTGTAGACCAGCAATGTTCGACCAGCTTCGAAGTAACCAGGCCATAAGGCAAGAAAGAGAAGAAGGCAAAGGTCTTTGGGAAATTCGTAGTTTAATCATGAGTCAGAGAAAGGTGCTCTTTAGTAGGCAGAGGTAAGGACCACAATAGGTGTGGCTCTCCCAGCCCAGGGAGGAGAGTGTAGCCAGCAGCAGAATTGTTCTCTGAGATCAAGTCCCATTGTGTGCTCACCTCCTCCTTCCCCTTCAAATGCGCGCACACACACACACATCACTGCTTAAACTCTAAAACCACCCTTGTTTAGAGTGATGGGGGAGGGGCTGGAGAATAGAATTATTGTATATACACCATCAGGTCACCCACAGTCACTTCTTCACCAAAGTGGGCTGCAGCAGCAGTGAGCTCAGGAACCTCAGTTGAAACAACTGCGCACATGTGCAGGAAGGATGGTCACTGTCTCAGTCCTCATCCCTTAGCTACTGAATCCGGTACTATTTCACAACTTCATGGAATAGCTCAAAAGCTACCAGGATGTGGGCTAAGTCATCAGAAGGGACAGAATGGGATTTGAGGAAAAGGGCTCATGGGTACTGGTGTCTGACTGCCTGTGTTCAAATCCAGACTCCATCACTTCCAACGAAGTTAAATCAGCAAACTTTACTAGGCCTTTCCTAAAATGTGTGTAATCATTGTGCCTACCTCAAATTACTATTGTAAGGATTAAATGGAATAATATATTTAAAGTGCTAAATCAGTTACAACTCAGTTCATTTCAGCTACTGTCATTTTTATGAAGAAAAAGTTCCGAGCCCTCTGTCTGCTAAGAGAGCTGCTGTAGTTCCTGACTTTGTATGCCCTCACTGCACATCCCCTAGTGTGTCCCTTGAATCACACAAAGCCTACTTGAACCATTACATTACAACTTCACTTTATGAGTACAGGACACACCTATCTAATGCTGCTTTGCTCATTAATTAATTAGGCCCTTCTTCCGATAGGATTGCAAGGTCTTCCTAGAGAAAGGTCATGAGTTTTGCCTCTGCTGGACCATTCTGTTCCTGCACTACCATATCTCTTCCCTCTCTGCCCTGCATATAACTGGACATATAACACTTTCTATAATATACTGCAATGGTTTGGTTTCATGTCTGTGTCCCCGCTGAACTGCCATCTCTTTAAGAGTAAAGGCTGTCTTGTGGACCACTTGTATCTTCAGTGCCTAGCATGATGCTCATAGCATTGTAGATAGTAAATATATGTTTGTTGAGTGAAAATGTAATTAAATAAAAAATGCTATTATTGCATAAAACATATTTCTTAGGATATTCTTATAGGTGGCTTATGTGCATCCTGATGCCTTGGTCAGGGTTAGTCTGAGAATCCCAAGGGGAAAATTAACCAGAAAATACCATACTTGTAGCCTGTGTATCTCTCTCTTCTTCTCCCTTCTCCTCTCTCTCTCTCTCTCTCTCTCTTCCTCTCCCTCTCCTTTCCTCCTCCCTCACCTCCCTCCCCCACATCTCCCAATTCTTTTTCTTTCTTTCTCTTCTTTTCTGTCTGTGTGTACTGTCACTTTTCCAGAGAGTTGAGAGGTTTTTGTAGAAGATACAGATGACTAGGTAGAAGGTACAGGTGTGGCTGGCTTTGGCTTGATGCTCCATATCTGTGTCATATCACAAATGCCTAAAGGCTCTTTCCTATATACTGACTGTCCAAACAGACGCAGATCGCCAGACCCTGCAATTTGGCTAGGCTGGGGAAAAAGAGTTGTCGTAGTCCAAGGCCATTTTCATACCAAAAGATACTTTCTAGGCCAGGCAACGTTGGAGAGCCTCATTATCCTCCGGAATAGAATAATTACTTTTTTTGTAATTGTATAAAAGGGCTTTGCTCTCTTGTGGCCAAACTGATAACCTGGTATGCCTTGGTTTTCTTTCCAAACCAAATGGAACAACTTCAGTCCTTTCTTTCTACTATATAAAATGTGTGCCCAGTCCCACATCTCGAATTGCAATCAGATCTTCCTGAAAAATGCTGCCTCTGTTCTTTTCTCCAAAGTTATCTTGAGCTTTCGTAGGATGGTTAAAGGAGATATTACAAACGAAGGCACTATTCAAGTTACAGTTACATTTCCCCACAGAGAAAATACACATTTTCTCTGTCTTCTTTACTTACTATAGCCACACCTTTTGAGCCAAATCCTTGGGAAAGCATCCCTTTCTCCCGATCTTATTAACAATCAGTACATTTTAAAATGCATGTACATGACTTATATTTACAAATCTATCTAGCCTAGAGGCCAGGGGTTATTCAATCCAGGCTTCTCATTTAGTGACATCAAATTTTTACTTTTGACATTATCTTCAAGTGACTATAAACTGTCATTTGTCCATAAAGTGTCACAGAGATACATAGACAGGATTGAAAAAAATTATGCAAATTTAAACTGGATTCCTATTACTGGGTCACACTGCCTTTCGGGCACCATGTATTAATACATATCTTTTAAATAAATTCTGTCATTATCTTCTGAATAATGCAATTATTGCATTTTTTGGTAAAAGTGTTAATTTGTTAAATGTAAACAAAAAAACTTGCTACAATTTGTTGTAACCCTGTTTTGAAATATCTTCATTTTGTTTGACACCTGCAAGGAACAAGAAAAGAGAAGAGGTGGCCCCATCTTCTCTCACACTGAGAGGCCCCACATAGTTAAACTCAAGGCCGCTCAGGCTGTGACTGGGACTTTTGAGGGATCCTGCGCTTTATTTATGAAGGAGACAGCGTGCAGACTTGGCCACAGAGTCCTCCTGAGTAAATAAGAGGCCCCCTGGGAGACATGAGACCTGGTCCTGTTTTTTCTTTCTCTTTTGTCCCATTCTTGTGCCAGGACTCATGAAAAGCAGATAGCTAAACATTTTAAATGAGTAACTTGAAAAATTACGTGATGTTGACCCATCCTGCTTTAAAAGGGGGAAAAAAAGATAATTTTGTGGATTTTTAAAAGCAAACAATGGACTATCGTATAGAGAATTAGTTTCTACATTTCTATTAATTCATAAAAACTAAAATAGAACCCATTAAGGGTTGTGGGGTATTGGTGCGAAAGGAGATGTAAATTATCCATGATCATGCTCAAAATGCAAAACCCGATCGTGTTTGGCATCAGGCCAGCTACCATTAAAGTAATTATTTTTAATCATCAGCACTTGGTGACATGAATACTCATATTTGTTGATTTACCGAGAAAAGTACTTTATATTGTAAATAAAAATGATGGAAAAATATACACTGGGATTTTAGAACAAATAACAATGATTATTCTTGCTTATTTTTAGCATCTTTTCTTTTATAAAGCCATTTTTTAAAAAAGCCTGTTTCCACGTGGCTCAGACATGGGCCTCGTGTAAATGTCAGTGGGAGCAAGTGTAAGCTTATTTTTATGTCCTATTTTTTAATGGGATAGTTGGTTCTACTCTTAAATAAAGATTGGGGAAGAGAAGATTTCTGGTGATTCCTTTAACAGTAACCAAAGGAGACGTAGAAAATGGCCATTAAAATGCACCTTAAGAATTGCCATGAGCACCCTCAGAAACCTTGGGACAAATAATTACTTTTCTTCTACTTCAGTTTGCCAGCTTCTGCTGGGATTTGAAAGGTGAATCGTATTCACCAAAAAAATGGGGGCCGGAGGGGCATCTCAGGCAAGGGAAAGACAAACGAATTCTAGGAAACAGCTCTGTGTTTATAGAGGAGAGGCAAACGGGGAGTGGGAGGAGATGAGGCCTCAGAGTGGACAGACAGACTCAGGAGTGTGAGTGACCTTTCACCCTGTCCGAGGGAGTGAAGGTCATCTCCTAAATCAGTGGTTTTCAAACATAAGTACATTAAAAAAAAAAATCGCAACTTGCTCAAAAATGGAAATTTCTAGGTCTTGCCAGCTCCCCTTCCCCAGAAGGTTCAGATTCCATTATCCCAGGGCGGGACCCAGCAATCTGCATTTTAACCAGCATTATCTTGTACCACCTCCTCCTACCCCTGCACTGACTTTGAGGCTGAGATCTCCCTTCGAGCAGCCCTGTTGTAAACGATGCGGAGCCCCTGGAAGATTTTGAACAGCACAATGGTCACTTGGTTGGCAATCTGGAAATAGACTGCAAGGGGCCAGACGGCAGGCCAGACGAGCTGTTATTGTAATAACTGAATTATTGCAGTAGGGTTTGGATGAGACAGCGGGAACAGAACTGAGAGACGTCATAGGACAGTTTGAGAGACTATGAAGGCTGATTACAGTTGGAGTCCAAGAACAAGTGATGGGAAGGTGATGGGAAGGGTGTTACCAATTAAGAGAGGGCTTCTTTTGTTTTCTGGGTGTGGGTAGGATTGGTAAGGAACACTGGATGGGACTGGGAATGAGTGCACTCGTTGGACAAATGTCACTTGATTCATCTGTGGGACAACTCAGTGGAAGGTGTGGAGTAGGTTTGAAGTTCAGAAACATGATGTGAGCTTCAGGAACAAATTTGATAGTCAGCTCTTTAAAATCAGTAAGTAAATCCATGGGTGAGAAAGAGGCCACCTGGGAGAAATGTGTAGGGAAGGAAAGAAGGGACTTTGTTTTCCATATAATGAGAAAGATTGCAGTAAACCCACTATCTCGTCTTGCTTCAGGAAAGCCCCTGCTATTCAGTTTTTCTCTTTCTATTGATTTCCCCTTCGTGAGCCCCCAAGTAAAGCCTGACATTAGCATTATGCAGCACCAAGGAAATCTGTTCCTTTCGATAGGAATGTAGTTTAATAAAGAACCGTGCCATTAATTTCTCAACTCCTAAAAATGCCTGGAAACTCCCAGAAAAATCTCCATGTAACTCAATCTAAAAACTTTTTCTCTAATTTACTCATTTTTTTTTTATTAACTACCCGTATTTAAGATAAATGATTCTATGGATTTTTGCTTGTTTGGATGTGTTTAATTACTGGTACTTTTTTTCTGTAATCTTTCTGGGTTTTGTTTCTTCTCTTCAATTGTCATTTTATCTCAATAATTTCTAAAGCATTCAATTCTTTTCCTTTGACCATTAAAATAGTATTATTATAGGGTTGTTTTTTTTTTTTTCCATTTAATTAGGCACAATAGTATGGGCTAGCCTGGAAACCTATCCCATGTTGTAAATTTTATCTGGAACCATGTTCCAAAAATGTGTTTTTGGATCACAAATAAATTGTAATTGGTGGCTGCCAGCATTTGAGACTATCATCATATACTATTTTTAAAATAATATAATGTTATTATCCACAAACTAATAGGGTTTGTGTTTTCAAAAAAAAAAAAAACAAATATTACTTTTGAGGAAAAGCAGCTTGATTTCATAGGAATATAATGCCTCATTAGGAAAATATATTTGGACAGAAATGGCTGAGAAATGCAAGCATATGATTTAACCAGAGGATGTTAAGATCGAAAAGAAAACTCTATACCTACATTTTTCCATATGTGAAAACAGCATGGCCAAAGTCTGGGGAACAGGCCCCAGAAACCCCATGGGGCCCCTATTCATATGGCTCCCACTAAATCCTTATGATGGGGCCCTCAATTCATTCTATCAAAAATACTGAATTCTTACCCTTTAATCCTCAGTGGAGCTCGTAGGCCTGTGTTGAAGAAGAAAGGGGACTGACGCCTAGCAAAGAACATTAAGCTCACCTTTTATCCTCTCATGTTTAAGTTCTTGGGCAGGAAGCCAGAACACTAATGTGACTGCCCAAAAGAGAGGTTTGGGTTTGGGGTGGAAGATGGGACGGAGGGAGAACGGATTTTACACAGTGCAGACTTGGCCTTCCAGGAGTCAGCTCTTCTCATAATCTAGCCCACCTTCTTCTGTGAGTTAAGTTACTGTTACTTGCTTCATTATCAATATTTTCTGTGCTGTCTTTGGACTCATGCATGTTAACTGGCCCAAATATTTTGCAAATGTGGCTCCTCTTTCTGATTAAAAAGTGAATCTGTTGCCATATGTGGATTTCAAATGTAATCCTGTATTTTAATTTTACTCACACTCTCTAAATGGCAGAATTACAAGTCACTCCCTCTTTTTTGCTATGACCTGAACTGGATAATGCCTGTGCCTCTGAAGAGGATGATACTAAGAAAGAGTTAGCCACTGCTATCTCCATGGCTTTCAGATTATCATATGGAGAGTGGGGGTTGAGGAGTGGCATGAATATATCCATTTTATTCTGAGACCGCTATGCAGATGAACACAAGTCTTCTGGCCTGGAGGGAGTTCACGATAGAGCTGTATCATAAGTGAAGAGAGAGACATCCAATTTTGCTTTATTCTGTAACGATATAACTTTTATTTTAAATGTCTTATTTACTCTTATTTTTGAGACTCTCTCAAATTTTAAGGTAGATCTTTTGTTCCACCCATATGTCTTTGACATGTAGCTGGCAATTTTAGGCAGTTAAACACCATATTTCAATAATAGTCAACCAGGAATAACAAAAATCTTTCTCCCTTTTCCGTCATACCAGTCTCTTTTCTTCTTCCTCTCTCTTCTTGTGTTTCTTCTTTTCTCTTGTTCTCTGTGTGTGTG